>NW_021703781.1:75366927-75872226 GCF_005190385.1 Monodon monoceros
ACACACACACACACACACACACACACACACACACACACACACACACAAACCCTAAACCACAATGAGGAGCACATACAGCTATTGGTTGGGTTTTGGAACGGAGCCCCCTGACACCCAGTTTCATGACCTGGCCTTTCTACCAGGTCCCTGGATTCCCTTGCTGGTTCCTTCCAGAGCTCCTTAGGGCATGGGTTGGGGAAGAGTGCCCAGCTCAGCCTGGTCCCCTCTAGGTGAGCCTCTGACTCAGGACCCCAATTGACAGGCCTCCTGGAAGCACCTCTTCCCTGGGACTCGAGTGCTGGTTCCAAGCATCTTTATTTCTGGGGGCTGTGATTCTTATTTGGTTAAATAACACATTTTAAAAAATTGTTGTGATTCCATACTGAAGCTTCCCATATGGTTAATTGGAAGTGTTCTCACTAATATTGCAGGCTGTAAAAACTAATGAGGTAAATGGAAAATTTATCAAGTGCCACAGTTAGAAATTAACTTATTGCTTGATGCCACGCTCATGACTAATGAAGTGAGAGGAGCTCTTCTTTTAAAGCGAGAATGGAGCCCTTGATGTTGGGGAAAATCCTTCTATTTGCCCCTCTCCATCTCTCTCTCCACCTCTCCTATGTCATATATCAGATGAATATAACAAATGACCAGGCTAAGTCTAGATCATTTGCACACAGTATATGCCTTCAATTATGTACTATATCACCAATAATAACAATCGTTAGCATTTATTGATGCTCGGTGCCTGGTACTTTGTAAACATTATCTCATGCGCTTCTCACATCAGGGCTGTAACAGTATTATCCATAATTCACAGACGAGGAAACTGAGGCTCAGAGACATGAGGTCGCACAGTCTTAAGTGGTGAAGCTTCAAAACCAGGTCTGATTCCAATATCCATGTGCATGCCAGTCAGTGATTCATTCATTCATTCATCCATTCAATCAATCAAAATGACAAAGGGGCACGGAGAGCCTATGAAGTGCCAGATACCACACTTTCTTGGAGACGCTAGGATTGAACAGGACAGGGATGAAGGATCCTGATGTAAATCTGGACCCCTCTGCCACTTGCTAGCTGTGGGAGGGCACTGGACCTCCCAGCTGGCTCTCCAGATTTACTCCATCCTTCTGCACTCAGCTCCGTGCCCTCGGAGCCCACATTCATGGGCTCCCTTGCCCTCTGGCTTCTGATGGACTTTAGCTTATGGGAGGCACTGACCAGAGGTGACATGGGAGAAGAGTCAGGGGGGTGGGTGTTTCTTCAGCTCCCTCCTCACTGGTTGCCAGGGGCTGGCTTTGCATCTTCCCGCACCTCCTCCCCGCTCTGAAGATCAAAGTTCCTTTCCAGAGGCTCTTGAATATACATACTCTCTGTGGGTCCCCATGGCCCTCACCCCTTGCTCCTTCAGGCCCAGTGGTGTCAGGGCTCCCTGCTGTCACTAGCCTGAGAGACAGTTTCCTTAAATCTTGCCTCCACTTGGGTGAATTGCTCCTTTAATAAACTCCCCTGAAATGACCACTTTTTTGTTTTTGGCTGCACCACACGGCTCATGAGATCTTATTTCCCTGACCATGGATTGAACCTGGGCCCTTGGCAATGAAAGCAAGGAGTCCTAACCACTGGACTGCCAGGGAATTCCCTTAAATGACCACTTTAAGTGGTATTTCTTCCCAGCCACAATGTGCACAATGATTTCACTCAAGCTATTGGCCTGAGCCTCAGTTCCCTCACTTGTAAATTGGGGTAATAAAACGCAGGAACTAATATGTGAAAAGTGCTCAGCACGATGCTCAGGAGATAGTAGATACTCAATAGATGCCAGCTTTTCTTATTGTTAAGACAGGATCCTGCCTTTAAGGGAAAACTGCACTGATTCTCAAACTTCAGCTTCCTATGAAATCAGTTGAGTAGCTGGTTAAAGATGTAGAGTCTGGACGCAGCCCATGGGCCCAGGATGAGCTTTGCAGGTGACTGGTGAGACCCTTGTGGATGGACTGCTCTGGTGGGAGGGCCGCACTCAGGGAAGAAGCACGGAGCAGGGTCTTCATCGGACTGAAGGCTGGTCTGGGAGGCTTTCTGGAGGAGCTGCGCTGAACTGAGACCTACACGGAAGCTGGTGGAGCAGGGCTGCTCCAGGTCTAGGACATGCCCGGAGGTGACAGGCAGGGGTGGCAGGAGGTGGTGAGAGATGGAGCTGTGGCTGGCCGTCCTCCACTGCGGCTCAGACATCGTCTCTCAGTGAGTGGAGTCCCTGTGGGGTTTCCTCTGGAGAAGTGACCCAATGCGGGAGACCAGGAAGGTGCTACTCCGAGTGTATGTCACCTGCCTTATTAAAAAGGGCAGACTCCTGACTGCGGTCGGTGGCAGGCAGCAATCGGAACTTTGCCCAGAATTGAGGTCATTCTGGCCCATACTAGAATTCCACGTCCCCAGCACATCCCATGTCCCTCCTGAACCTGAATCCACTGGGGAACTGCTTGCTCCTCTTCCCTTTTCTTCTCTGCAGCTCATCCCCTCTCCCACCTTCTCTTTCTCCTTCTGCATCAGCCTTCCTCCATTCTGCTTGCTGCCATCACCCCCGCTGTTCAGGGCCCTTTGCATGACCACCTGCATCTAGGACTGTTAGTGGACCCCTTTGGCCACTAAATACCAAACTACACCCTCTGCTCTCAAATCTCCATGAGTCACAGCCTTTCTCTGACCTTGGCTCTGTCCCAGAGAAAGAACGTATCAAGGGCTGATGACCAGAGTCACCATTAAAAGGGTCCCGCCAGTCAGATCACGCCCCAACTCTCTGCTCTTCCCTGTGCCTGTCGTGAGCTCATGGTAGAAAGAGTGAGAAGCAGACTTACAGGCCTTGCGATGCCATCTCCCCTGCAGGCTCCTGGGGCACAGGCTTTGTCTGTGTCCTCAGATGTCCGGGTATGGTGTCTGGCTTGCTTGGTGTTTCTTCCGTGTCCGCTGAGTAAATGAAAGCAGACGGAGTGATCATTTTCAATTCGGTGAGGATGAGCTGCATCCTGCGCATGAGCTAGGAACTCTGTAAAAGAGAGTGAGACCTGGTCCCTGACCTTAGGGAGCTAACAGCTTTGTGGTGGAGAGACAACATCACACGTGGATCCACCACTGTGTCGGCATGCACAGACACTAAGGCTCCCGGTCCTTGTCCATCCCTGCAGGCTTGGTTGTCATCACCTCCTCCCTGGACCACTCAGAACGGGTCTCCGTGCTGTTGGCTCCTCTCCTCCCTGGTCCCCCAGCACTTCTGGCCAGATGAGAGTCCTCCTGGATGAAGTGCAGTTCACAGCACGACCCCTCAAGTTTCGTGTTGCCCATTATTTGTGATAAACTGCAAATTGCCCACTTACACTGGCATTCGAGGTCCTTTTTGGGGGGGAGCTGTGCCTCGTGGCTTGTGGGATCTTTGTTCCCCTACCAGGGATCGAACCCGGGCAGTGAAAGTGTGAAGTCCTAACCATTGGACTGCCAGGGAACTCCTTCAAGGCCCTTCTTACTTGTCCAGCTTTTCTTTCCAGTCCATCCTGCATCCCTTCCTCAACACAGCCAAACACAATTGCTCACCATTCTTGGAATTCTGATGCTCATTCCCACTCTCAACACTTTGCTCAGTGTTTCTTCTGCCGGGAGCATCATTCCTCCATTCTCTCCTCCACAAGGATTTCCTCCCCACTCTTTAGGCCCCACTGCACATCCTACATTCTCCAGAAAAACTCCTGATTAAGCATATTAGGAAGGACCTCTTCTACTTTAAAAGTTTTAGGACTTCCCTGGTGGCACAATGGTTAAGAATCCACCTGTTAATACAGGGGCCACGGGTTCAATCCCTGGTCTGGGAAGATCCCACATGCTGCAGAGCAACTAAGCCCATGTGCCACAACTACTGAGCCCGCGAGCTGCAACTACTGAGCCCACGTGCCACAACAACTGAAGCCCGTGCACCTAGAGCCCATGCTCTGCAACAACAGAAGCCACCACAATGAGAAGCCCGTGCACCACAACGAAGAGTAGCCCCTGCTCGCCACAACTAGAGAAAGCCCGTGTGCAGCTACAAAGACCCAGCAGAAGAAGCAAGAAGAACTACAATCCTGCAGCCTGTGGAACAAAAACCACATTCATAGAAAGATAGACAAGATGAAAAGGCAGAGGGCTATGTACCAGATGAAGAAACAAGATAAAACCACAGGAAAACAACGAAATGAAAGGGAGATAGGCAATCTTCCAGAAAAAGAATTCAGAATAATGATAGTGAAGATGATCCAGGACCTTGGAAAAAGAATGGAGGCAAAGATTGAGAAGATGCAAGAAATGTGTAAAAAAGATCTAGAAAGAACAAACAAACAGAGATGAACAATACAATAAATGAAATGAAAAATACACTAGAAGGAATGAATAACAGAATAACTGAGGCAGAAGAATGGATAAGTGACCTGGAAGACAGAATGGCGGAATTCACTGCTGCGGAACAGAATAAAGAATGAAAAGAAATGAAGACAGCCTAAGAGACCTATGAGGCAACATTAAACCCAACAACATTCGCATTATAGGGGTCCCAGAAGGAGAAGAGAGGGAGAAAGGACCTGAGAAAATATTTGAAGAGAGTCGAAAACTTCCCTAACATGGGAAAGGAAATAGCCACCCAAGTCCAGGAAGCGCAGAGAGTCCCAGACAGGATAAACCCAAGGAGAAATACGCCGAGACATATAGCAATCAAATTGGCAAAAATTAAAGACAAAGAAAAATTATTGAAAGCACCAAGGGAAAAACAACAAATAACATACAAGGGAACTCCCATAAGGTTAACAGCTGATTTCTCAGCAGAAAGTCTACAAACCAGAAGGGAGTGGCATGATATACTTAAAGTGATGAAAGGGAAAAACCTACAACCAAGATTACTCTACCCAGAAAGGATCTCATTCAGATTCAATGGAGAAATCAAAAGCTTTACAGACAAGCAAAAGCTAAGAGAATTCAGCACCACCAAACCAGCTCTACAACAAATGCTAAAGGAACTTCTCTAGTGGGAAACACAAGAGAAGAAAAGGACCTACAAAAACAAACCCAAAACAATTAAGAAAATGGTCATAGGAACATACATATTGATAATTACCTTAAACGTGAATGGATTAAATGCTGCAACCAAAAGACACAGGCTTGCTGAATAGATACAAAAACAAGACCCATATATATACTGTCTACAAGAGACCCACTTCAGACCTAGGGACACATACAGACTGAAAGTGAGGGGATGGAAAAAGATATTCCATGCAAATGGAAATCAAAAGAAAGCTGGAGTAGCAATACTCATATCAGATAAAATAGACTTTAGGGGGCTTCCCTGGTGGCGCAGGGGTTGAGAGCCTGCCTGCTGATGCAGGGGACATGGGTTCGTGTCCCGGTCTGGGAGGATCCCACGTGCCATGGAGCGACTGGGCCCGTGACCCATGGCCGCTGGGCCTCTGCGTCCGGAGCCTGTGCTCTGCAACGGGAGAGGCCGCAGCAGTAAGAGGCCCGTGTACTGCAAAAAAAAAAAAAAAAATAGACTTTAAAATAAAGAATGTTACAAGAGACAAGGAAGGAAACTACATAATGATCAAGGGATCAATCCAAGAAGAAGATATAACAATTATAAATATATATGCACCCAACATAGGAGCACCTCGATACATAAGGCAACTGCTAACAGCTCTAAAATAGGAAATCAACAATAACACAATAATACTGGGAGACTTGAACACCTCACTTAAACCAATGGACAGATCATCCAAACAGAAAATTAATAAGGAAACACAAGCTTTAAATGACACAATAGACCAAACAGATTTAATTGATATTTATACGAAATTCCATCCAAAAACAGCAGATTATACTTTCTTCTCAAGTGCACATGGAACATTCTCCAGGATAGATCACATCTTTGGTCACAAATCAAGCCTCAGTAAATTTAAGAAAACTGAAATCATATCAAGCATCTTTTCTGACCACAACGCTGTGAGATTAGAAATCAGTAACAGGGGAAAAAAACCATAAAAAACACAAACACATGGAGGCTAAACAATACATTACTAAATAACCAAGAGATCACTGAAGAAATCAAAGAGGAAATCAAAAAATACCTAAAGACAAATGACAATGAAAACACGACGATCCAAAAACTACGGGATGCAGCAAAAGCAGTTCTAAGAGGGAAGTTTATAGCTATACAAGCCTACCTCAAGAAACAAGAAAAATCTCAAATAAACAATCTAATGTTACACCTAAAGGAACCAGAGAAAGAAGAACAAACAAAACTCAAAGTTAGCAGAAGGAAAGAAATCATAAGGATCAGAGCAGAAATAAATGAAATAGAAACAAAGAAAACAACAGCAAAGATCAATAAAACTAAAAGCTGGTTCTTTGAGAAGATAAACAAAATTGATAAACCATTAGCCAGATTCATCAAGAAAATGAGGGAGAGGACTCAAATCAATAGAATTAGAAATGAAAAAGGAGAAGTTACAACAGACACCGCAGAAATACAAAGCATCCTAACAGACTACTACAAGCAACTCTATGCCAATAAAATGGACAACCTGGAAGAAATGGACAAATGCTTAGAAAGGTATAACCTTCCAAGACCGAACCAGGAAGAAACAGAATACATGAACAGACCAATCACAAGTAATGAAATTGAAACTGTGATTAAAAATCTTCCAACAAACTAAAGTCCAGGACCAGATGGCTTCACAGGTGAATTCTTTCAAGCATTTAGAGAAGAGCTAACACCCATCCTTCTCAAACTCTTCCAAAAAATTGCAGAGGAAGGAACACTGCCAAACTCATTCTATGAGGCCACCATCACCCTGATACCAAAACCAGACAAAGAGACTACAAAAAAAGAAAATTACAGACCAATATCACTGATGAACATAGATGCAAAAATCCTCTACAAAATACTAGCAAACAGAATCCAACAACACATTGAAAGGATCATATACCATGATCAAGTGGGATTTATCCCAGGGATGCAAGGATTCTTCAATATACGCAAATCAATCAATGTGATACACCATATTAACAAACTGAAGAATAAAAACCATATGATCATCTCAGTAGATGCAGAAAAAGCTTTTGACAAAATTCAACACCGATTTATGATAAAAACTCTCCAGAAAGTGGGCATAGAGGGAACTTACTTCAACATAATAAAGGCCATATATGACAAACCCACAGCAAACATCATTCTCAACGGTGAAAAACTGAAAGCATTTCCTCTAAGACCAGGAACAAGACAAGGATGTCCACTCTCATCACTATTATTCAACATAGTTTTGGAAGTCCTAGCCACAGCAATCAGAGAAGAAAAAGAAATAAAAGGAATACAAATTGGAAAAGAAGAAATAAAACTGTCACTGTTTGCAGATGACATGATACTATACATAGAGAATCCTAAAAATGCCACCAGAACACTACTAGAGCTAATCAATGAATTTGGAAAAGTTGCAGGATACAAAATTAGTGCACAGAAATCTCTTGCATTCCTATACAATAATGATGAAAAATCTGAAAGCGAAATTAAGGAAACACTCCTATTTACCATTGCAACAAAAAGAATAAAATACCCAGGAATAAACCTACCTAGGGAGACAAAAGACCTGTATGCAGAAAACTATAAGACACTGATGAAAGAAACCAAAGATGATACCAACAGATGGAGAGATATACCATGTTCTTGGATTGGTAGAATCAATATTGTGAAAATGACTACACTACCCAAAGCGATCTACAGATTCAATGCAACCCCTATCAGGTTACCAATGGGATTTTTTACAAAACTAGAACAAAAAATCTTAAAATTTGTATGGAGACACAAAAGATCCCAAATAGCCAAAGCAGTCTTGAGGGAAAAAAACAGAGCTGGAGAAATCAGACTCCCTGACTTCAGACTATACTACAAAGCTACAGTAATTAAGACAATATGGTACTGGCACAAAAACAGAAATATAGATCAATGGAACAGGATAGAAAGCCCAGAGATAAACCCACACACCTATGGTCAACTAATCTCTGACAAAGGAGGCAAGGATATACAATGGAGAAAAGACAGTCTCTTCAATAAGTGGTGCTGGGAAAACTGGACAGCTACATGTAAAAGAATGAAATTAGAACACTCCCTAACACCATACACAAAAATAAACTCAAAATGGATTAGAGACCTAAATGTAAGACCAGGCACTGTAAAACTCTCAGAGGAAAATATAGGAAGAACACTCTTTGACATAAATCACAGCAAGATCTTTTTTGATCCACCTCCAAAGTAATGCAAATAAAAACAAAAATAAACAAATGGGACCTAATGAAACTTCAAAGCTTTTGTGCAGCAAAGGAAACCATAAACAAGATGAAAGGACAACCCTCAGAATGGGAGAAAATATTTGCAAATGAATCATTGGACAAAGGATTAATCTCCAAAATATACAAGCAGCTCATGCATCTCAGTATTAAAAAAACAAACAACCCAATCCAAAAATGGGTAGAAGACCTAAATAGACATTTCTCCGAAGGAGACAAACAGATGGCCAAGAAGCACATGAAAAGCTGCTCAATAACATCACTAATTATTAGAGAAATGCAAATCAAAAGTACAATGAGGTATCACCTCACACCAGTTAGAATGGGCATCATCAGAAAATCTACAAACAACAAATGCTGAAGAGGGTGTGGAGAGAAGGGAACCCTCTTGCACTGTCGGTGGGAATGTAAATGATACAGCCACTATGGAGAACAGTACGGAGGTTCCTTAAAGAACTAAAAATAGAATTACCATATGATCCAGCAATCCCAATACTGGGCATATACCCAGAGAAAACCATAATTCAAAAAGACACATGCACCCCATTGTTCACTGCAGCACTATTTACAATAGCCAGGTCATGGAAGCAACCTAAATGCCCATCGACAGACGAATGGATAAAGAAGATGTGGTACATATATACAACGGACTATTACTCAGCCATAAAAAGGAATGAAATCGGGTCATTTGTAGAGACGTGGATGCATCTAGAGACTGTCATACATAGTGAAGTAAGTCAGAAAGAGAAAAACAAATATCATATATTAATGCATATATGTGGAACCCAGAAAATGGTACAGATGAACCGGTTTGCAGGGCAGAAATTGAGACACAGAAGTAGAGAACAAACGTATGGCCACCAAGTGGGGAAAGAGGTGGGGTGGTGGTGGTGGTGGTGGTGTGATGAATTGGGAGATTGGGATTGACATGTATACACTGATGTTTATAAAATGCATGACTAATAAGAAAAAAAAAAGAAAAAAAACCATAAAAAACACCCAGTACACCCCAAAATAAATAAATGAATAAAAAATTTAAAAAATTTTATAGTATAGGAATTGTAAAAAATTGGCCACTCCAAGTTGGCCAGCAGTCAGGAAGCAGACAATCTCTTACGTTGCCTGTTGAGTCTAACTTGATACAATCATTCAGAAATCCAATTTGGCATATGTATCAGAAGATTTTAGAATTCTCTCCTTAAACCCAGTAAGTCCAGTTGTAAGAATCTATATTATGGAACAAATCAGAAATGCGATCAGAGGTTCCTCTATAAGGAGATTTTCTGCAATATTACTTACACGTTCCCTAGAATCTAGACTTTAGAAGCTAGTGGAGAGTCATGGCTCCAGCACAGCCATGTGGTGAAATATGCATCGCTTACAAACTGCATTTTCCAAGAGTGTCCATTGGCACGGGAAACTGCTTGTGATGTAATATCTGAATAATGTAGGCAATTTATAAAACATAAATATTTTATGTATGTACAAAGTCTGGAAGGAGACAGTTCAAAAGGTGGACGGTGATTATCTCTAGTTGGTGGTTTATAGATTTAAAATTTCTTCTTCATGTTGTTCTGTATTTTCCTAGCTTTCTATTTCTATTGCCTATATGATGGAAGATAAACTCTTTTCTCTTCCAAAGAAAGCAGAGCTTTGTATATCTCTTATGGAGGAATTCTCCTGCTGTGATTTACAATTTGGGGAGTACTTGTCCCCATTTCCTTACTAGATAATAAACCCCCAAAGTACATGCACTGGCTTAGTTAGCTCACTTTTGGGGCCTCTGAAAGCTGAGTTCATGTTTGGACATGGTAGGACTTTGCTAACTAGTTGAAAGAACGCGGTTGACTTTGTTTGAAATCAGCCCAGTGCCCTGGGGTGCCTGTGTCTTTTGGGAGGACATAGGCAGGATGGCTTGGTGTCGGGGAGGCGCTGACAGAGCACAAGTGTCCAGGGAAGGGGCCAGCAGCCCTCGGCGGCACCTCAATTCTGGCCATTCCATTTACTCGTCTGGAAACGGTAACACAAATTGAGTAGATGCTTGCTGTACAAAATCTTCTTGTTCTTTAAGAACTTACTCTTGTTTTTGCTATTTTTATGTCTTGCTGATCTTTGGGGTCCATTTATAGACTGCTCTGGAGATTAAACTTCTGCCTTTTTGCCTTTTTTTTGATTAAAACCCTCAAACTATGTCCCTCTTCCCTTTCTCTTTCATTTTTGTATTTTTGCTAACCTGATGGATCTGGTTGTATCACCTCAGAATCTGGTGAAGTCGGAAATGGAACATGCATAGGCAAGCCTCACTTTATGGTGAAGCATTTTAAATAAATTTGCTACAAAGAAAATGAAGATTCCCCATGGACTTGAGTAGTTCTCTGCCCTCTGCTCTCTTGGCGTTCCACTCATGAGACGGAGTCGTTGCTTCTAGTCACTCACTGTTCTGGATCCCAGGAGCAACCAAGTGTGTGTTTTTATTTTGTTCATTCTTTGAAATTCTGAAGAAAACGAGCCTCCCACCCTCACCCCTGCACCCCCCCACCATTTCCCACCTCTCCCCGGCAATAGGCCTTACAGCTCATGCATTCACAGAGGCTGGGAAAACACAGAGATCACTGATTTCTGGATATGTGGTCCTCCCCCCAGTGGGAGAAGCAAGCCTTACCCTGCCTTTTTGGGGAGGTAGAAGGAAATTGGATCCTGAGTGTTCTGGTTGGGGCCACTTGTGAGATTTCTGTCCTGTCTGTGAGTCAGTTCCTCACTGTAACCACACCATGGCAGTTGCTCAATTAGACCATTTGTGCCTGTATGCATGCATTCACTCATTCATTCAATAAATGTTTATTGAGCACTTACTAGGTGCCAGGTGCTGCCATGGGCTACGGGGAGAAGTGACACATGAAGGTAAACTGGCTTCTGGCCTCATGGAATGGGACATGGGGACATGCACAGTCCCTCGGGGATGGGGGCATTCACCACAAATCACACAAATCATATTTTGGACGATGGAAGCACCGCCACAGCATCATGTGGACCTGAGATCAAGGGCCTGTGTTCTGAATCCAGCTCTGGGAGTGGGTGGGTTCCTCCCTGGTAAAACAGGGATGATGCCAGCTGCTTTCTGAGGCACACAGCGTGCTTCGAGGATGCAGAAGGAGGTTCACACCAACAGAGGCATTTTCATAAAGCCTTTGCCCTTTCCATGCCCCTCCCACTGCACTCTGAAGATGTCTGCCTTGCCTTCCTGGATGGGATCCATATGCGTGGGCTGCGGGCAGGCTGAGAAGGGCCCAGGCTTGGAGCCCCGGCTCAGCGGGAGTGTGGCAGGGGACCCGTCTGCTTGAGGCAGAGCTCAGCCACCCTGAGACTAGGAGCCAGGGCCAGGAAGAACATCGGGCTGCAGAGACTCCCTGTCACAGATGCCTCTGGAAGACGCAGCAGCTGGAAGGTCATCCACCCAAGGCCATGCTCAGGCCTCATGGGAAGGAGGCCATGCTCAGGCCTCATGGGAAGGAGGCCTGGGGGTGGCAGGCCAGAGAGAGAGAAGGGAAGAGAGACAGAGTGCCTGCGTCCATGCTCACGGCCACAAGTGGTCAGAGCCAGATCTAAGATTAGAACGAGTAGGTTTCTGACTCCCAGACACATAGCCAAGCCCCAGACCCATGATGATTCTTGGCAAAGCTTTTTCCACATTCCTCTCACTCAGATCCACCCTAGTCTGTCTCTGGGAATATTGTAGCTGTCATAATCATTGTTCTAATGAGATACCCATCTGACGATCTATTAGTAAGGCATGTTGTTGACAGGAAATGTGCACTTGCCGTATTTCCCATTATATTGTCTATTTCCTGCCTCATTTTTCTTGGGAGGGCAGGAGTCATGGGAGATAATAGCATATTGACAGAAAGAGAAAGCAACGGAGGGAGATAGCTGAAAGTGGGGGGAGATAATAGCATATTGACAGAAAGAGAAAGCAAGGGAGAGAGATAGTTGAAAGTGGGGGGAATGTAGCTCTATTTGGCTGCAAAGGTTTCCAGCAGGAAATCCACACTCATCTCCCGTCGGCCTATTTGAAACAGCATCTGCTCCTTCCGCCTTCTGCCCTCAAACAAATCGTCTCCTGGTCCTGGGAGGCCAAGCCTCTGGTCGCCTGATGGAGGCCCAGCCTGCTGTGTTCTGGGGACCGTGGTCGGGGGAGACTCTAAAAATCCAGAAGAGGACGTGCAATGAACTCTTTTCCTCACGCCACCATCAACAGGACTTCGTGGAGGCTGGTGGAACACGAAGCCAGAAAGAACCTTGTCTTCTAGAAACTCCTTGCCCACTACCTTTTCTCTTTCGATTTCGAATTGCAAATAGTGTATCATCAGGAAAAAGACCACTTACTGCTTGTGCGGGTGCGGTGGTAGGCCTGGAAACTGCCGTGAGGGGCTCTTCCTGGAGCGCCCGCACCTGTGGGAGGGAACGGTTCTGGTTTGGCATTCCTTTCGGGGACCCTGCCAAGGTTTGACCACACCTTGCACACATGTGCGAGGCTCTGGTTTTGCAGGGTCCTGGACCTTGCCAGTGTGGGTCCCTGGGATGGAGCGGGCTCAGAACTGGCCATGGATTTAGTGCCTTCGGCAGCAAAGATAAGGGATGGGGCCCCGACTCTGGCTTCCTCTCAGCCTTCCCCATTTCCCACTCCTTTTGACCCAGAAATGCGGTGTAGCCACAGCTGGGAATGGCGCGAGACGGAGAGAAAGGAGTAGATCTAGTTTGCCTGGAACTGTCCCGGTTTTAGCAATGAAGCTCGGGGAAACCGGGATGGCTGGTTACCTTACAAGCGTGAACGATTGTTTGAACACACACACCCAGGCTAGTTCCCAGGGGTGTAGAAACAGGATCGAGAGGGAAGAGACACAGATATTGACGCAAGTTATGGAAACTCTATTTAAACAGCCTTAGGCAAAAGGGAGGGTTGGCTGGCTCAGGTAACCCAAAGCAGAGGTATCTTGCTTCTTTCAGGCAGGGCTGGATGAATGGGGACAGACAGCTGCCCGCAGCTCCGGGCTTGCATTCCTGTGAGGACAGCGCCCCCTGTGGAAGGAGACCCTCCATAACCTCACAGGCCTGGCGAGGCTTCCGGAATCCAGTCTCTCTGCTTAACTGTCCAGGCTTGGGTCATGCATCTGGGGGTGCAGTCAGCTCCACGTGGATGAGGGTGGGGGCCGGTGGGTCCCCAGGGACTGCTGGGGTGCTCTTCCTGGAGGTGAGGATGCTGGGTGGGTCCAGACAACAGGGGAGCTGGCTCATCTGTCAGGACCCTGCCCTCCCTGGCCCCCACCCCCGTCCAAACCAGGCTGGGCTGGGCCCACTCCTCTGTCCCCTCTTGGCACCCCCGTTTCCCCTTGAAACATTTTCCCTTGAAATTTAATTGCTCCTTCTGCCCTGTGAGCCCTCGAGGGCCTGGTGGACGGCAGTGATGGGCCTTTCAGTTCTCTCTCCTCCCAGGAGATTCTGAGTTCTGAGCTAGGAGGGTTGTTCGCGCTGGATGCCACGTGTCCTTGTATATTTATGTGTTTACGTGGCTTTTCCTTCCAAAGCTCTAACTTGAAGATTTAAATCGTGCTTTTAAGGAATGCCACAAACTCAAGATCTCTGTAAGGCCGACGGAGAAGGAAACAGAGAGATGAACACTTCAGAACACCCACTGTTTACATGGTGCTGGGCCGGGGCTGGGGACACAGGGCTGGGAAGGACACCTGGCCTCTCTGCCTCAGAACCTGTGACACGTACACATGTGAACCCAAACTGGAGGCCGTGGAGCTCTCGCCTGTCTGCAGCAGGCTCCCCCGTGACCACATGCTGACGTCTCAGCAGGAGCCATCCAGACCTGAGGCTGAGTTAGGGGCTTCCCAACCCTACCAGCTGCCTCTTTTTGAGCAGGCCACATGACTGTGGTCAGTTTACTGACTGGGCCCCCCCTGTCCCGCACTGTGAAGTGGGGAGAATCTCTGTCTGGTTCGTCATTGTATCCCCAAAACTCAGCATGATGCCAGGTATGTAGTAGGCCCTTCATGCACACAATAATTACCACTTATCAAGAGCTTTAATTATGCTCTGTGCTAAGCACTTTACATACATTATTTGATATAATATTCACATGAACCCCATAAGGTCAGGCTCTTAAAAAAAATTGTGGTAGAGTATATGTAACATAAAACTTACCATTTCAACCCTTTCTGAGTATACAATTCACTACCATTCATCTCAGAACTCTTTTCACTTTCTTAAATAGAAACTCTGTACCTATTAAATAATAACTCCCCTTTCCCCCTCCCCACACCCTGGCAACCTCTATTATTTTCTATCTCTATGTACTTGAGGATTCAACGTACTTCATATAAGTGGAATCACACAATATGAGTCCTTTTGTATCTGGCTTATCTCACTAAGCATAATGTCCTCAAGGTTCATCCATGGTGTAGCATGTTTCTGAATTTCATTCCTTCTTATGGCTGCATAATATTCCACTGTAAGAATGTACCATATCTTGTTCTTCCATCCTCTGCTGATGGAACCTTGAGTGCTTCCATTTTGTGGCTATTGTGAATAAAGATCAGGATTTTAAAAAAAAAATTTATTAACATTTATTAAACAATATAAAAGGAAAACATAAAAGCAGAGACTGAGAACAATACAACTAGATGAGAAAATGGGATATAGAAAATAAAATGAAAAGAACATGGAAGTAGTAAGAATTATGGATACATCCAGCAAAAGAACTGCAACCAGAGAACTAACAGATGAAATAGTTAAAATAATAAAACAGGCTGATGAAAAGGAATGAAATAATGCCATTTGCAGCAAGATGGATGGACCTAGAGATTATCATACTAAGTGAAGTAGGTCAGAAAGAGAAAGACAAATACTGTATGATATCACTTACATGTGGAATCTAAAATATGACACAAATGAACTTATCTATGAAACAGACTCACAGACAAAGAGAACAAACTTGTGATTGCTAAGGGGGAGTGGAGTGGTGGGGATGGAGTGGGAGTTTGGGGTTAGCAGATGCAAACTACTATATATAGAATGGATAAACAACAAGGTCCTACTGTATAGCACAGGGAACTATATTCAATAACCTGTGATAAAACATAATGGAAAAGAATATGAAAAATATGTATGTATATGTATAACTGAATCACTTTGCTGTACAGCACAAATTAACGCAACATTGTAAATCAACTATACTTCAATAAAAAATAAAATAAAACAGGCTGAAATGGTATGAATGTACCACCAATGTGTGATTTTAGGTAGAGCTGATAAAAAAATAAAAACCACGTAAGTCAAAAAGGGGATAATAAATTAGCACTACCAGTTAAGATAATAGAAGGTTTCAAGTAAAAGTAGATATAATGTCTAGAAAATCTCACCTACTTTTCCTCCAAGATTCCTTAGGCTACTACCCTCAGAACACAGACCAATATTCCCTGACTCTGTTTTATGCCTTAAGCTTTCTAAACTACAGCCATCAACGCATGCTCCTCCAAATTCTTTCTTCCAAAACAGCAAAAGTCATGTGGTTTCCCTTGCTTAGGGTCAGAATTTTTAAAATCTTCATTTCACAATAAAGGACATAGAAGCTGAGAGAAAGCAATTTTCCCAAGTTACCTCAAGTCACAAAACTGGTCAGTGCCAAAGCAGGTCATAACTCCAGGCCTCTAGGGGGCTGCTGGACCCTGCTTCCTCCCGTTCATTGAATGAATAAGGGATAACTGAATGAATTAGACCTTTAGGAAGGTACTAAATTGTATTAGTAAGGATCACGCTAGCTGCTGTAACAAACAAACCACTAAATTTCCATCGGCTTGGCAGTGAAATAGAAGTTCACTTCTCGTTTATGTCAAGGGCAGTGTGGGTGGTCCCAGGTTGGTGGGGCTCTTTCTCCTCAGGGTTCTTAGGTGTTGTAATTCCACCATCCCCACAGGGCCTGGGACTCCTCTGCCTCCAGGCATGGGAAGGGGAGAGAGACTGTGGAAGAAGCCCAGCTGCTTCTAAAAAACTGTGGCCTGGAAGCGACCACAGTTCCACTCACATTTCACTGGCGTAAACCATCCCCGCAGCCATGCCTGAAGCAAGGGGGCTGAGAAATGTGGTTTCCAGCTGGGCTGTTGTCCCAGCCACCTCTCTACCTCTGGAAGCAGTGGGGCTGAGGGTGGGGATGAACTTTGTGTCGGATCACTTCTGAATCTGTCACACCGAGTGCTGTAAAATTCAAGTGGGAAATGCATAAAGAAGCTCGAAAAACACTTGTGTGTTCAGGAGGTTAAGGCATCAGGGGAGCAGACACATAATTGGGATGCAGATCTGTCTCTGATGGTTAGTCTCACTTTACAGCTCCCCCAATGTCATGGGTTATCTGGAAGGTTATTTCATATACCCGCCTCAGTGTGGAAGCACATTTCCATAGACAGTAGATAAAGATCTCTTAACCTTGTATTTTCCCTCATATCGTCATAAATAGCTTATGCAACGCCATTTCAGTGAGCCTGACAGTTTCTACAATGAGATCTGGATGCAGCAGCATATCTTCTTGTTATATATAAGAAAGAGTGACAGCATTCATCTTTTACAGTGACATCAATGAAGTCTGCTTGCAGAGGTTCCCAATCCACCCATTCATAATACCTTTTATGACTTTAGGCTTTTAAACACGACACTCTGGTCTATTTTTCAAATGCACTACCATTATCAGCTCAGGGAGCCATTCTTCAATATTTCATTTTCCTAGAATATCTAGAATATCTTAATTTTTATAAGGTTTCTCTATGGGGTAAGCTGTCAGGTGTGACTATATTGTGAAAAAGGGGTTGGGGGGACTGCTGCCGGATTATGCTCTCACCTGTGATGCCTGAGGGCGTGTTTCCCATTTTCTTCCTTCCTGGAATACTCCCCAAATAAAGGCCCCATAAGAGACGTGGTCCCATAAGAGATGTGGTTCCCAAGCACAGCTGTCCACTCTGAATGGGGAAATTAGAATGGTTAGAAAGAGAGCAGTTAGAACAGAGACTGGGGGGGACATCCCTGGTGGTCCAGTGGTTAGGACTCCATGCTTCCACTGCAGGGGGCACAGGCGCCCTCCCTGGTCGGGGAACTAAGATCCCACATGCAGCCAAGAAAAAAAAAGGAACACAGATTGGGTCTTACTGACGGTTAGCCTCAACCTTGAGACGCAGTAGCTCTTCCAAGTCCATGAGTTTGACACCTAAAGAACGGGGCCTCCGTCCAGACAGGCGAAGCAGAGTTCTCGTGTCAACCAGGGTTCAAGGCAATGAAAGTCCTCTCTGCTACTCAAGAGACCCAACTGTGATTAGAAGAGCCCTCTGGGTTCCCAAGGAGGAGACCATTTGGATACATCTGGCCTTGCTTCTTAATGTTGCATCGCTTTCCTGGTACCACCAAATCTCCCTTGGTCACCGGTTCCTGGCTTCTTTCTTGCAGGTAGATCTTCTACTAGGGTTGGCAAGATCCATTTTAGATTTCATGCTGGTGGATTGGGAACAATCTCTTTCCACCTGTGATCCCTGACAGGCTGCGGGCAGTGGAGACCCTTCCTGACGTGACACAGGAAAACTAATGTCGGATATTGATTTAGGGAAGGAAGGGGTGAGCAGCCTGAGACCGCCCACAGCCAGCAACCCGGGCATGCTACAAACATGCCAGTCACTCCAAGGATGAGAATACCTGACCTCATTTAGCAACAAAAAATCCTCTCCCTCACACGCACTTCTCTAATTACAAATGAGATCCTGATAGGCTCAGCAAGGGTAAATAAAATTGATTCTCTCCGCATAGTATTGGAGATGGTAAATGTGCTCAAGAAAGGGCTTCAAAAGCCTGCCTGCTGATTAGGGAAGGCACAATCATTGTGAGATAGTGACTAACAGATGCAAGGAATCACGGCAGAATGGGTCTCCTTGCAGAAATGTCACAGGTCTGATCTTTCTGAGATAATTACCATCAGATGTCTGCGAGTTTCATGTCTGCCCTTCAGTTGATGGGGGCATGGCAGGGCTCCACACATCGACTCTGCTCTGGGTGGTTCTGGCTTTCTCTCTGTTTGAAGCCTGTCGTAGAGCTCCTCTGGTTTCTTAATAGCAGTGACTGTGCCCCATTCATTTATTCCCTGGTGCCCAGCAAGAGTCCTTGCACAGAGGAGGCATGCTGTGTGGGCTGTCACATGTAATGAACAGGATAAAGTGCTCAGTTTGACCCATAGGAAATTGCTAATATTTAGCTATTTTTAAAATTAAAAAATAGCAATTTCATATGGTTCCACCATCTATGTATTTGTTATTTATTACTGCATAATAAATTACCCCCAAATTTAGCAACCAACATTTATAACCTCATAGTTTCTGTGGGTCAGGGATCCAGGTGCCCCTCTCTTAAGGTCTCCAACAAGACTGCAGTTAAACTGTTGCCAGGGCTTCGGTTTCATCTGAAGACTTGACTGCGAGGGGATCCACGGCTCAGCTGCAACGTCAGCTACTCACATAGCTCTTGGTAGGAGCTGATGGAGTGAGGGCCCCAATTCCTTGCTGGCTGTTGGCTGGAGGCCGCTGCCAGTTCCCCAGCATGTTGACCTCTCCACAGGGCTGCCTCATGACATGGGACTTGGCTTCCCCCATAAGTGAGCAGTGGGGGAGAGAGAGCCCAAGACGGAAGCCACATCTCTTAAAAAGTCTCTTTATAACCTAACCTTGGTTAAGTGACATTTCATCACCCTTGCCAAGTTCTGTCTGTTCGAAGCAAGCTTTCCAGCCCAGGCCACACTCAAGGGGAGGGTATTACACAAGGGTGTGAAAAGCAGGAGTTGCGGGGCTTGGGGGCTCCTCCATCTGAGGAGCTTCCTACTACAGCATGTGACACCCCGCACAGAGTCTGGCACACAGATCTTGAGATGGTAGTTAAAGAAGATTAATAAAGGGAAAGAGGAAGAGCACTAAAATTGTTTCCATCTGCATCTTAATTCAATTGGAATAGAATTTTTTTCTCTTGAGAAATGGCGTGGATAGAATAATCTGGAATAAATGCCCAGCAGCAACAGTCCCAGAGAATCCCTTTCCTATAGAATGCCTTTGGCCTGCTCTACCTCATACTCTGGGATCTGTTGTTGTCAGCAGGTTCTGAGCATCTGGCCTCTGGGAACACAAACCTGTTGCTTGAGGAGGCTTTCAATGCCTGAGGCCAAAGCCTGAGACACGGGGGCTGCAAAGTGCAAATGAGGACAAGGATGGGGACTTCTTTTTTTTTTTTTTTTTTGCGGTACGCGGGCCTCTCACTGCTGTGGCCTCTCCCGTTGCGGAGCACAGGCTCTGGACGCGCAGGCTCAGCGGCCATGGCTCACGGGCCCAGCCGCTCTGTGGCATGTGGGATCTTCCCGGACCGGGGCACGAACCCGTGTCCCTTTGCATCGGCAGGCGGACTCTCAGCCACTGCGCCACCAGGGAAGCCCAAGGATGGGGACTTCTAAAGAGAGAAACGAGGGCTGAGTTGCCTGATCTTGTAACGGGGGAAGGCGGGTAGGCAGTACTACCTTTAATCAGAAGTTGCAGTTCAGGGACAGGCCTTTCTGGGAGAAGATGCTGGAGGGTGGAGGGAAGAAAGGGAAGGAGCTTGGCACCTCTGAAAGCACCTGCTTTGCCCTTGACCCTGGTTCATATCAAGGAAGAACCGTCTGGAGTGGAGCTGGTTGGAGTAAATGAGTTAGAAAAACCATTGTGGTTGATGGTTCAGCATCTTTTAAGCCACTATTTATTGAGCACTTACTATGTGCCAGGCTCTGTGCCAAGTTCTTTAGAGCAAGAACTCTCTTTTATGCTCTCAACAGTGATAGGAAGTCAGAGCTGTTATTTCCCTTTTCCAGGTGAGGCTCAGAGTAACGAAGTAAATGGCCCAAGGTCACCCAGAGTGAGACTGCAAACCCAAGTTCATCTGAGATGTTCCGGGAGGGCAGAACTTCCCACAGACTTTCTTTTTTTTTCTTTTTCTTTTTTCTTCTTAGCTGCATTGGGTGTTTGTTGTCGCGCGTGGATTTCCTCTAGTTGTGGCGAGCAGGGGCTACTCTTCGTTGGGGTGTGCGGGCTTCTCATTGCGGTGGCTTCTCTTGTTGCACATCACAGGCTCTAGGCGTGCAGGCTTCAGTAGTTGTGGCGCACGGGCTTCAGTAGTTGTGGCACACGGGCTCAGTAGTTGCGGCTTATGGGCTCTAGAGCACAGGCTCAGTAGTTGTGGCACACGGGCTTAGTTGCTCTGCGGCATGTAGGATCTTCCCACACCAGGGATCGAACCTGTGTCCCCTGCAATGGCAGGCAGATTCTTAACCACTGCCCCACCAGGGAAGTCCCTTCTTGCAGACTTTCAGCACTGGTGTCCCTGAAGAGATCATGGGGGTGTCCTGTGGGTGCCTGGACTGTCCCTCCTGGAAGCATTATCTTCTCTGGCCTCTTAATTTGAGTTATCTTGTTGCTGATACCTTCAATCACAACTGACTGAATTCCTACTCAAGAGCACGCACCAGGTGGAGCCATGTAAACAGTGGGGGCGTGAGGTGCTCTGGGAAGCCATGGAAGATCAGCAAAGGAGAACTGGGCTGGAAATGACTTCTCTTACCAACTGGGCGACTCAGGTGGGCCCCTAACCTTCCTGAGATGATAGTTTCTCATTTTTCTAACGGCAACAATCATACCCATCCTAAGGCTGATACCAACAGGTTTCCTTGCCTGTGGTATTATCAGCCTTAGGGTGGTACCACAGGCGATGAACAGGACCCTTGTGGATGGAGGCAGCCTCCTGGAGTCTTGGGTTGGAAAGGACTCGGAGTTTGATTCCACGCTCCACTGGAAGGAGTTCTGGCATTGACTAGTCATGTCTGCCACAGGTGAGGGAAGGTAGTAAGGTTATGTACACTTTGGCTTTTTTCAACACTGCTTGAAGGTTTCCTGTGAGGTTTAAATGTGATGATGCAGGTGAAAGTTCCTCATACATAGTTGGTACTCAATAAACATCTAATATTTTTCTTTTGATTCATTCTGATACAATTGATGATCAAGCTGGCATCTCAGTTGGAAAGTGCTGACTGGCTTATAGTAGATGCTCAATAAGTACCCCTGGAGTGTTGACAGGATTAGAGGCCCACCCAGCTCTTCCTGAGTCCACACTGACCCCCATCGTGGATCCCTGTACCCACACAGCTGGCAAAGGTAACAAATCCAGGAGTCTGGGGCTGCCCAAGCAAAGAGATGGAAATGGCATCAAAACAGCAGAAGTATTAACTTGGTGTACTTACACCCGTAAGTGCTTCGCTGTCATCAGGAGCAGCCTCTTCATGAGATATAAGTAATTTGTGCAGGCTGATCCCGGTTTTCTCATTAATATGCAAATGAGGCATGCCAGTTGTTAGGTTAGAAGAAAGCTGTCATGTTTATTGTGACAGATTTAATGGATGTGTTTGGATTGTGCATTCAATGTGTTTTCAAGAGCATGTCTTATCTTTGTTTAGGCAGTAAATCAAAAATGTAAACAACAATTCATTAGCATCTGTCAGAAGCTCAAAGCCACATTGTTTCATTTGACAATCTTCCCAGAGGTGGGAAAAAAATCCTATATCTGACTTATTCAAGATTAGTTAGAAATCGCACTGGCTTTGCCCCTTTTTGCTCAGCAATGTGGAAACAGTAATTGAAGAATATCGGCTCAGCTCGGAGAGCTTTGAGGGTTGTGGGGACATAAGCAGACACAGACAGCTCCATCCCAAACACCTTGGCACCTTGCGGTGACCTGGGAAAACTCGGGGCCTCAGTGCACTACAGAGACTAGGGTTCAGTTGGAAACAAAATCACTTAGAGGCACATTGCCTCATTCCACAGGACATCTGAAGCACCCTGCTAGAAGAAAACAATGGTACATAGACAGATATTTAAAAATGAAAAATAGAATTTGGGAATCACAGAAAATGCAGGCAGAGGAATGGGAAAAGACTAAGGGGAGAGAATCATTCAGATCTGCAAGTTCCATTCTTCCATATAGTTTTAAACTTTGGTCGGCAGACTTAGCTCTGAGCTTCCTGGGGGCCAAAGCAAAAAGAGGGACATTTTATGGGACTTCCCTGGTGGTCCAGTGGGCAAGACTCTGCACTCCCAATGCAGGGGACCTGGGTTCGATCCCTGGTCAGGGAACTAGATCCCGCATGCGTGCTGCAACTAAGAGTCTGCATGCTGCAACTAAGAAGTCCACATGCTGCAACTAAGGAGCCCGTGTGCCGCAATGAAGATCCCGTGTGCCACAACTAAGACCTAGTGCAGCCAAAATAAATAAATAAATAAATATTTAAAAAGGGGGGACATTAAAAATTTTTTTTAATGTATTTAACTTTGTTCTAATGTATTATTTATCTTGAAGAAGTAATATATACACATAGTACCAAGTTTTAGAAGTACAAAATGGAATGCATTCAAAAGCAATTCTCCCTCTCGCCTGTTTTCAGCATACTAATCCCCCTTCAGACTACACCTTATGCCAGTTTCTTGTATACTTTCAGAAAGAGCCTGAGTTTATAAACATAAATGTATGAGCGTTCTTTTTTCTCTATCACATAACTTGTAGCATACTCTAATATTCTTTTATATGACTGTTAAATTTATTAATACATTTCAGACATCTATTCATTTCAATACATATAGAGTTGCTATATTTTTAAAATTGCAAAACATACTTTTCAAGGAATATGCCCAAACTGAGCTAGTTCCTTATTGATTGGTCTCATTAGTATCAAATAGCATTATTGACAATGTTGTATTGATACATTGTGCAGTCTTCACTAGTTGTACCCTGTATCTGGGTACAACTAGTGAAGCAACTGTATCTGGAAGCTAATATCTAGCAATGGTACTTGAGAGAAGTGGGTTTTTATTTTTTAATTAAAAAAATTTTTTAAAACATCTTTACTGGAGTATAATTGCTTTACAATGGTGTGTTAGTTTCTGCCGTATAACAACGTAAATCAGCTATATGTACATATATCTCCATATCTCCTCCCTCTTGCATCTCCCTCCCACCCTCCCCATCCCACCCCTCTAGGTGGTCACAAAGCACCGAGCTGATCTCCTGGTGCTGTGTGGCTGCTTCCCACTAGCTATCTATTTTACATTTGGTAGTGTATATATGTCCATGCCACTCTCTCACTTCGTCCCAGCTTCCCCTTCCCCTTCCCCGTGTCCTCAAGTCCATTCCTTACGTCTGCGTCTTTATTCCCGTCCTGCCCCTAGGTTCTTCAGAACCATTTTTTTTCTTTTTAGATTCCATATATATGTGTTAGCATATGGTATTTGTTTTAAGAGGGACATTTAAAATTTTAAAATTCACTCTGTTTCAAAAAAGGGGGAAAAAAAGGGAGAGCATACTACTTAGGAGAAATGCATCTTTCCATGAGACTCGTCTCTCTAGCTTCACAGCAGTTCTACCAAGCCGAGCAGCCCAGGGCCAGGCGCAGTGGTGCGTTGCTTTAACATCCTCTGGCCTAAGCTGAGGATCTAACATCCAAGTACAACTCACCCTTCACCTAATTTCTTCTTTCTCTCCTGGCTTTACACCTGTCCTTCAACTTTCTTTTCTTTCACAGGCAAGCTTCTGGGAAGAGCTGTGTGTCCTGCCTGTCCTGATTCCATCCCTCCCCTTCCTCTGAAGACCTGACACCCCCGCCCCCAGCCTCCTGGGTGCTGGCACAGTGGACACCTTGTCTGTTTTTGCGGGGCATGGGCTTCCCCCTCCTTCCTCTGGCAAAGCTCTCTTTCTCTGACATCACGTTTCTGGTTTTCCTTCATTCTCTGAGGGCTGCTCTTGGTTGTCGGCCCCTCTTCTTGGCCCCCTTGCCTCTTTCCCCATCTGCAACTTGGCTGGGTCTCTCCCGCTTGTTCTCTCTTCTGGGTTTCTGCCCCGCATGCCCAGGTGTGCACTGGGACCCCTAAGCTGGCATCGCCGCTGCTCCAGCACCTCAGCTGGAGCCTGGAGGCATCTGGTCTCCTCACTCCCTGAGGTGCCCACACCTGTCTCGCACAGAGCTCCTCTGCAGTCCCACGGCCCTTGCTCACCTGGACTGGGGCACAGCCTTTCCTGCACCCCGACCAGAGCCCCCTCAGTTTCTTCTCTGCTCTAGAAGGAGATCTTCCCAAGATGCCCATCTGAGCAGGCCCCTTTACAATAGGGCAGTGGTCCCTTCAGCCTTCAGGAGGCTCTGGGTCCCCATCTTGCTCTGTGAGCTCTGCAGAGCCAGTCACCTTCTCATGAGTCCCTGGCACTCCAGTTGTGACCTCCAGCTTACTCTGCACCTGGATGCAAACTGTCCCTTCTCCCTGGTCACCTCCTGGACCTTGTACTGTCCTCGTTGACCTTGAACCTCTGTCTGAGTCTCTCCTCCTCCGAGAAGCCTTCCTGGGCACCTCCTTGGGGCCCACTCCATCTGTCCCAGGATCGCAGCTTCATTGCCTCTTCTCCCCCAGAGAGGCCAGGACTTTCTCACATCTTTAACTGCCCATGCTCTAAACCAGCGGCCCGCTGCCCGTTTTTGTGCGAGCGGAGAAGTGTTTTTACAGATGAACATTAGCAATCAATATGACGATAAGGAATAATAACTTTGAACCTCAGTTAAGCAAAATGCTATCCTCCCAAAAAAGAATTCCTTTCTTCTCAGTAGTAGACCTGTGTTACAAAAATATGCTAAAAATTCATCAATAAAAAATGTGGAACTTTGTTTTTTCTCCTGTTATATATGTCCCTATATAATATCCTTGATTTTGCCTCTTGGCCCATAAAGCCTAAAATATTGACTAGCTGGTCCTTCACAGAAAAAGTGTGCTGCCCGCTGGTCTAAGAGACACTTGAAGAATGTGACACTGATGGTGTCTGTCACTTTGCATCTTAAAACCCTTAGCTGGTTCCGCATCTTCTAAGGACAAAATCCAGCACTTTGCTCTCTGCCCCAGCCTCATGGCTCCTGCTACCTTTCTCCCACCTTCTGCCTTCAGGAACATCTCCCAGGACATCAAAACACTGCACATTTCTCATACCCGAGCCTTCTTGAAAGCCGCCCCCCCCCCCCCCCCCCCCCCCCCCCCCCTCCTTAAACCCCCCCCCCCCCCCCCCCCCCACAACCCCTCCTGGCTAACTTGCACTCATCTCAGCTCACACACCTGGTCTTCTGGGAGCTTCCTCTGAGTCCCTCGGGTTGGAGCTGGGTGCCCTGCCCGTTAATCCGTTGCCTCTGTCTCCATCACAGCACCCGGCTCTCTCTACGGTCCTGTTTACTTGACTTTCATCCCCACCTGCACCCCCATAGCCTCTGGGTTCTGTGCAGGAAGCAACTGCGTCTGTACCATTCCTTGCTGCCCTGCACATAGACGAAAATGACCTGTTAAGTGAATGAATGAGTGAAGGCAGAGTTCTGAGGCTGAGGCTGACCCAGGCCAGTCAGAGGACTGGAGGGCAGCCCATCTTTCAGGCAAACTGTAGGTCAAGTTGCCTGCGGTTCGCTGATTGGTGACCAGGCAGGTGGTCCGAGGGTCAGTTCTCCAGTAATGCTGGCAGGATGACTACCTTTGGAAACAACTTCAATTGTTTCTGGACTTGAAGTACCACCAGCACCTAAAGGGAGAGGACCCAAGTTCCAGCGAAAGCCCTTTGTATCTTCTGCAATTTGCCCAGGACATTTCTATCCATTGGGATGTCTCATTCTGGTCAAGGCTCTCCGGCAGGAGTCAGGGTGGACATGTTAAGCCCAGCTTGCAGCAGAGGAAGCCGAGGCTTGGAGGGGTGCAGCAGCCTAGCTGGGCTGACAGGCTTCTTACAACTGAGGCCAGAAACCAGCTTCCTGGACCTCTGGTCTAGCACCCCTTCCCTCCTCAGGCCCTGCTAAATGCTGCTGGAGAAAAATCTCCCCACAGTTACGAGAATTAGAAACGGCACTCAAGGTGGTTTCTGGTTCATACAATTTGCTTTCCTCCTTTGCTGCAGGTTCTCCCAAACTGAGCTCACATGGCTCCCCTGACATTGTGACAGAGGCCTCGCCACTCACTTCACCGCAGAAGTGGGGTCCACAGGTAGGGACCCCTTTAATGCTTGATCACCTTTCTCTCTACTGCCTTAACTGGTCCTTGAAGAGCATTTTCCAAATCTGCCATCTACAGAACACTAGACTCCAGCAACAGGTCACCAAGCAAGACCATCCTTAGTTCAACCAGTTTGGAAAATGGTGCATACCCCCAGCCCCTCCTAGACATAAACACACGCATTAGCCTGTGAGAGGGACCCACACCTCAGCGGGACCACCTGTAAACCACTGTCCTAGCCCCGCACCCCCCCCTGCCACCACCTAAGGAAAAGTCTGCTGATCTGCCCAACTGCCCTGCTCTGCTGTCACGCAACCGTGCGGTGAGAACTGAGAAGCGCTGGGAAGCAGCTGGGCGGGTGAGGTTAGGAGGGGCTCAGAGACACTCCTGCAGAGGGAAAGAGATCAGAGAGCCCACTGGGGATGGAATGTGGGGAAGCGAGTGTAGGTCGACAGAGGAAGAGGAGCAAGGAGAGCAAAAGAGATTTTTTTTTTTTTTTTGCAGTACGCGGGCCTCTCACTGCTGTGGCCTCTCCCGTTGCGGAGCACAGGCTCCGGACGCGCAGGCTCAGCGGCCACGGCTCATGGGCCCAGCCGCTCCGCGGCATGTGGAATCTTCCCGGACCGGGGCACAAACCCGCGTCCCCTGCATCGTCAGGTGGACTCGCAACCACTGCGCCACCAGGGAAGCCCGCAAAAGAGACTTTGAGGGAGAGGCTGCAGCGGGAGAGGGCAAGAGGGAGGCTCAGCAGAGCACGTGCCACATGTGTCCTGCAGGTACCCCGCCCCTTCCAGACTTCCAGTAGAGAGTTAAACTCCTCCCTCCCTCTCTCCCTTCCTTCCGTCTTTCCCTCCTCCCTTTGTCAGACCACTGTTGCCCTTTGAGTGTGACTGGTCCCAAAGTGGCCTGACTTCGGTCCTGAGCAGTTCTGCTACAGAGAAGCCTGGTTGGCTTTTGTATCCTGGCATCGTTTCCACTTGGTTGATAACTGAACACCTGCTGACACCTCACAGGACCAAGGGCCACGGTCTGGGAGGTGGTCCTCTGCCATCACCCTCCCGTCTTTCTAGCCACAGCTGCTGCCGCCCCGACCCTCGCTCAGCCAGCCTTTCCTTCCGCCTGGGGTCCCTCCACCTCTGTATCTTCCCTCCTCTCTCCTGGCTGCTTCTTATCAGTCACACGATGCCCACTTCCCTCCTGCTCACAGCACTGTCTACACTCACCACGTGCATACCCTCCTTCCCCACTTCCCCTCCAACTCCCTGCAGTCTGGCTTTTGCTGTCCGGCTTCATTCAAACAACCCAGCATAGGCTGTGATTAACTGCTGAGCCCAGGGCTCTCCCCAGCTCTTCGCTCCCGTGACGAACTGCCATCTCAAACCTGCCTTTTTTTTTTAGTTTTATAAGGAACCTCCATGCTGTTCTCCATAGTGACTATCAATTTACATTCCCACCAACAGTGCAAGACGGTTCCCTTCTCTCCACACCCTCTCCAGCATTTATTGTTTGTAGATTTTTTGATGATGGCCATTCTGACCAGTGTGAGGTGATACCTCATTGTGGTTTTGATATACCCTGAGAAAACCGTAATTCAAAAAGAGACAGGTACCACAATGTTCATTGCAGCACTGTTTACAACAGCCAGGACATGGAAGCAATCTAAGTGTCCATCGACAGATGAATGGGTAAAGGAGATGTGGCACATATATACAGTGGAATATTACTCAGCCATAAAAAGAAACGAAATTGAGTTATTTGTAGTGAGGTGGATGGACCTAGTGTATGTCATACAGAGTGAAGTAAGTCAGAAAGAGAAAAACAAATACCGTATGCTACCACATATATATGGAATCTAAAAAAAAAAAAAAAGGTTCTGAAGAGCCTAGGGGCAGGACAGGAATAAAGACGCAGATGTAGAGAATGGACTTGAGGACATGGGGAGGGGGAAGGGGAAGATGGGACGAAGTGAGAGAGTGGCATGGACATATATACACTACCAAATGTAAAATAGGTAGGTAGTGGGAAGCAGCTGCATAGCACAAGGAGATCAGCTCGGTGCTTTGTGACCACCTAGAGGGGTGGGATAGGGAGGGTGGGAGGGAGACGCAACAGGGAGGAGATTGGGGATATATGTATATGTATAACTGATTCACTTTGTTATACAGCAGAAACTAACACACCATTGTAAAGCAACTGTACTCCAATAAAGACATTAAAACACCCTGCCTTCTTCTAGGAGTCCCTCCTCCTGGCTGCAGTGAATCCTCCCTCCCAGGCTCCTGTCCCACAGCTGGCTCTTCGTGCCTCTGACCCAGACCCTCCTCCTGATGCCCTCCGTTTAGTCTCCTGGGGGAGCCTCTTCCTCACAGATGAGCCCAATCTAGGATCCCGCCATGTCTTCTGAGACCAGCTGGTCTGCTGAGCCCCCCACCCCGCACTCCTCAGACAGCACCCTCCTATCTCAGTCCTCACCCCACTGGCAGCATCTAAGAGGCTTTGATGCAACCCACCCCTCCCTCGTCCTGTTCTCAACCTCGAGCTCAGGGTCACCATCTCCAGAAGACTCCCTGAACTGCATGTTGGTGCCTGTGTTCCCCACTACCCGAGCACTGGTCCTACTCTCGGGGGTCCTGTGACCGTCTCCCCGGAGGCTGGGGCCGTGCTCTCATCTTGTCCCCGCAGCCTGGCACGTGGTCCACACCCAGTGGCTCCCAGCCCCCTGCTCCCCTTCTTCCTCTGAACAATCTTCCCTTCATGTCCAGCTGCCTGAGGTTTCTGGGTCTCAGCCTGATGGACAGAGGTGCAGGTGGGCAGAGGAAGTTGTCAGGTGGGCTCTGGAGAGCCGAGGCTGGGTGCGGGGGTAGGGCACAGGTTGGAAGACCGTGGACACTATTTGCAAAACTGCTGCACAACCTGAAACCCCAGGCAGTGGCTGAAGCTGAATGAGATGCCCCAAAGGTAAAGTGGTTCCACAGCGCTGCCTTCTCCCTGACTGTACCTGAGTCGAACCCTGCCCTCTCCGAGGGGTTAGGGAGCCACACTGGCTTGGGGCCTGGGCCTGGCGATGGGCTAAAGGAGAGGAAGGTTAAGAAACTTCACTTCCTACCCTCATCAAGATTTAAAACGAAGCTAAAAGGGTACATTAACCTTCCAGCACCACTCGAAATCTGGCTTCACATTTAGTGGGAATTAAAGTAATTGATGAACTTGTACTCGAGACGTAGGTTCCTGTAAATAAAAAGCTATGAGCTCTAAAAATAACACAGGTTTTTTTGTTTTTTTGTTTTTTTTTTTAAATAAGGTAAAGATCAACAGGCAACACACCCCAGGAGGCTCCACATCAAGCAATTAGGAAGCTGGAGAGGACAGATAAATGAAAATGTTTATTCAAAAATCAATATATTAAAAAAAAAAATCAACATATTTATCCTAAAAGGCATCAGAGAACCACGTCAGTAAAATCTGGTCCTGCTGCAGTCCCCGGAGTCACTCTGGGGCAAAGTAGTTTCCAGGCAGTAAGCAGTTAAGATACGGGTTTCATCTCCGAAGTTGAAGGATGACCCTTGGGTGAGCTTTTCATTGTGTCGACTAAAAAATGTTTTAAAAATCAATATAACAGTGTAAAAAGGACCTTCTAAAGATCGAGTTGGTCCCATCCACAGCCAAGCGGGCTGCGACGAGTGATGCAGGAGGAGGATGTGTAATCCTCCAAGGCTTGCAGCTAATGAGGCGGGAGTATTTGGGTGATTCTTGATGCAAGCGGAAAAACTGTTTCTAAAGAGTTCTAATTGCTTCTGCAGGAACAGATAATAAAGACCCAGACCTTCCCATCAGCTGAGACAGTAATTGCACACTTTCCCTGACCCCAAACGGGTCCAATGTATAAATTTTGCAGTAATACGGTAACTGTAATAACAAAGATTCATTCAACAAACATGCGTGGGGCTCGTGCTGTGACTCAGGGGCTGGGCTCCCTGCCACCGGGATGGAGATAAAGCTCACGCGGCATACTCTGCCCTCAGGGAGCTCCATTCTGATGTCGTGGCTTTCAAACTCTTTTTTTTTTTTTTTTTTTCCCGGTACACGGGCCTCTCACTATTGTGGCCTCTCCCGTTGCGGAGCACAGGCTCTGGACGCACAGGCTCAGCGGCCATGGCTCACAGGCCCAGCCGCTCCGCGGGATGTGGGATCTTCCCAGACCGGGGCACAACCCCATGTCCCCTGCATTGGCAGGCGGACTCTCAACCACTGCGCCACCAGGGAAGCCCCCAAACTCTTTAACTGTGACCCATCAGAAGAGTATACATTACATCGTGGTCCAGTGCACATTCATGTACTGTCCAGAAAAAAATGAAACAATATTCATTTTTACTTTGCGTAAAAACATTTTCTATTCTAGCCTATTTTACTGAAAAAGAAAATGTGTTAGTTGCCACCTTCGAAATGGATCTCATGACCCACTACTAATGGACAGTGACCAGAAGTTTGGAAACGCTGATCTAGTGGGGGGAAGAAGTGACAAGTGATCTGAGAGGAAGAAAGCACTACGTGTGGAGTAGAGAGGAAGGCAGACCCTCTGGCTAGGACTCAGGGAGGGCCTCACAGAGGAGGCGGCATTCCAGCTGGGCTCTGAATGATGGCGTGATGCCTGCAATTTAGACAGGATGAGCTGGGAAGAGTGATTATATTTGTAATAGTGTCTACATTATTATATTGTTGTTATTAATACAATAAACCCTTCTAACCCTTCTCAAGGGGCTTTCCCACCCATAGCTTTATTGGATCGTCCTGGCAAATTTGTGACTGAGCTAGAGGAGGTATTAGCTGCATTTTATCAATGGGGAAACTGAGGGTCAGAGAGGTAAAGGATTTTGCTCAAGGACACACAACGCCTAGACTTTGGCAGAGCCAAGTCTGAGCTCTCGTGGAGCCCCCCGCAGCTGAGCTCTGCTTTCCTTCTGGTGATGGGAGGCTGGGGGCTGCGTCTGAGAGCGAGCACCGGGCTCCTCCCCTCTGTTCCTTTCTCTGCAGTTCTCCCTTCCCTTCCCCAGTGCTCCTGCTGCTGCCTTTCTAGCCGATGCCCTGGGTACCTTGGAGGGCATGAGGGGACTCTGACCCCCTCCAAGAGACCTTAGCTGGGTCTCCTGAGTCACAACCAGATGACCCCTCTTCTGGGGGTCTCAACTGGGAGGAAAGAACTTGGGGACCTCAAGCATCCCACCCAGACTCATGGATAACTGTCCCCACATCCACTCCTCCTAGTCCCTACCCGAAACTTCCCTTGCTCTCTGTGAATCTAATCTCCAGTCTGGAGGCCAAGGTTAAAGCCACGTCTTTCTGTTCTCCAAGTACAAGACCTGCTCTCTCCCAACCAGCAGGCTGAATCCCCAGCTTTGTGTGTTTGACTTCCTTTCTCTCAAGGAACTTACAATTTAATCAGGAGTCCCTAATAGTACACGCATTCTAAATTGCAATCATTTATTGCATCTAGCCTTGGGGCTTTTCTGTCTGTTAGAAATATCAGGGTTATTTCCTTCTTTTAAGAGTTTACGTTAAAAAAAAAAAACTTTACAAATAATGTTTGCTGTTTAATGTTCTCCCCTGAAATATCAATCTGCAAAAATAGAAATCCTTTTTTACAATTCATCTTAAGGATAGAGTTCCAGTTTCTTATAATGTAATGAATGTACTGCAGATAATGGTCCAATAGTGCAAATGAAAGGCGCATATAATCAAAATGATAATGGAGCGTATTGTACTGCTTGTGTAATAAAATCCATACCAATATGGAAATCATATCTCAAGGCAACATTCCTCTCTCTGATTTCTGTAATAATTGTACATGTAAGAGTAGGGCAGCGAGAAGTGGGGAGAACAAAGGCCTTTATTGCTTCATTAGGCAGCTGGCGTTCTGATGGTCCGGCCTGTCAACAGCCGTCCCTGAATTTCCTAGGGAAGCTTCTCCCCTTCCCTCAGAAATGATTTACCGTTCACGTCAGCTCCCTGCTCAGCCCTCTCTGTGAAGATTCACAGTCAGGCTAAGTGAGCTGTGATGGCAGCTTTGATCAGCACTAGAGGCTTCCTGGGCCGGCTCAGTGTTTGGGTTCGATGGGAGCCAAGCCCCCAGAAGCTTTGGTGGGAAGAGAGAAGAGGCCTCGGTGGGGCCTGATAGAGCCTCAGAGCTGGGTCCCTTTCTGCCCCACCCCCAAATTCTGGCACAAGTCGCCCGGCCTCAGTTTACCAAGCCTTTGGCGAGACGTTCTATGCGACAGGCACTGTGCAAAGGAAACCAAAAGGAAGGGACAGAGGCCCTGGCCACACAGCCTCACAGTCTAGACGGGTTAGTGCATGCCAGTGAGCTTGCATGGCGTGGTGTGCAATTAATGGGAAGATGTCCACTCTGGAGTCAGGCTGGGGTGGATCTTGGTTTATGCAACAACTTGAGTATGACTTTGGCCTTGGCCTTGAGTTCTGCCAGGTCCTCAGTGGCCATGTTCACTGCTCTTTCTACTATACGTGGGGCTTGGTCTGTGTGTGCCCAATCTGGGTGGGGAGATGTAGGGCTGAGGGGTCGGGATGAAGGCCTGAATGGCAGCCTTCAGAGGCTGGGCACTGGCAGGGTCTCAGTGACCGGTGGGCCTCCCTCAGTGTCTGTTCTGGCACAACCTTGCTTCAGGCTCTCCTCACTGGTCCCTCTTCTGTGGCTCCTGACCTCAGGCTGCCCTGGACTGACCATCTGGGCTTCTGACCCTTTGTTCAGGCCTCCTCCCCTCCCAGGCTTTGGGCATGGATGTGACCCTTCAGGCAGCAACCCTGCCCTACGGGACCTGTATGGGTTGGTTAACATCGGCTTCCTCCTGGCCTGTGTGGGGTGAGGTTAATAGCAGTCATCGCCAATTGCAGAGCACAATTTGGCATTATTCCAGTGGGTTCTTCAACAGACGTTTCAGGTGGGTGTTTTGTTATCCCTGTTTTATGAATGAAGTTGCCATAGACATCATGTGCAGGCTTTTGTGTGGACATAAACTTTCAACTCCTTTAGGTAAACATCAAGGAGCATGATTGCTGGATCATGTGATAAGAGTAGGCTTAGTTTCGTAAGAAACTGGCAAACTGTCTTCCATAGCATCTGTACCATTTTGCATTCCCTCCAGCAATGAATGAAAGTTCTTGTTGCTCTATATCCTCATCAGCATTTGGTGTTGTCAGGATTACAGATTTGGCCATTCTAATAGGTGTGTAGTGGTATCTCATCATTGTTTTAATCTGTGTTCCCTGATGACATATGATGTGGAGCATCTCTTCACAAGCTTATTTGCCATCTGTTTATCTTCTTTGGTGAGGCGTCTGTTAAGATTTTTGGCCTAGTTTTAAATTGGGTTGTTTGTTTTCTTGTTGTTTAGTTTTAAGAACTCTTTGCATATTTTGGATAACTGTCCTTTATCACGTGTTTTTTGCAAAAATTTTCTCCCAGTTCTGTGGCTTGTCTTTTTATTCTCTTGACAGTGTCTTTCACAGAGAAAAATTATAGAATTTTGATGACAACCCTTTTATCAATTCTTTATTTCATAGATTGTGCTTTTGGAGTCATGTCTAAAAACTCATTGTCCAACCCAAGGTCATCTAGATTTTCTCCTATGTTATCTTCTGGGAGTTTTATAGTTTTGCATTTTACATTTAGATCTGTGATCCATTTTGAGTTAATTTTTGTGAAGGGCATAAGATCTGTGTTCAGACTTTTTTTTTTTTTTTTGGATGTCCGGTTGTTCCAACACTATTTGTTGAAAAGGCTATCTTTTCTCGCATGTATTACCTCTGCTTCTTCATTAAAGATTAGTTGACTATATTTACGTGGTTCTATTTCTCTCTGTTTTCTGTTTTATTGGTCTATTTCCTATTCTTTCACCAATACCACACTGTCTTGATTACTGTAGCTTTATAGTAAGTCTTGAAGTCAATAGTGTCAGTCCTCTGACTTTGTTTTTATTCTTCAATACTGTGTTCGTTATTCTGGGTATTACGCTTCTCTATATAAACTTTAGAATCAGTTTGTCAATACCCACAAAATAACTTGCTGGGATTTTGACTGACATTGCGTTGAATCTCTAGATCAAATTGGGAAGAACTGACGTCTTGACAATATTGGGTCTTCCTACCCATGAGCATGAAATATCTCTCCATTTATTTAGTTCTTCTTTGATTTTGTTCATTGGAGTTTTATAATTTTCCTCGTATAAATCTTGAACGTATTTTGTTAGATGTATACCTAAGTATTTCATTATTTAGGTATTAAATAGTATTGTGTTTTTAATTTCAAAGTCCACTTGTTCATTGCCATTAAAAAGAAGGAGCAATCAACTTTTGTATGTTGATCTTGTATCTGCAACCTAGCTATAACTGCTTACTAGTTCCAGAAGCTTTTGTTGTTGTTGTTGAGTTTTTTTTGCATTTTCTACATGGATACTCATGTCATCTGCAAACATATATTTCTTGCTCCCCAATAAGTACACCTTTTATTTCCTTGTCTTATGGCATTAGCTAGGACTTCCAGTATGATGCTGAAAAGGAGGGATGAGAGGGGACATCCTTGCCTTGTTCTTAATCTTAGTGGAAAATCTTCAAATTTCTCACCATTAAGTATGATCTTAGCTGTGGGTTTTTGTAGATATTCTTCATCAAGCTGAAGAAGTTTCCTTCTATTCCTAGTTTACTGAGTTTTTATCATGAATGGGTGTTGGGTTTTGTCAAATGGTTTTTCTGCATCTGTTGATATGATCATGTGATTTTTCTTCTTTAGCCTATTGATATGATGGATTACATTAATTGACTTTTGGATGTTGAACCAGCCTTGCATACCTGGGATAAAAACCACTTGGTCATGGTGTATAATTCTTTTCATATATTGTTTGATTCAATTTACTAATGTTTTTTTTTTTGAGGATCTTGGCATCCATGTTCATGAGAGATATTGATCTGTAGTTTTCTTTTCATGTAATATCTTTGTCTCTTTTGGTATGAGGGTGATATTGGCCTCATAGAATGAGTTACAAAGTGTTCCTTCCACTTATATCTTCTGAAAGAGATAGTAGAAAATTGGTTAATTTTTTTCCTTAAATGTTTGATAGATTTCACCAGTGAACACATCTGGGCCTGGTGCTTTCTGTTTTTTTTTTTTTTTTTTAATTAAAAAAATTATTTGTTTATTTATTTATTGGCTGTGTTGGGTCTTCGTTGCTGCGTGCGGGCTTTCTCTAGTTGCGGTGAGTGGCGGCTACTCTTTGTTGCAGTGCATGGGCTTCTCATTGCAGTGGCTTCTCTTGTTGCGGAGCATGGGCTCTAGGCACGCGGGCTTCAGTAGTTTCAGCATGTGGGCTCAGGAGTTGTGGCACGCAGGCTCTAGAGCGCAGGCTCAGTAGCTGTGGCACACGGGCTTTGTTGCTCCGTGGCATGTGGGATCTTCCCGGACCAGGGCTTGAACCTGTGTCCCCTGCATTGGCAGACGGATTCTCTTTTTTTTTTTTAACACCTTTATTGGAGTATAATTGCTTTACAATGGTGTGTTAGTTTCTGCTGTGTAACAAAGTGAATCAGCTATACATACACATATATCCCCATATCTCCTCCCTCTTGTGTCTCCCTCCCACCCTCCTTATCCCACCCCTCTAGGTGGACACAAAGCACCAAGCTGATCTCCCTGTGCTATGCGGCTGCTTCCCACTAGCTACCTATTTTACATTTGGTAGTGTATATATGTCCATGCCACTCTCTCACTTCGTCCCAGCTTACCCTTCCCCCTGCCCACGTCCTCAAGTCCATTCTCCACGTCTGCATCTTTATTCCTGTCGGCAGGCAGATTCTTAAACACTGCACCAACCAGGGAAGTCCCTGATTTCTTGTTTTCAATTTCACTCACTTCTGCTCTAATTTTTATTATTTCTTTTCTTCTGCTTATTTTGGATTTAATTTGCTCTTCCTTTTCTAGTTTCCCAAGGCAGAAGCTTAGATAATTGACATTAGTTCTTTCTTCTCGTCTAAGTATATACATTTGATGCTATAAACTTCCCTCTATGCATTACTTTCACTATATCTCATAAATTTTGACTGGTTGTGTTTTCATTTCTATCTAGTCCAAAATACTTTTAATCTCTCTTGAGATTTCTTTGACCCATGTGTTATTTCTTTCTTGACCAATATGCTGTTTGCTCTCCACATATGTTGAGATTTTTCCAGTTATATTTCTTTTTATTGATTTCTAGTTTAACTCAATTGTGGTCTGTGAGCAGATATTATATGATTTAAATTCATTTAAATTTGTTAAAGTGTTTCATGGTCCATAATGTGGTCTATCTTGATAAATGATCCATGTAAAATTGGGAAGAATGTGGATGAAGAAGTCAATAGATGTCTGTTATATCCAGTTGACTGACGGTGTTCAACCATGTCCTTACTAATTTTCTGCCTGGTGGATCTGTTCATTTCTGATAGAGGGTTGTTGAAGTCTCCAGCTATAATGTGGATTCATCTGTTTCTTCTTGCAGTTCTATCAGTTCTTGCCTCATATATTTTGATGCTCTGTTGTTAGGAGCATGCACATTAAAGATTGTTATGTCTTCTTGGAGAATTGACCCCTTTTCTTTATGTAATGCCCTGTTTATCCCTGATAACTTTCATTGCTCTGTCTGAAATTACTATACCTACTCTGGTTTTCTTTTAAGTGGTATTAACATGGTATATCTTTCTCCAACCACTTACTTTCAATCTATATGTGTTTTCATAAAGTGGGTTCCTTATAGATGAAATGTAGTTGGGTCTTGTTTTCTGATTCACTCTGATAATCTCTGTCTTTTATTTGGTGCATTTAGACTATTGACATTCAACGTGATTATTCATATAGCTGAATTAATATCTACCATATTCATTACTTTTTTTCTATTTTTTCCTTTGTTCTTTTTCCTATTTTTGTCTCTCACTCTTTTTTCTGCCTTTTGTGGTCAAGAATGTTACATGATTTCATTTTCCCTCCTTTCTTATCAGATCAGTTACACTTTGGGGGGAGCTTTTTTTTTTTTTTTAATTTTTACACCACTTTGCAATATACATTTATTTACTGTTAATCCCAGCCTACTTTCATGTAACACTGCTTCATGGGTAGTGCGGGTACTACATAATACCAAAATAATTCTAATTCAAATATATATTTAAATTAGGATGAGAGCTGTCATCATTTCTACTCATGATGGGGATATAGTAGTTTCATACTCTGGTCCACATCATTTTTTAAAATTGAGGTATAACTGACATATTATATTAGTTTCAGGTACAACATAATGATTGATATTTGTATGCAGTTGATCGATCCCTGAACAACATGGGTTTGAACTGCATGGGTCCACTTATATGGGGATTTTTTTCACAACATATACTATCATATAAATATGTTTACAATCCACAGTTGGTTGAATCCGCAGATGTAGAACCTGTGGATACAGTGTGCTGACTATAAGACTTTAGCATAAGTGGATTTTGGCATCCGTGGTGGGTTCTGGAGCCAGTCCCCTGTGGACACTGGGAGATGACTGTTTACTGTGGAATGATCACCACAATATATTGAGTCAACATCTGTCACTATAGATAGTTACAAAGGTTTTTTTTTTTTTCTTGTGATGAGGACTTTTAAGATCTACTCTCCTAGCAACTTTCAAATATGCAGCACAGTATTATTAACTATAGTCATCATGCTGTACGTGACATCCCCATGACTTATTTATCTTAAAACGGGAAATTTGTACCTTTTGACCCCCTTCACCCTTTCTCTCTGTAGATCCAAGTTTCTAATGATCCAAGTATCATTTTCCTTCTCTCTAAAGATCTTCTTTTAACATTTCTTGCAAGGCTGGTCTACTGGCAACAGATTCCCTTAATTTTTGTTTGTCTGAGAAAGGCTTTATGTCTCCTTCACTTTTGAAGGATAATCTCACAGGGCACAGAATTCTAGGGTTTGTGGGGTTTTTTCCCTCAACACTTTAAATATTTCATTCCACTCTCTTCTTGCTTGCATGGTTCTGAGGAGAAGGTGGATGTAATCCCTATCTTTGCTTCTCTATAGGGAAAGTTTTCTTTCCTTTGGTTTCTTTCAGGATTTTTTCTTTTTCTTTAATTTTCTGTAGTTTGAAAATGATAATGCCTAGGTGTCTTTTGGTATTTTTCCTACTTGGTGTTCTCTGTGCTTCCTGGATCTGCCGTTTGGGGTCTGATATTAATTTGGGTGAAATTCTCAGTCATTATTGCTTCAAATATTGCCTCTGTCCCTTTCTGTGTTTTCTCCTTTTGGTGTTCCTGTGATTCATATGTTACATCTTTGGTAGTTGTCCCACAGTCTTTGGATATTCTGTTCTTTTTTTTTCTTTCAATTTTTTTTTCTCTTTGATTTTCAGTTTTGGAAGTTTCTGTTGCCATATCCTCAAGCTCAGGGATTCCTTCCTCAAGCTGTGTCCAATCTATTAATGAGCCTATCTGAGGCATTCTTCATTCCTGTTATAGTGTTCTTGATCTCTAGTATTTCATTTTGGTTCTTTCTTAAGATTTCCATCTCTTTGCTTACTTTGCCCATCTGTTCCTGCATGCTCTCTACTTTATCCATTAGAGCCCTTAGTATATTAATCATAGTTGTTTTATTTAAAAACATTTTTTTAATTTTTAAAATTTATTTTATTCAAGTATATTTAATTTACAATGTTGTGTTAATTTCTGTTGTACAGCAAAGTGATTCAGTTATATGTACCAACAGATCTACATTTATTTCATTCTCTTCCATTATGGTTTATCACAGGATACTGAATATAGTTTTCCCTGTGCTATACAGTAGGACCTTGCTGTTTATAATCATAGTTGTTTTAAATTCCCAGTCTGATAATTCCAACATCCCTGCCATGTCTGGTTTTGATGCTTGCTTTGTCTCTTCAAACTGTGCTTTTTGCATTTTAGTGTTCCTTATAATTTTTTAGTTGATATTTGGACATGATGTACTGGGTAAAAGAATTGCTGAAAATAGGCCTTTAGTAATGTGGTGGTGAGGTGGGGGGAGGGCCTTTTAGTGAGCTTGTGTTTGTGAACCTGACAAGTGTTTCTCAGCTTGCTTTTTCCTCCCCCCCCTAAGGTGGGACAGAATGGCTAGAGTGGACTGGAGTGGAGTATTTCCCTTCCTTCAGGTCAGTGAGGTTCTGATAAACCCTTTACAGGTTAGATTCTGGTTAACTAGTTTCTCCCCAGGGCAGGCCTTGTTAAGAGGATAGAGTGCTCTTTTTTTTTTTTTTAAATTATTTATTTATTTTTGGCTGCATTGGGTCTTTGTTGCTGTGCGTGGACTTTCTCTAGTTGCGGTGAGTGGGGCCTACTCTTCATTGCAGTGCGCGGGCTTCTCATTGAGGCGGCTTCTCTTGTTGCGGAGCATGGGATCTAGGCGTGCGGGCTTCAGTAGTTGTGGTGCGAGGGCTCAGTAGTTGTGGCTCATTGGCTCTAGAGTGCAGGCTCAGTAGTTGTGGCGCACAGGCTTAGTTGCTCCATGGCATGTGGGATCTTCCCGGACCCGGGCTCGAACCCGTGTCCCCAGCATTGGCAGGCGGATTCTTAACCACTATGCCACCAGGGAAGTCCCGGATAGAGTGCTCTTGCATATTTAATAAAAGTTCATTTCCCCCTCCCCACAGTGAAAGCGTGAGGGGAGTTTTCTGATATTTACTAAGAGAACCTGGTAGAGCTCCTAGGGGCAAAATTCACAAAGAGCAGGGGTCCCTCCTAGACCGGGTCTCCCTGGAATTTCAAACTCTTGGACTTGCCCTCATGGAGCCTCCAGCAATATGTTCAGGTTTTTCTAGCCTGGCACTGGTTCCTGTGGAGGTTTCTACTCCATTAAGTTGTGATTCTCTGTACCTGCCTGTCTGTCTTTCCAGTTCTGGGGGCAGCCGTTTGCCCTGTGACTTCACTTACTGATCAAAGAGTTGTTGATTCAGTTTGTTCAGCTTTTTGCTTGTTGTTAGGATGGAGTGGGGACTTCCAAGCTCCTTACCTGTGGAACTGGAAATCTTTTTACATATTTAAAAAATATAGCATTTGTGCCTTTTTATTGTGGTAAAATATACGTAACTAAAATTTGCCATTTAAAAAAGTCAGTTCAGTAGTACTAAGTATATTCACATTGTTGTGTAAACATGGCAAGACTGGGATCGGTCCCCAGGTAGCTGCCACTGCCACCTGGAGGAGAGTTGGCACCAGCAGCAGGAGTGGGGCATGCTCCTCACTGGGCCATCCCAGTGGTGGCTGGACAGCGTTTCTGAGCTCCAGGTCTCTGGCCCCACCCCCGCCCCTCCACCAGCCATCCGGCCTGGGCCAGGGCTGTGTGGCACAGATGACCTCTCCATGACTCCTTTTCTGTCCTTGGCACCGAAGGTCCTTGCACTGCAGGGAACAGCTCAGAGGACTGGATTCTGCTCCAGGCCCCACCACTCCTGACTGTGGGACTGTCTGCCAGGCAGCGATCCACTGAGCCTTGGTTTCCTCTTCTGTAAAATGGGGCAGTGCTGTCTGCCCAGCTAGGCCCCTGGGGCTTCGGGGAGCACACACCAGCAGCACTATGTGAAAACGCTTTATGCGTTGTGTAGAGACACACATACTACTTATTGATCAAGAGTTTATGTTGTAAAACAGAACTGCTTTTTGTTTTTAAAATTTGGGTATTTACACAGAAGCACTCTCACAAGCATGATCGTTTTAGCAGCTCATTTATCTTGCTGTGTAAAAAAAAATAAGACATGAGCCCCTGTGGAAGCCACCAGCACTCTCCTCACAGGTCTGAAAGTTGATTTCCTTTGTCATCCTTACATTTCCCAAGGGCTAGCTCAAGTCATCCAATATCAGGATGGCAGCTTCGAGTTAAAAGGTAATTATTCTTCTTTACTGTATGGAGGATACAATTTTTTCTTTTTTAGTGATTTACTCTTCTTTGTAATTACAGATGTGGTGATTAGGATGTCTTGTATACCACATTACACATTTTTTTTCATATGATTTATCCCCATCAGTGATTTAAAACTCTTCCTTTATAAGTTTTTATTCCTGTCTCTGAGATAGTGTTTAGGGACTACGGCTGGGCCCAGTGCCTCTATGGGGGCTATTAGAGTCACTGTGTACATATATAATTAAGGAATTTCAAAACACAGATTACCGCCTTTGGGGCCAATAGCCAGTGCAGTTACCATCTATCATGTCAGCTCTCAAGACGGCTCTGTGTGTATTTGGTAAAGTAAATTAACATACAACTTTTCTTAAAATAATGCTCAAATTGAAGATGTAGCAGGAAGCAGGAAAAACAAACAATCAAGGGATCCAGGGAGAGTCAAAATCTCATATTTAAATGAGGAGGAAATTCCCGCCTGGTGCCTTTCATCACCTGTAGATAATGCACGAAGCTGTCGAAATTCTCTTGGAGTCCCTTTTCACCTGCTTCTGTTTTCTGGCCAAACTTCTGTTGGATTTGCATCATCTGTGAGCAGACCTTGGGCTTGGAAGCGACCTTTGGAGCCTCATCTATGACACATATTTTAGCCTTTGGAAATGTATTGTTGTAGAGACAATGGAACAGCATTTCAGAGTCTGGAAAACAGGAGGGAAGACACCCATCAGTCTAGCAGCTGAAGACGAGCTGTCAGATACCAGCCTGATGGGAGGCCTGCCTCTGAATTTTATGTCCAAACTGGGACTGCTGGCCTCAAAAGCCTGCTTCTGGTTTTGAAAGTTGGTGCTTTCCCAACATTATAGCATTAAAATTTTTTTTTGCTACCAATAAAATCATGTTCAGGACTAATATTAATGCTTTAAAACATACAATTGTTCTTTGGAGCCCAGTTAACAGAAGCAAATTCTTGAAAACAGATGTGTTTGTGGTCTGATGTTGGTGTGGACGAGGCTTGAGCTATTCGTATGGGTGAGATGTTTCTCCATCGCCTAAGAAGGGAATGAAACGATGATTCTTCACACACAAAACCCAAAGATCAACCACTGTTATCCTGCCCGGCAATAACTACTGGCAGTATTTTGGTGCCTGTCTTTTTAGACCTGCTTGATGTGCATTTTATTAAAAATTTTTTTAAAATTAATTAATTAATTAATTTTTATTTTTGGCTACGTTGGGTCTTCTTTGCTGCACATGGGCTTTCTCTAGTTGCTGCGAGCAGGGGCTACTCTTTGATGTGGTGCGCAGGCTTCTCATTGCTGTGGCTTCTCTTGTTGCAGAGCACGGGCTCTAAGAGCACAGGCTTCAGTAATTGTGGCACGCAGGCTCAGTATTTGTGGCGCACGGGCTTAGTTGCTCCATGGCATGTGGGATCTTCCCGGACCAGGGCTTGAACCCGTGTCACCTGCGCTGGCAGGAGGATTCTTAACCACTGCGCCACCAGGGAAGTCCCTTGATGTGCATTTTATACGTAAAGATTAATCTTTTAAAAAGCAAACTGGACTTAATACTTTTCACCCTTATTTCTCACTCCACTTTGACCACTTTCCTAAGTCAGCGAATATTTGAGCACATGATTTTTAACGGCTGCAAACGATTCCATCACTCAGCTGAGACCACTGTTTCTGTACTCTTTTCACTACTTATGAATTTAGGCTCTTCATTTCTTTTCTTTTTGCTATTAAGTATGATGCTTCAGTGAACATCCTCTTTACATGCATCTTTGTGCCTCTCTACTATAAAACCCTTAAGATAAATTCTTAGAAGTGGGGATACTGTGTCAAAGATTATGCACATGGACATTACCATTTATTCCTCTTAAAAATAGCATTTTCCTTGGTAAAAGAAGCAAATTGCTTTAAGACAAATCTGCTGCACTGGTAGTATTCATGTAGAATATCTTGGCAAAAAGGGCTGAAGGTGAGTGCTGGCAACAGACCCTACTCCAGAGCAGAGACAGAAAATGACAAAGGGACCCAGGAGCCACAGCTCCCTGGGGAGGGGACTGCTAACTCCTCCCCAAACTGCAGGTAATCCTCAGTGGGGAGGGGGACAGCCAAGATTCTTTACCTTTTGAAGATGATTCAGTCAAGACAGGGAAATGGAATTTGGAGTTTTGTAAAAGGAGTGGTTGCTGCACAGAACTGGCTGTAGTAGCATTCTGGTTGGAATCATGATCACAGAAGGTTCTAGATGCTTTATTCAGTCAGGTTACAGAGTCACGTTTTCACTGGGTGGAATTCTGTGGGTTATCAGCACTACGAAGTGAGCAGTATGTTGGCTACAAAGCTGTTTCTTTTCAATTTATTAGAGAAGAGCTGGGTCCCCAGGTGTAATTCATGAGCTGGTTTTGACAATATATTTCCTTATGGCTCTCACCTCAGTGGGAGTTTCTGGTTCCTGCCTTCTCAGAATGCAGCCACCTGTGTCTTATGGTAACCGCTCCCTAATTTTTCTAAGAAGACCACTATTCCCCACTCTCAGTCTATGTGGTGTGGATTGGGTTGGTCCTACCCTTGGGATCCAAGAGATGACACATCACCTAGACCAGATAAACAGAATATGCTATCTCCCTGGATCACCATAATTGACCTAGGAACGGGCACCTGGCCAAGTTCACCAGCTCAGAATGAATCTCAGAACTTCGCTTGAGCAACTGTTGAAAGGTGCTCCTTTTTTTCCTTGAAATTATAGTTGGACTATGTTATAATTAAGATTTTTTTTTCACCAAAAGATACCAATAAGGGTATCTATCCAAAAGCAGCAGAATACACATTCTTCTGAAGTACACATGGAACAGTCTTAGACTAGACCGTGTTTTGGGACACAAAACAAGTCTCAGTAAATTTAAGAAGATTGAAATCACATCAAGTATCTTTTCCTACCACAACGGCATGAAACTTGAAATCAGCTAAAAGAAGAAAGCTGTAAAAATCACAAATATGTGGAGACGAAACAACATGCTACTGAACAATGACTGGGTCAATAAAGAAATCAAAGGAGAAATAAAAAAATACCTGAAGACAAATGAAAATGAAAATAGGACATACCAGAATCTGTGGGACACAGCAAAAATGGTTCTAAGAGGAAGTTTATAGTGATACAGGCCTACCTCAAGAAACAAGAAAAATTTTAAATAAACAATCTAACCGTCCACCTAGGAACTAGAAAAAGAAGAACAAATGAAGTCCAAAGTCAGTAGATGGAAGGAAATATTAAAAAATCAGAGTGGAAATAAATGAAGTAGAGATGACAACAATAATAGAAAAGATCAGTGAAACTAAGGGCTAGTTTTTGAAAAGGTAAGCTAAATTGACAAATCTTTAGCTAGAACACTAAGAAAACTAGAGAAAAGTCTCAAAATAAAAGAAGTTACAACAGATACCACAGAAATACAAAGGATTATAAGAGAATACCTATACACTAACAAACTGACAACCTAGAAGAAATGGATAAATTCTTAGAATCATACAACCTTCCAAGAATGAATCATGAAAAAATAGAAAATCTGCATAGACTGATCACTAGTAAAGAGATTGAAACAGTAATCAAAAACCTGTCCCAAAACAAATGTCCAGGACCAGATGCTTAACTAGTGAATTCTACCAAACGTTCAAAGAAGATTTAATACCTATCCTTCTGAAACTCTTCCAAAAAAATTAAAGGGGTGGGAATGCTTCCTAACTCATTTTACAAGGCCAATGTTACCCTGATACCAAAACCAGACAAGAAAAACACAAAAAAAGAAAATTAAAGGCCAATGTTCCTGATGAACACAGATGCAAAAATTCTCAACAAAACATTAGCAAACCAAATACTACAATACATTAAAAGGATCATACACCATGATCAAGTGGGATTTATTCCAGGGATGCAAGGATGGTTCAACATCCACAAATCAATTTGCGTGGCACACCACAGTAACAAAACAAGGATAAAACTAATATGATAGCCTCAATAGATGTAGAAACAGCATTTGACAAAATACACCATTCATTTATGATTAAAAAACTCTCACTAAAATGGCTGTAGAAGGAACATACTTCAACATAATATAGGTACTGGCACAAGGATAAACAAAGAGTCCAATGGAAGAGAATAGAGTCCAGAAATAGACCCATATGTATAAGGTTAGTTGATTTATATCAAAGGTTAGTGGCACTGCAGTGCACTAGGGAAAGAATAACCTTTTCAGCAAGTGGTACTGAATCAACTGGATATCCACATGGAAGAAAGGAAACCTGAATCCTAACTTATACCATATGTAAGAAACAATTCCAGGTGGATCATAGATCTACATGTGAAAAATCAATAAAGCTTCTAGAAGAACCCGTGGAGAATATCTTTTTGATCTTTGGGCTAGGCAAAGATTTCTAAAACCAGACACCAAAAGCACTCATTATAAAGGAGAAGATTAATAAGTTGGACTGTATTATAATTAAGATTTGTTTTTCACCAAAAGACACCAAAAAGGGGGTGAGAAACATGCCTCAGAGTGGGAGAAAATATTTGCAATAATTATATTTGACTAAGGACTCATACCAGAATTACCAAAAAACAAAATGAAACAATAAAACACCCCACCAACCAATAAGAAAATGACTAACAACTCAATAGAAAAATGGGCAAAAAACTTGAATAAATATTTTACAAAAGAGCAGTAAAGAGCCAAATGACCAATAAATATCTGAGAAGGTGCTCAACCTCGTTAATCACAAGGGAAATGCATATTAAAGCCACATTTACATACCCATTTGAATGGTTAACATTAAAATGACTCAAAAAAAAAAAAAGACTCACACTACCACATTTTGGAGAGTATGTGAAACAACTGGAAATCTTATTTACTGCTGGTGGAAATGTAAATTGGGACATACACTTTGGAAAACATTTTGGCATTATCTACTAAATTTGAACATACACATACCCTGTGATCCAGTGCTTCAACTCCTAGGTATATGCTCAAAATAGTTAAATATATTTATTCATCAGAAGACATTTATGAGAAAGTTCATAGCAGCACTATTTGTAATAGCCTCAAACTGGAAATAACCCAGGTGTCCCTCAACAATAGAATAGAGGATTAGATTGTGGCATATTCATACTGTGGAACACTCTACAGTGATGAAAAAGAGCAAATTACAATTATATACGACAATATGGATGAATCTCCTGAACACAATTTTGAGTGAAAGAATCCAGATGCAAAAGGATTGCTTCCAGATTGCTTCCATCTATACAAAGTTCAAAAATAAGCAGAACAAAGTGGTGGTGGCAGAAGTCAGAAGAGTGCTTATCTTCGTGGGTGGGGTGACTGGCAGGGGCATAAGGAAGACTATGGGATGATCAGAATGTGCTCTGTGTTGACCTGGTTGGTGTGCTCGCTTTGCTGAGCATTTACTGAGCTGGGTACATTTCACTCTGTACATTATTCTTCATTAAAAAGCTTAATGAATGACCCCATGTATGACCATGGGAAAGGTGTGCCTGAGTCAGTGTGAGGGCAGTGTGCGGGGGGCTGCTGTCAGGAGGGACCATGGGGAGAGCAGGGGAGCATGGCATAGATTTACCTGTACTGCCCAAGAGACACAGGATCTGAATTTTTGCCTTATTTCTGCCCTTGGCTGTAGGATCTTGGCCAGTTGTGATGGTTTTCCGGGCCTCTCTTGGACTGGATCATAGGTTCTCAGCCATGGGCTTCATGCATGGGCTTTGTAGGTCTGTAGACTCCCTGAAACTGTAAGTCTGTGCATATGTGCATTTTTCTGGAGAGAGGACCACAGCTGTTTACCTAAAAAGGTTAAGAGTCACTGAAGTGATGATTTCCAAGGCATCTGTGGCTTTGCCTCCCATGGTTTTCTGGGGCACAGGCAATCTGGCAGACGGCACATTTTATACTGGGTGGCAGCAGATTTAAGTCACTGGAATTAAAGCAGCTGGTGGCAGACAGAGAGTGGGTGGGTAGGGGGCCTTGGAAGGAAAGCTGAGACCACTCTTTTATCCACAATCATGAGGTTAGGTAATATCAGAGAATGTGCATGGAGAGGTGGGTGAGGGCTTTCTGTGCCAGAGATGAGGCAGTCTGTCTTCTTGCGCAAGACTTGCGTTACGACTATGATTTCTTTTTTCCTGACAGCATCTACGAAACCCTTTGCAGTAAGAATTCCTAGTCTCTGTAATGTATCGCTTTGGGGGCACCGAGGGGTTGTCACAATGAATCATGTCATTCGTGAGCACCAGGGACAATAGGAACTGTAAGACTCCATCCCAAAAGGTCATCTTTTCTCTTGGAAAACATGTCACACTCGCTCTTAACAGCAGGAAGAATTAGAAGCAAGTTGCTGGGACCAGAACTTAGCCGGAGGATCTGCGGAACACTTTCCCTTTGCTTGAGACATGAAGCGACGTGATTATTATTATTTTTTTTGGTGAGGGAGGTATCTTGTTGTAAGTGATAGATAAACACATTTTATTAATATTGATTTATGGTACCATTTTAGAACCTTAAGAAGGTTTCACATTTGCATGTTTAATGTGGTAATGTCTGAATGAGAACAGATCCACAGGGGGCCTGGGGAGAGGTCCAGCCCACTTTGTGCAGTGAATGGGAGAGGTGGCCCACACTGCCCATGGAGGCTGCAGCCATGGTGACCCTCCTCTGTTGGGAACTTCAGACCCTTCTCTCTCTCAGCACGGCAAAGTGTTTTCCATTGTTGTTGTTGTGGTTTTTAAAAAATATATTTATTTATTTATTTTTGGCTGCGTTGGGTCTTCGTTGCTGCGCACGGGCTTTCTCTAGTTGCTGTGAGTGGGGGCTACTCTTCATTGCAGTGCGTGGGCTTCTCATTGCGGTGGCTTCTCTTGTTGTGGAGCACGGGTTCTAGGTGCGCAGGCTTCAGTACTTGTGGCTCGTGGGCTCTAGAGTGCAGGGTCAGTAGCTCTGGTGCATGGGCTCAGTTGCTCCGTGGCATGTGGGATCTTCCCGGACCAGGGATGGAACCCATGTCCCCTGCATTGGCAGGCGGATTCTTAACCACTGCGCCACCAGGGAAGACCCTCCACTGGGTTTTATAAGGAGGAAAAAGTTTCCGAGTGTTTGAACCCACAGCTCATTAAGCCCTCTTGATAACTGCGTGAACTTGAGCACATCACTCAAGTTCTCTGAATCGCGACTTCCTCGTCTATAAAATGATATGGACGATTTGGCAGCTCAGAGCTGTCATGATAACACATGTGCTTGGCCGCCAAGAGCACTCAGCAAGTGGTGGCTGTTAGCATCATCCTGAAAAGCAGAATGAAACCAGGGCTTCAACAGCAAGGGCTGTGCAGGCCCAGGAAGGAGGGAGTCATTCTACAGGGGAGTTGGTGAAGACTTCAGGGACAAGACATCTGATATGAACTTTGAAGGATAAATAGGGTTTTGAAGGAAGAGACAGAGAGAGGGCATTCGAGCAGAAGGAAAAGTCTTGAGAAGAGATGCGGAAATGCGAGGATACACTGGATATTTTGGGGAAAAGGAGCTGTCTTGTGTGGCCAGAGCTGACATTATGTGGGAGAATGCAACAAGAGGTGAGAAAGTTAAGGTCAGCTCACAGGAGACCTCGGTTTGTTGGGCTAGGCAGACATTTCCAGTGAGGCCCCAAATACTCTAGTCATTCACCATGACGGTCCTGTCTTGTTAATGCACCAGCAGTATCTGGAGATGAGGAAGGTGGATTCCGGGGGCCCCTCTGAGAGGCCATGGCATCACCCCTCTGCTCCACTGGCCAATTTTACCCTAATGCTAAAGCAAAGGCTAAATTAGACAGTGAAGGTAAATATACACAGAGAAAGCTACAAAATTAAAAATATAAGGGAGGGATTGAGCTGTTAATCATATTGCAGCATTTCTAAGAGGGAAGTTTATAGCTATACAAGCCTACCTCAAGAAACAAGAAAAATCTCAAATAAACAATCTAATGTTACACCTAAAGGAACTAGAGAAAGAAGAACAAACAAAACTCAAAGTTAGCAGAAGGAAAGAAATCATAAGGATCAGAGCAGAAATAAATGAAATAGAAACAAAGAAAACAACAGCAAAGATCAATAAAACTAAAAGCTGGTTCTTTGAGAAGATAAACAAAATTGATAAACCATTAGCCAGATTCATCAAGAAAATGAGGGAGAGGACTCAAATCAATAGAATTAGAAATGAAAAAGGAGAAGTTACAACAGACACCGCAGAAATACAAAGCATCCTAACAGACTACTACAAGCAACTCTATGCCAATAAAATGGACAACCTGGAAGAAATGGACAAATGCTTAGAAAGGTATAACCTTCCAAGACTGAACCAGGAAGAAACAGAATACATGAACAGACCAATCACAAGTAATGAAATTGAAACTGTGATTAAAAATCTTCCAACAAACTAAAGTCCAGGACCAGATGGCTTCACAGGTGAATTCTTTCAAGCATTTAGAGAAGAGCTAACACCCATCCTTCTCAAACTCTTCCAAAAAATTGCAGAGGAAGGAACACTGCCAAACTCATTCTATGAGGCCACCATCACCCTGATACCAAAACCAGACAAAGAGACTACAAAAAAAGAAAATTACAGACCAATATCACTGATGAACATAGATGCAAAAATCCTCTACAAAATACTAGCAAACAGAATCGAACAACACATTAAAAGGATCATACACCATGATCAAGTGGGGTTTATCCCAGGGATGAAAGGATTCTTCAATATATGCAAATCAATCAATGTGATACACCATATCAACAAATTGAAGAATAAAAACCATATGATCATCTCAATAGATGCAGAAAAAGCTTTTGACAAAATTCAATACCCATTTATGATAAAAACTCTCCAGAAAGTGGGCATAGAGGGAACCTACCTCAACATAATAAAGGCCTTATACGACACACCCACAGCAAATATCATTCTCAATGGTGAAAAACTGAAACCATTTCCACTAAGATCAGGATCAAGACAAGGATGTCCACTCTCACCACTGTTATTCAACATAGTTTTGGAAGTCCTAGCCACGGCAATCAGAGAAGAAAAAGAAAGAAAAGGAATACAAATTGGAAAAGAAGTAAAACTGTCACTGTTTGCAGATGACATGATACTATACATAGAGAATCCTAAAGATGCCACCAGAATACTACTAGAGCTAATCAATGAATCTGGTAAAGTTGCAGGATACAAAATTAGTGCACAGAAATCTCTTGCATTCCTATATACTAATGATGAAAAATCTGAAAGCAAAATTAAGGAAACACTCCCATTTACCACTGCAACAAAAGAACAACCTAGGAATAAACCTACCTAGAGAGACAAAGGACCTGTATGCAGAAAACTGTAAGACACTCATGAAAGAAATTAAAGATGATACCAACAGATGGAGAGATACACCATGTTCTTGGATTGGAAGAATCAATATTGTGAAAATGACTATACTACCCAAAGCAATCTACAGATTCAATGCAATCCCTATCAAATTACCAATGGCATTTTTTTACAGAACCAGAACAAAAAATCTTAAAATTTGTATGGAGACACAAAAGACCCCAAATAGCCAAAGCAGTTTTGAGGGAAAAAACGGAGCTTGAGGAATCAGAGACTCCCTGACTTCAGACTATATTACAAAGCTATAGTAATCAAGGCAATGTGGTACTGGCACAAAAACAGAAATATAAATCAGTGGAACAGCATAGAAAGCCCAGAGATAAACCCACACACCTATGATCAACTAATCTATGACAAGGAGGCAAAGATATACAATGGAGAAAAGACAGTCTCTTCAATAAGTGGTGCTGGGAAAACTGGACAGCTACATGTAAAAGAATGAAATTAGAACACTCCCTAACACCATACACAAAAATAAACTCAAAATGGATTAGAGACCCAAATGTAAGACCGGGCACTATAAAACTCTCAGAGGAAGACATAGGAAGAACACTCTTTGACATAAATCACAGCAAGATCTTTTTTGATCCACCTCCTAGAGTAATGCAAATAAAAACAAAAATAAACAAATGGGACCTAATGAAACTTCAAAGCTTTTGTGCAGCAAAGGAAACCATAAACAAGAGGAAAAGACAACCTTCAGAATGGGCGAAAATATTTGCAAACGAATCAATGGACAAAGGATTAATTTCCAAAATATATAAACAGCTCATGCAGCTCAATATTAAAAAAACAAACAACCCAATCCAAAAATGGGCAGAAGACCTAAATTAGACATTTCTCCACAGAAGACATACAGATGGCCAAGAGGCACATGAAAAGCTGCTCAACATCACTAATTATTAGAGAAATGCAAATCAAAAGTACAATGAGGTATCACCTCACACCAGTTAGAATGGGCATCATCAGAAAATCTACAAACAACAAATGCTGGAGAGGGTGTGGAGAAAAGGGAACCCTCTTGCACTGTTGGTGGGAATGTAAATTGATACAGCCACTATGGAGAACAGTATGGAGGTTCCTTAAAAAACTAAAAATAGAATGACCATATGATCCAGCAATTCCACTACTGGGAATATACCCAGAGAAAACAATAATTCAAAAAGACCCATGCACCCCAATGTTCATTGCAGCACTATTTACAAATAGCCAGGTCATGGAAGCAACCTAAATGCCCATTGACAGATGAATGGATAAAGAAGATGTGGTACATATATACAATGGACTATTACTCAGCCATAAAAAGGAATGAAATTGGGTCATTTGTTGAGACGTGGATGGATCTAGAGTCTGTCATACAGAGTGAAGTAAGTCGGAAAGAGAGAAACAAATATCGTATATTAACGCATATATGTGGAACCTAGAAAAATGGTACAGATGAACCGGTTTTCAGGGCAGAAGTTGAGACACAGATGTAGAGAACAAACGTACGGACACCAAGTGGGGAAAGCAGCAGGGTGGTGGTGGTGGTGAGATGAATTGGGTGATTGGGATTGACATGTATACACTGATGTGTATAGAATTGATGACTAATAAGAACCTGCTGTATAAAAAAAAATAAAATGAAATTCAAAAAAAATGAGCTGTTAATCATATTGCAGCATTTCACAAAGAATAGGTTGAGTTTTCCAATGAAACGATGACTCCAGCATATAAATTAATCTTTTGTATAGGAAGAAATGGAAGTCACTAAATGCCAGTGTCCTATTTTAAAAGCAGCAAAATATCCTGCCTGATTGCAAGCGCTTAGAGGAGGATGATCAAACAGAAACCTTACCCTCACTGTTCCAAGGAGAAAATTGGAGAAAAGTTATCCAATTATGGATGATAAAGCAGAGTAAAAAATTCGAGAAGAGGCAAACATGGGTCGGCAGGTTATAAAGAACATGTTTCCCCCCGTGATCTACTCACGGTCAACACCCAGAAATGTGCAGAGCCGTGAAAATTATTGCATTGCTTTAACCTGCTGTCGGACGCCAATAGTAAGTTCTTTCTTTAACCCATTTCCAGGTTCCTATTATCGGTATGATTGTTATTTTGTTATCTACCCCTATAGAGGAAACTAAGGAGTTTCAAACTTGTCATGGGAATGTGGGCACATTATTTATTATTCCTGAAACTCAGTCTCCTTATCTGTCGGCTGGGTCTGCTGGGCATTATTGACGAGGTTAAATGAGAGCAGGTAAACCAGGGTTTCTCACCGTTACACTATTGACATTCAGGGCTGGATAATTCTCTTTGGTGGAGACGGGGGCTGCCCTGTGCATTGTAGAGCATCTAGCAGCATTCCTGGCCTTTGCCCACAAGCACTGCCCCCGCTCCTGACCCTGCAGTTGTGACATCCAAAAATTTCTCTAGACATTGCCAAATATCCCCTGGAGGACAAAGTCACCCCCGGTTGTGAACCACTTATGTAGGTAGAGCATCTGGCTTTGTACTTTGCAGAGTCCACACTCAGTTAAAATAGTAGCTATTACTGCTACTCAGTCAAGACTGGCTTACTGTTGTTATTGCTATCACAATCTCCTAACAGTTGCTTTCAAGCCTAATGTTGTTGCTAAATATACCCAATGCGTAATGACTTAGAAATTATCCCCAGATTTCTTTCCTTTTTATTTTTTGCCAATTCAAAGTATTAAATTTCTAACTTGGAACTCATGGGTCTGGTAAAATAAGATCGTTTTCCTCCAAAGGAATAAATATTTTCCCTCAGTTTTTTTTTCTTTTTTTTTGTGGTACGCGGGCCTCTCACTGCTGTGGCCCCTCCCGTTGCGGAGCACAGGCTCGGGACGCGCAGGCTCAGCGGCCACGGCTCACGGGCCCAGCCGCTCCGCGGCACGTGGGATCCTCCCGGACTGGGGCACGAACCCGCGTCCCCTGCATCGGCAGGCGGACTCTCCACCGCTGCGCCACCAGGGAAGCCCTTCCCTCAGTTTTAAATTAAAATTTTAGATTCTCTATTTTCCTGGTAAATAAAGTGATGGGGCAGGTACCATCTTTGAAGTGAATATTACTTGAACCACACCTGGTAGAATAAAGAACTATTGAACAATGATCATGTAGAAGGTACCATATGGTATGCAACTACTCTCTAAGAATATGTTTTATGAGAAACAATAATATGAATGCACATTTCAGATAATTATCAGCTTGATTACATGGATATGAAAATGGGACCAAGGCCACATAGAAACATCCAGCAAAGATAGGGACAGAGCCACTTTTCCCAAATGTTTACATCTGTCTAGCTAATGGGGATACTATTTCTTGGAGGAAGGAGAAATTTAATCACAATTAGCACTCTATTTGGATAATTTCCATTCCCTTTAGACAGGTACTTTATCACCAAAGGAGAAATTCTGGGAGGAGGAAAGAGGGTTTTCTTTCCGGTCAACTAAGAGAAAGTATCTATATTAGTTTTCTAGGGCTGCTGCAATCAATACCACAAACTGGGTGGCTTAAAACAACAGAAATGTATTCTTTCACTGCTGTGGAGGCCAGAAGGCTGAAATCACAGTGTTGGCCGGCTTGCACTGCCTCCAAAGAGGAAGCATCCTTCCTTTCCTCTTCCAGCTTCTGGTGGCCCCAGGCTTTCCTGGGCTTGTTGCCGAATCACTCCAATCTCTGCCTCTGTCTACACATGGCTTTCGTCCCTGTGTCGTCTTCTTTTTTTTAAAAAAATATTTATTTATTTTTGGTTGCATCGGGTCTTAGTTGCGGTACGTGGGATCTTTTGTTGTTGTGCGCGGGCTCAGTAGTTGGGGGGGGCGGGCTCGGTATTTGGGGCACGCGGGCTCTCTAGTTGTGGCGCATGGGCTCAGTAGTTGTGGTGCACAGGTTTAGCTCCCCTGCGGCAGGTGAGATCTTAGTTCCCTGACTAGGGATTGAACCCACGTCCTCTGCATTGGAAGGCGGATTCTTAACTACTGGACCACCAGGGAAGTCCCTCTGTGTCTTCTTTTCTGTCTCTTCTAAGGATACTCATCCAGGATGATCTCATCTTGAGAGCCTTACATTAATTATACCTGCAAAGACCCTTATTCCAAGTATGGTCACATTTCAGGTTCTGGTGGACATACTGTTGGGGGGCACAATTCAACCCACTAAAGCATAATTTTCCCATGTGGAGCTTTTGAAAGTTAACCTGGATGGCTGATTACCATTAAAACTTCATTAAACCCAACTCCTGCCAAATGGGGGGGTCTTTCCTCCCTCTTGCAGCCTTCAGATTTCCCTCAAAACCAAGGGGCAATGGGCAAAATGATCAGAGAAGAATATTTAAGCATCCTAGGTCCCGCTTTTGGTTCACCTCTTCATGGAGCTGCAGGTGTGAATAAGGACCTCTTGGCTGTTGGTTACAGCTCCACTAGAAATGTCAACAGGAGGGACTCCCAAGGCTTTGCTATGCCATTGTAGGCTGGAGAGAGAAAACACTCTTATTGAAATTCAAGCACTTCTAAATTTGCTGATGGTGGTCAATGAACTCATCAAGATGGAAACTCTGAGAATAAATAGTTAACCTTGAAACTGGGAACACAGACAGAACTTGTAGTTTGTTTTTCCTTCTTTGAATATCAGTTGACATTTTTATCTGTGGCTGTGGAGGACTCTCTGTAAGTACTTCTCTCTTTGTGGGTGGTTCTTTATTGGAAATTCTCTACTACGTGAAGAGCTCAGGACTTTTATGTGTAGAAATGGAGGAATTTGAGCTGCCTGATTTTTGAGCTCCTGTTCAGCTATTTTTTGACATTGTACCAATTAAATTAAAATGGAACTCCTCCCCTTTAGTCGAAAGCTTTCAATTTCTCTTCAGTTCTAAATTGGCTATCACTGTTTCACCTACACCCCTTCTCCCTTCGATCCATCCACCCATTCATCCATCCACCTGCCACCCATCCATCCAGCCGTCCATCCAGCCATCCATCCAGCCATCCACCCACCCACTCATCCATCCATCCACCTACCCAACCACTCATTCATCCATCCATCCACCCACCCATTCACCCATCTACCCACCCACCCATCAATACATCCAACTGTCCATACAGCCATGTTTTCTCCTACCATCCCTCCTCACTTCCCTTCCTCCTTCCTACCCTGCTTCTCTCCCTCCTTTCATCCAACTCTCCATTTATCCATCCATCTGTCCATCCCTCCGCTATCCATCCCTCCCTCTCTTCCTCCATCCAACCATGCATTCATCCATGTTTCCTCCCTCCCTCCTTTCCTCTCTCCAACTGTCTATCCATTCATATTTCCTTCCTCCCATTCATCCACCCCTCTAGTATACAGATTTAATTCACAAACTGTGGGTCAGGCACAGTGCGAGTAGGCTTTGGGGAAAAAGTGGTGAACAAGGCAGTTGAGCAGGGGTGGCCCAGGTTTATGTGACCTGAAGCTTATCCAATTTCGGGGGGCCCTCTTCAAAAGAATACAAACTCACAAATACAAGATTGCTAGAGCGGTCCCACTGCCTCAGGTGAGGAGCCCCGAAGTTTAAAATTTGTTGGCTTCTTGGCAAATCCGCCCTTGCACATGTGGTCCCTACTTTCTTGGAGCTCAGATTCTCGTGTCACCCTATGAGGGATGGGCTCCTCTGTCAAGCAGGGATTTAGGTAAACCTGGCTGGAACCCCTGAGACCATGCCTGCGAGAATCTGGAGTCTCCCACACCCCGTTTCCTTCATCATGTCCCCAACCGAATCTGCACATTGCATTTCAGTTCTTTCCCCATCACCTGTACACAAGTTCAACTTCTTTCATTGGTTTCCATAAAAGATTCATTCACACCAAGCTTTTCGCGAGCATGGCGGCTTTCGAGGTTACTAAGCTGCCACGCTGCGCTTTGTACAGCCTCTGCCGTCTCACTGCCTGACCGCCAGTGTCCTGCCTCTTCTTTCCCTGCTCCATCAGCTCTCACCCTCACGGGGCAGCTCCAGCCCTTCAGGCTCCTGGAACCTTTGCTTCTGTTCCACAGGGTTTGCCAATTAATTTTTCCCAACAAAGGTGGGCGTCTCCCTGAGAGAAATTCACATGCTAGCTGTCGGAGAATATTTTCTCTGCCTGGTTATACTGGAGGAGTATCAGGCTCATTCTATCAGGGGGGAGACGAGGCTAGGAAAGGAGAGCTCTGGTTGGGGCTCACCTCAGCTTTCCCATCCATGAGGATGGGAGCAACCCAGGTGAAGCTGTGGGAACAAGAACTCTGGTATGTGAGGCCCCTCACGGGGTCCAAGGGGAGCAGCCTCGACAGCAACCAAAGGGCTTCTTGTTTCAGATGCTTCTCATGCCTTGGAGTCCAGGGAATGGCTGCCCCTCGCGTCCACTCCTGCACTGCCCGAGGCTCTGGAATTCCTCAGATGCCTGCACATTTCCAGCCACTCCATTGCTGGTGTTTTGTTTTGTTTTGTTTTTGCTATTGTGCCGGAATCTTCCAACTGCTGGGGCAGGACTTCGTACTTTGTTTAAAGCTCAGCATCATTCACAGGGCTGCGGAGAATTTTCTGTGCGGCATTTCATCCATAACAGTAGAATAACCACAGAAACTTAGCTCCTAAGCAGCTCTTTTCATCATCAAAGCATTTTGAAAATATTAACTAATTAATATACAAGACAGAATGGTTAATAAGTATATTTTGAGCAAAGCAGCCACAGTGCTTCAGGGCAGGAGACCTCGGCGAGTTTGCAGGCGCTTTGGGTGGGTCTGGTCCAATGGCTACTTGACAAGCTTTGGGAATCAGGAGGGAGGATGCCCTGCCCACCACTGGGCATGTTCAGTGATTCTCTCCACTGTACCCCAGATGGGACCCCATCACCTGTCTGTCCTGACTGCCAGAGCATACGTTTTCATCTCCTGCAGCAAAAGTTTGGAGGTTCTAAATGGTCCCAAAGACCAGCTCCAGATTGCCCCCAAACCATGCAACTCCCAGCCTGAAACTCACAGATGGTGCAGCTTAAACTGACCAGGCCCCCAGGAGGGCTCAGCTGAGAGCAGACCTGTTTCTTTTCACCTCAATTTACTTGGCGTCCAGTCCCGTTATTTCTGACATGCCATTTGGATCAAGCTCAAATATCTTCCAGTTGCCTGGAAAAGACACATGCATGGCTTTAGAGGCCACACATGAGGGTCACTCTGAGCATCTCTGTAACCAGGTAGGAGACGGATGGCTGATGGTCCCACAGCTAGGACGTCGGGGGAGGGGCTGGAGCCTCCCCGTGATGACCCAGTGTAGGGCTCCTCCTTTCTTTTTTTTCTTTTCGGCCGCATTGCGCAGCTTGCAGGATCCTGGTTCCCCGACCAGGGTTTGAACCTGTGACCTTGGCCGTGAAAGCACGGAGTCCTAACCACTGGACAGACAGGGAATTCCCAAGGGCTCCTCCTTTCATAACAAACTAATGATTCTTAGAATGATACCCTGTCTCCACTCCATGTGGATTCTAAAAATGCACATAATTTGATTACACAATAAATCAAAACCTGCCCAAATGCAGCATCCTAAAACTCCCCAAATTTACTGTGGATGCTAATTTCCAGGAGTTTGCTGTGCTACCATACCCAAGTCAGGAAATTAAAGGACCCATTAAACTATTTAGAAACATTCAATGTCAGAATCTTTATAATCTAACTTTGTAGTAACCCTTCAAAACGTTACAACCTGCATTTTTTTTTTTTTTTTTTTTTTTTTTGTGGTACGCGGGCCTCTCACTGCTGTGGCCTCTCCCGCCGCGGAGCACAGGCTCTGGACGCGCAGGCTCAGTGGCCACGGCCCAAGGGCCCAGCTGCTCCGCGGCATGTGGGATCTTCCCAGACCGGGGCACGAACCCGTGTCCCCTGCATCAGCAGGCGGACTCTCAACCTCTGCGCCACCAGGGAAGCCCCAACCTGCATTTTTTAAAAAAGTATTTTCTCTACAAGAATCTTATCAGCTGCACAAAAATCCGTAGTTTTTGTACTGAAGCTATTTATTGATGTTGAGCCGCACATCTGCCTCTCCAGATGTGGCTTTCACTTGTCCGCCTGGCACACACTCCACTGCAGTGAAACAAAATGCTGAACGTGGGTCCCTCTGTCTGGACTGTCCCTATGCAGGGTCCCATCCTTCCCTCAGCACCCAGCTGAGGGTCCACGTCCTTGAGAAAGGCTTCCCTGAACTCGCAGACATCATTGCTCCCTCCGCTGCCCCCACCCCCCTACATTCTGCTCCACACCTGTCCTGGCGCTGCTCATGCCCCCTTGAGTGGGGTGATTCACACTCGCTCCGGTGGTTCTTTCCGGACCTGGAGCCTCCTGAGGGCTGAGCCCCAGTCTCCTTCTTGGTCACCTCGGCTCCAGCGCCTCACACAGGGACCCAGGAAGGATGCGTCCTGGTCGGGGCTGTGGGTCACATTGTCCCTGCCCAGCTCTGCCTCTCCTCATCCTCACCCACTCAGCTGGTCGCTCAGGTGCCTGGGGCCATTTTGTCTCACGGGTCCAGAGGGTGAGGTTTCCATGACAACCCCTTTACAAGTGGATATTTGAGGTCATGGCTGCAAAAAGGATGGAGCAAGCCCGAAACACTGACATGTATGTTTCCTGCATCTGTAACATCACACAGTTTTGTTGCCATAACATCTGAAAGTGTATCGGCTGGTACTGCAGCTAAAGCAACTTCAGCTGCCTTCTGGCCTCTGAATGCAGTTTTAGAGGGCCTATGTATAGCATTTCTTATATCTCCCTTTCTAGAAAACTGAGGCTTGGTCGTTTAAGTATCTCTTAGTTTTTACATTTTTTAAAAAAGGAATCAGAGAAGTGAAAATAGGATGAGACCCCCCCCCGCCTTAGTGATATGAATAAAGGGAATAGAATTCTACCTTCTAGATAATGTTTCTGGGTTTTCCCAGTGAGTACCTATCACCACGAGGAGCTGTGAGGAAGCAGGGCTCCCTGCTGTTGCTGAAGGAAGACTCAGTTTCCCTTTTACCTCGTATCAACCCTGCCCCCGTCCCACCCCCACCAGCTTCACAACTACTTGCCCATGGCATGTTCTCACTCTTTCATCTTTGCCAATTTGATTGTCAAAAAAATGATACCATATAGCTTTAAAAGGGTATCTATGTAAAACAAGCACTTTCTTAAATTGTGGTCATGTGATCAGCTCTGAAAATTTCCTTTTCAAGTGAGTGCGTGATGTTCCTACTTCTCCTTGACTGCGGGTTATCGGGCTAGCAATTTCTGCCTATTGGTTTTCTTCAAAAGAGGAAAATTCATGGCTATACGTACACATTTACATGGCAGTTTTCAAAAGGAAATAAATTATGCAAACGTCCTAAAAGTCCTCTGATCTGCTAGTCAACCTGGGTTCTTACCCATTACTCACCTCCCATCTCTCTTTGGCCCCTTCTCCGGAGGCCTGAGCCCCCCTTCCCTCTTTGAACATGTAGGCTCCTTTCCGTCTTAGGGGCTCTTTCTGCCCACTCCGTTCTCAGAACAGGGGTTGCCATTGAGTAGAACTTTTTGCTAAGGGATGAGTGGATTTCACAGACTCCAGAGAAGCACATGGGACACAGACAGGTAAATCTGCTTAGTTGTCCATGAACTGGGCTCAACAACTGATCCCAGCTCTTCGTAGTAAAGTTCTTGGGTAAACTGCTCAACATCAAGGAGCATCCGCTTTTCCCATGTGAAAAGTGGGATCAGAGTACCAGGTCTGATGTGAAGTGTGATGGAATCAATGGCAAAATGCCATGCCAAGGGGAGGCATTAATTACTCTCAGATAACCGAGTCCTAAGCCAAGAGCCATAGTTAAGGTCTTTGGGGAAAGTGATGATTAGCAGGTTATATTTCATTTTAGATTTTTTAAAAAAGTGCCGTTTGGGATCAGTAACCGAATGAAAATTTCCAGTCCTTGATCTTTGCTGTCTAGTGAAGTTGGGCTGGTTGAGGACAAGAAGTGTTTGCTGTGTGGTCTGAGGGTGGCCGTGGGCCCTGTACCCAGGGGAGGGGCAGGGGTAGGGGCACTGTGTGGCCTGGTCAGCCTGGAGCAGCTTGGCTCCAACCAGCCTCCACTGAGTGTCACTTACTTTGTGCCGGGCACAGTGCTGGGAACAGGTAAGCCTGACCCTGGGCCTGGCTGGGCTTCTGGGGGAGACACAGAAGCAGGGCTGCCAGGTAGCCAGTCCACCTCTATCTGGCATATCTGCCAGCATCTGTCCCATGTGTCCAGGTGGGGGCCATATGTGTTGTTAAAGATGTTGAATATCACCCTGCATGTAGGTAATGCCCATGTTCTATTAGTGTCAGGTACCCAGTGGAAAAGGGGGGCGTGCTAGACTCAGGAGACAGCAGGTGTGGACTGGGCAGGGTGGGAGGGGCCTCCTAAGGACATCGTAGTGAAAGGGATGAAAATACATACGCCACTGTCTGTCAGTCAACCAGAAGATGGGAAGCATCCTAACAAAAATGCAAAGTACTGTCCCTTCATCCATAAACCTGTCTGTTCATCCATTCACCTGTCTGTCCTGCAAACATGGGCTGAGTGTCTACTATGTACCAAGCACCACATCCAAAGTTGACACCAAAAAGACAAAGACTCTGTCCTCATCCTCCAGACCTCACAGCGCAGTGGACGGAGACAGTTGCTCACGTGAACTTGATGAAAGTGACATCAGAGCTTAAAGTCAGCGGAGGCTGTGCCTGTTGGCGAGGGTGTTAAGTGGGGACCAGAGAAGGATTTGCGGGAGTCCAGGAGAAGGGCCTGGAAAGATGAGGATGGGCAGGATTCAGGTGGGTGGGCGATGACAACGGGAGGAAGGAGGACAGTCCGGGAGGAAGGCAGGCGTGAGCGAAGGCAGGAAGGTGGGACCCCATGTGCATGTTTGGAGACTGCAGGGGAGTTGGGTTTTCCTGGAGAACAAGGTACGAGGGGCTCTCTAAAGGAGGGGTGGGAGATAATGGCTAACACCCAAGTGGGGCATACTGTGTGCTAAGCCCTTTGTATCCATTACCACACAAAAGTCTTGCTCTAGCCCTGTGAGGGGAGCCATTTACCTGCCTTTTCCCCACATGACAATGAAAACACTGAGGCACCTGCCCAAGGGCAAACAGCTGGTGAGACCCCAGTGACTGAGATTTAAACCCAGGTGCTATGGACTGAATTGTCCCTCCCAAATTCATATGTTGAAGCTCTAACACCCCACATGTTGGTATTTGGAGATGGGGCCTTTGGGAGGTAATTAGGGTTAGATGGGTTCATGAGGGTGGGGCCCCCATGATGGAATTAGTGGCTTTAGAGGAAGAGGAAGAGCAAGAGGTTGCTGTCGCTCCAGCATATGAGGACATAGTGAGAAGACAGCCAGGAAGAAAGCTCTTGCCAGGCGCCTAATTGGCTACAGCCTGATCTTGGACTTTCCAGCCTCCAGAACTGGGAGAAATAAATGTGTGTTGTTTAAGCCCTCCAGTCTGTGGTCTTTTGTTACAGCAGCCTGAGCTGACTAATACACCAGGTTTGTCTGGGCCTGATGACTCCTCTCAACCAATCTGGGGCCACCCCAGGTGCAGCCCCTCAACAAGTGTTCCCCACGCTCCTTCACCAATGCCTACCATAGAAAGAGCTGTTCATCCTCTTCCTTGGGATGCACTTCGCTTCGGAGTTTCTCTGAGTTCTTGGGCCCCACTCCCCCAGATAAAGCTGAGCGTTTCCTCATGGCCAAGCTAGGAAGCCAACCCCAGGCTGCAAAGCTCAGCTCCACCCCTGGGCTGCTTTTCCCTCAGAGAACACACCACTCTTTAAAAGAATCCTTCCTCCTTGTTACCTTCACGCCAAGGTTATCTACTAAAGTATGTACTGAGTAAATGAGGTTGTTTGGCTTATGGATACAAATAGATACTGCTTTTTTGACTTGCAAAATGAATTTCACCGTGACTGGCTCAAACTTAAGTATGCTAATGCTCAATGAACCAGTTGTCTATTTATTTCTGTTTATGCCTGCAGACCCATTAGCAACTTTTTCTTGTTTTCTTTTAGAATATTAAACGATTCCAACATATTCTAAAAATTAGTTGATTAGCTTGTTAGGGCACATTTTAACTACTAACTCTGCCGAACCAAACGAGAAAATGAAGGTAATTTTGTTTGCAAGGAATGTATGATTCGGAGCTGTTGAAAGATGTGCCACGTCAACGTAATGAGGGAGTGTAATATCTTAGTTTGCATCAATATGGAAATAACCGCATGCTTTGACAGACCTGATGCTGAAGGCAGCACCCGCCTGCTCATTACGCATTCCGGCTCTGATTATGAAAAATAGTGTGTTTTCTTTTAAAGAGGAATCCACATTATCAATCAAACCACACCAATTATTTCAGAAAGGGATCACAGTGAAACAGACATGGGGGCTTTTCAGCTAGGACAGCGCCTGATAGGCAGGCTGATCTTAAAGTGTGTGATATTTTTATTCCATGACAGTTGTTAGTATTAATTAAGAACACTAACGAAGTATTTTGTGCCATGGCACCCAGACAACCTGCTTTCCCTGCTATCATCTGGATCTTTATTATTTTGTTTTAATGAGCCCTGTCTTAAATAGTATCAATGCACTTCTAGTGATAGCTCTCTCATCCAGCCTGATTTTCCAATGCTCTTCAAACAGGGTTGTCATATCAGGGAAATAAGGAAAGGAAAGGAGAGGGAAAAAGAAAGACAACAGGAAAACCCTAGCCTGTGATGAGCCAAACCAAAACAGAGGTATGCAAATGAGATGCTCATTGCAACGGGATATGTTTCCTTGTGTGTGTGTGTGGCATGTGGGTTTGATGATTACCCACTTATTAGTTTTATTCTAACCTTGCAGCTAGGTTAGAGGGAAAAGTCCAGGGGCCAGAACTGTGGCTCATGAGCCATGCTTAGGAAGTGGTCACTATTGTTTGCATTGATCCCCACTGGACTGCCAGCTGTGTGGGGAGGGGACAGGTCTCGCTCGTGTCTGGAGGTATTCTTGTCAGGTTATTCCCGAGACCTGATACAAAGTTGGCATTCCGGAACTGCTTGCTAGCTGAATGACTGAAAGGAAGGAGCTTTCTCCTTCTAGTTTGAAACCTCCATCTAGATATACTTGGAGAGACAGAAGCACATGATTTTCTTGAACAAAACACAATGAAAACCCTAGAAGAGGGCTGGGGGACACCGATTTAACATGCAGGAATCAAACAGACCTGGACACACTTAAGGTGTGACATCAGGCATGTTGGGTCACATTTCCCATCCTCAGTTTCCTATGGAACAAGCGGGGGTGTGAATCAGGGATAAAATAAGGGAGGTGTTGGCAGAGGACGCATTCCATCCTCAGCAGGTCATCGCTCAGTAAATACTTGTTGAATGAATGAATTGGGAAAGAACAGTGCCCCTCTTGGTTCTCTTGCCCTTGAATTCCCAGCATGGGGGCATGTCAACCAGAGAGATCCTCATGGCTGTGTTTTTCCAGCGGTGGAACTGCTGGGTGGTCTGGGTGTGGGTGTGGATTTGCATGGACCTGCCCGCGCATTCCGTCAGCACTCCAGGACAGTACAGAGAAAGCCCAGAGAGACACGTGCACTCACTAAGCCCTCTCCCTCCGTGGGCACTGAACCCTGGCTGGGCTCCCATCAGTGCTGCTTTCCTGAGTCAGACCCGTTCCGGCGTGCTGCCACTACAGAGGCGCATGAGAAGGCTACTGAATAGCGGGTCACTGCAGTTTTGGGTGCTACAGAGACCGTGGAGTCTCTGGCAGTGGATGCTGAGGGGGGAACATCTCCTGGACCGAGAGACTCAGCATTGGTGTTCTGGGAATTCCTGAGACCAGTTCCTGGAGAAGCCCTTCCTTTTTTTTAAAATTTTTTTAAAAATAAAGCAGAGGTGTTTCTTTTTTTTTGGCTGCGTTGGGTCTTCGCTGCTGCTCTAGTTGCGGCTACTCCTCCTTGCGGTGCGCGGGCTTCTCATTGCGGTGGCTCCTCTTGTTATGGAGCACGGGCTCTAGGCACGTGGGCTTCAGTAGTTCTGGTGCATGGGCTCAGAAGTTGTGAGTTGCGGGCTCTAGAGTGCAGGCTCAGTAGTTCTGGCGCACGGGCTTAGCTGCTCCGCGGCATGTGGGATCTTCCCGGCCCAGGGCTCGAACCCACGTCCCCTGCACTGGCAGGCGGAATCTTAACCACTGCGCCACCTGGGAAGCCCAGAAGGCCTTCCTTTTGCAGAGCAACATCCCCCTCCCATCCTGCTCCAGAAAGTACCACAGTGCTTTCAATTAACCAAACTGGTCGTTGCCTCCTGCCTGACCCCCCTCGGTCCCATCTTGCACCAAAATCTGCTTGTAGTCAGCTGTGGGATCACAAAGGTGGTATTAGATCAGGCCAACAAGCAGCTAAACTGCACTTCTAAATTGGGAGGATTTCTTTTAAGAAAGAGGTGGATTGGCATGGTCATTTCCTCCCTCAAAATTCAAAAGGGCAACGCTCGAGGGCCTGACCCTGGATGAGTCAGAGGTGGCTTTAGGCTTGGCGGTGCGGTGGGATGGGGAGAAGGCGGACTTCAGAGCTGGCCAGACCTAGGTGTGAGTCCCGACTCCACTCAGCAGCTCTGTGACTTGGGGACAAGCACTTAACCTCTGTGTGTGCCTCAGTTTCCTCATCCTCTAAAGGTTGAGAGAACTGACCAGGAGCAGACAGGTAAGGCATACGGCTCAGGCCCCCAGTAACCCATAAAGCACTGCTATGTGTCAGGTGCTTAAGTGCTTTGCATAGATTAACGCGTTTAATCTCCCAGCAATCCTGTGGCTGTGATTCTACCCATTTTGCGCATGAGGAAACTAAAGGGCAGGTGTTCTCTCTCTTTTCCCTTGGGAATTATGAGCTGGTGGGAGGCACTGACATATACCAGTTCCTGTAAATAGAAGTGGGCTGGTAAGCCCATCAGAGGGCTACAAAAGGGACTGGGAGAATGGGGGTTAGGATTCACTTAGCTTAGGGGTGGTGGGAAGGCTTCTTGGCAGGGGTGGGTTTTAACGGGGCCGTGAGAGACCAAAAGAATGTTGCCGGGTGGAGGGGGAAGAGGGTAGTTCGGATGGAGTGGAAGCAGCGGCAGAGGGCGGGGGTGGGAGGGGTGTGGGCGGAGCGGCGGCCCTGCTGGGATGTAGCTGGGTGCTAGCTGTGTGTGTGCGCGTGGGTGTTTGCACGGGTGTGTGTGTGCATACGTATGCAAGTGTGTGTGTGTGCATTGGTGGGGGACGGAGGAGGAGGAAAGCTCGGCCAAGCCCTTTGAGATTTATTCTGCAGAAAGCGGTCCTATCTCGCAGGTGCAGACTGTGAACCTAAACCACCTTTTTTAACTCTGTTATCGAATCTGTCCATCTCTTTAATAAGATGTTTTTAATGGCAGTGAAAGCCTGCCCTTTCCGATCAAGGTGGGCCACTAGACTTGACATTTAATGGAAAACAGAGACCAGGTCTGCAAGAGAAGGTGGGCAAGACAAGCACATGTTATTACAGAGATGATCGTGTAACGGGGGTGGACACGTCTGGCTTCTGCTTCAGGGACTTCGTCCGTGCCCGGCTAAGTCTATCTATAGATGCAGCTGAATTGCTGCACACCAGCAATGGCTGGCAGGCAGCAGGACAATGTGGGGAGATTCTGGCTTCTCCGACAGTCTGCTGACACATCACTCCCGTCGGGAAGTTTAAGGGACATCTGGGGAAATAGCTGTAACAGAAGGTCAAATGTGCTAAGTACCCCCAAAAGGGGCAAGTGAAGTGCTGGCGGCGGCCAGGGCATTTTCCTCTGGGGTCTAAGGGAACGGCTCTATGAGGCTGGTGGTCCTGCAGCATCGGGGTGGTCATTCTATTAGCAGAAGCAGCCTGAGCAAGATTTACTGCCCAAATGGAGTGACCGTCAGCCAGTAGAGAGAGTGGGCACTGATGAGATAGGAGAGGAGGAAGAGAGGTTGGCAAAGACTGGAGACCTGGCGCGGGGGGGGGGGGGGGGCGGTTCCCGAGGAGGTGCTCATCTAGGGGAAGGGACCTGCAGTTCCAATCCAGGAGGAAAAGGCTTTATCACAGCCATTACCAGGCTCAGGATTTCTCAGCAGCCTCTGAGGACCCCCGGAAAGGGGGAGGGACAAACGGGTGGCCGGGGTGCTCAGGCTGTAAGCAACAGAAGCTGTCTCTAGACCTAAGCAAAAGGGAATTTATTGTAAAAGTGATCAGAATCAATGGGAAGACCGGGGACCTGGCTCAGAAGTAGGCAGAAACCAAGGAAGCTTGTTGGGGCTGGGTGGGAGGACGGAATCGGAACAATGGGAATAGCCTTGCGGCAGGAACGCTGCGATCTCCATCATTCCTGGCTAACTTGTCTCCCTGCTCAAGATTTTTGCTCAGCAAGGGCTCAGTCTCAGAGCCTCGCACAAGCTACAGGTCTGCCCCTTGGCTTGGGGAAGGAGAGCCCTGTCTCCAATCCCACAAGTGAAGTGAGTTCCCTTGAGGAGCCTGGAACGTTATCACAGAGGGGAAGAGATGGGTGGCCTTGAGCTGCTCCAGAGTCCAGCACAGCTGGACACGTGGTTGGTGAGGCTGTGGCCCACACCTGGTTCCCAGAGCACTGCAGCAAGGACAGGCTGTCCTTTGCCCTGGTGGCCCCGAGGCTGGTGGCCTGGTGCTCTGGGCCAGACGGTTCCAGTGCCCTCACACTGCAGAGTGCGCACATCCTAGCTGCAGTAGACCCATGTCAAACAGGATACAACTGTTCCCAGGCCTTTGCAGGAGCAAAGGCAGGACAACGTTTCAGCAGCTTAAAAAAAACTCTTACAGCGTAAGCTATTACTCTACCAGGAATACTGAAATAAAAGCTGGGAAGATACGACATGTTCTGATAGACTGAGCCATGCAAAAGTGACAAGCCATGTGACAAGACGGTACTTTGGGGTTGGGGATAGAGTTAGAAATAATTACAGTATAACCGAGCACAGCTTTCCCACCCCTCTCGCTGTGCTGCTGGGCTCTTGTATGTGTAGACTGAAGAGAAAGGGGAATCATTTGACTCTAAATTTCAAGCCTTGTTCCTCTAATGGTTCCTTGTGGAATGACATTAAATAATGATAATCATTACAGAGCCTTGTGCTTTGAGCTACTCCTGTCAGTGGCAGCTGTGGCCTGTGGGCTTTGCCATTTCTCTCTGAGATCGGTTTGTAAGGCCGGTCTACAGATGTTTGCAGATTATTTCCTCTTAAACTTCATCACTATAATTTGGGTAGGTGTCACCAGATGAACATGGATATCTTGAGCTTGGCACTATAGGTCCAACAGTTTGGACTTTTCATAGTCATGGAAAACTAGGAGAGCAGAGATTAGCGCACAACCAAGCCCCCAGTGATAGTCCGTGAAAATGTTATTCATTCCTCCTCTTGATCCCTTCAACTCTGTTCCATTCAAACATGTATAATGACCCTTAGTGAACCTCAGCTCTGCACCTGGTGCCCAGCCTGGGGCTGAGGACGTAAGGTGAATGGGACGTGCTTCTCCCTCCAGAAGTTCATAGAAAATAAAGCCATTGGTTATAATAGTGTGGAAGGCATTCTAATAAAGACATGCACATGGGGCTTAGGAATTAGAGAATGGACTCCCAAGCCAGCTTGGAGTGGACAGAAATCTAAGAGAGGATGATGCTTGAGCTGGGAATTGAAGGGTGTATAGGAGTTGGCCAGGACAGAAGTCTGTTCCAGGTAGGGGGCTTCATGAGTCATGACATGGAGGCATGCAAGCAAATTACAAGTTTAGGGAGAAATAAGGATGACAGGGTGGCTGGAACAAGGCAAGACCCAATTTTTAATTTTAAAGCTATTATGTTTTCCTGATTGTTGTAATAATAAATATATAAAGATAACTATGGTTAAATTTTTGGTGTTCCTGTATATTCTCCTTCTTCACATCTTCCCTCTTCTCCCCCTCCTCCTCCTTCTATGGCTGTGTTTCCTTCTCGTCATTTCTCTCTCTATCCCTCTTGCTCCAGAATTGGGATAAAATTGAACATATAGTTTTATACTCTTTTATCACTTACTGATTATGTTACGGGCATTTCCCTTGTCATTAAACATTTAATATCTCATCATATGGATGTACCATCATTTTTGAAACCATTTCTCTATTGTGGAACATTTAGTTTGTTTTCAGTTTTTGCCTTATAAACAACACTGTAATGAACACGAAAATAAGAACTTTTGTCCATGTTTCTGGTGATTTCTTTAGGATAAATTCCTAGAAGTCTAGAAGTGGAATTAAGGGTATGACTATTTCTAAGGTTCTTGATCCACATCATTAATTGCTTTCTTTAAAAAAATATTCACACCAACTTCCAGGTAAAGATGGCAGATTGAACATACTAATTTTGCCCCCTCTCCCCAACTACAGAAAGGGGATTTTTTTAAAAAAGGCATAAACATGAAAGGAGAACAGCAGCATAATCTGGGAATCTGGGAAACAGATGGACGAGTGGTAACTGCTTTAGTAGATTTGAGAAGACTGACTCCCCAGCCGGCGGTGGAGAAAACAGAAAACCAACTCAACGTAAGCAGCCAAATCCTCAAAACACGCAGGAGTAGGTGGCACAAGTGATGCTCTGGGAAGCTGAGAGCTGTTCCAGAGCAGCTGGATCCCTAGCTCTCCCCCCTACTCTGTTGGCTGGGTGTGGAGTGAATCCCCTCCACCCCTCTACCTTGCAGAAGCTTGGACATTATTCTCTGCAGAAGGTAAAACTGAGCAACTCTGCGCTGGGCCATCAGACCCAAGGCGGGCTAGGATGGGAGTGCTGATGCGCTGAGTGAACCTACACGCGGTGGCTGCGTGGACCCCCAGATCTCACCTCCCCCGACTCCCGGAACACTGACAGCCAGGCTAGGACCTCCAGAATGGAGACTGAAGGAATTTTCTCTAGGGAGTTTGTCCAGCACAAGGGGAAAGACTGTAAAGACGCTGATGCACAGATATTTTAGATGAATTTATAGGGAAGTTCGTGTTTGACGTTCCCTAGTTACACGCTCAGAGTTTCTAAACAGACGTTTTAGTTCTTCATGTTTAATCATGCGAGGGTGACCAAGGATTACCAGACATCTAAAGAAAGAGGCCAAAGCAAACTATAAGAAATATTGACCGCTACCTCACACCACACACAAAATCAATTTCGGATGAATCACAGATCTAAATAAGAAAGGTACAATGATAAAGCTTCCAGAAGAAAACAGGAGAATATTGTCATGACCTTGAGGTGGCAAAAGTTTCTTAAAAAGGATACAAAAAAAGCACTAATTATAAAATAAAAAATTAATTAATTGGAGTTCATTAAAATTTAGAATTTCTGCATTTCAGAAGACACCAGTTAGAGAATGAAAAGGTAAGTCACAGAGTGGGACTAGATATTTGCAATTCATACATTAGAAAAAGGGCTTCTATCCAGTTTACACAAAGAGCTCTTACAAATCAATAATTAAAAACCAATTTAAAAATTGCTTGGAGATTAAACGCCTTCTGGAAATAACAACTGGAAGATAAAGCTGAGGAATCTCAGAAAAATAGACCAAAAAACCAATGGATGAAAAATTAAAAAGAAGATGAGTGGACCAGTTCAGAAAGTAGGAAGAGAGAAAATAGAAAGGAGAAAATAATAAGCGAACTAATTCAAGAAAAATTTCCCAAAGAAAAGGACACAGATTTCAGATCGAAAGAACTCATGTATTTACCATGAATCAAAATAGAGCCACATCATGAAATTTCAAGGAATTGAGGACCAACAAGCTACGAGCTGTCACAGAGAAAAGAAATAAAATAAACCCATTATAAGAAAACAAGTCACATTCACAGGGACAGGTGTCAGACTGGCTTTGGACTTCTCGGCCTGGAAGCAATCTGGAATCTAAAAGATAACAAGCAATGCCTTCAAAATATGGCAAGAAAATGATTTCCAACCCCAAATTCTACTCAGCCTAACTATCAATCAAATCTGAGAGTACAGTAAACTTATTTTCAGACTTGCAAAGTCTTAAAAACTTTAAATCCCATATGCCCCCTTCTCAGGAAGCTGCTGCAGTTTATATTTTACCAAAATAACAAAGTTAACATAAAGGAAGATTGGGAGACAAAAAACTGGAGAAGTACCAAGGAGAGAGGCAAAGGAGCCCCCCAAATGATGGAGAAGGGCCCCCACTGAGAACGAAACATGGAGGGCAACAGAGCAAAGCAGTGTAAGTTGAGACAAGGGTGCAAGGTTGTCACCACCAAGATGACTTCTGCTCTTTCACTATCTTTTTATTTTCTGCACTAAATATATTTTTTAAATTGTGACAATATGCACAACATAAAATTTGCCATTTCAACCATTTTAAGTGTACAATTCAGTGGCACTGATTAAATTCACAAAGTGGTGCAACCGTCACTACTATCTATTTCCAAAATTTGCCATCACTCCAAACAGAAAATGTGCACCCATTAAGCAATAACTCCCCATTCTCTCCTCCCCCCAGTCCCTGGTAACCACCATTCTACTTTATGAATCTGACTATTCTAGGTACCTCATATAAGTGGATTCATACAACATTTGTCCTTCTGTGTCTGGCTTACTTCATTTAGCATATTGCTAGTAGAAGTTTCACCACGTCATGGCATATGGACTTCAATCCTTTTCTCTGTTGAATAGTATTCCATTGTATGGATATCCTATATTTGTTGATTCTCATCCTTGTAAACCTGATGATGCCCAATGGACCTTTCCTGTGTCTGGCATCTTGGGCCACCCCTGCTGCCTGCATCAGCTCAGGATATTCGTTGCATTTCACAGAGGTGTCCTGTTTTGACCTCTCCTTGGTGGCTAGGGGTAAGTCATGGTGAGCTCAGGGGCAGAAAACAGCCCACTCCCCCAGACCTACTCCTGCTGGATCCCCAATATGTGCCCACACCCACACCCTGCCTAATACCCCGACTGGGGTGAGACCAATTTCCATGAATTACTCATGGCCTCTCTCACTGACATCACAAAAGGGACTCTGTAATTCTCGGAATCTGGGGCCAGGCCAGATTCTGGGTTCAGGGAATCTGAACCCAGAGACTTTTTCATCTTATCATCTCTTGGGAGCCTTCCCATAACAGCGAGAATACTGCGCTTCCAGTACACAGTGAGGTCTATGCCTGCTACTCAGTTTTCATATTAATTGTCATTAGATTCATTTATATCTAAGCAGTTGTTGATAAAGCAATAAAAATATTTGACTGAGAAAAAAGAAAGGTTAAACTAGCCTACATCTAGTCTAAGAAAAGTATCCATTTCAGTACGCAATATACATTTTTACTATTTGCTAATTTGATGTGAGACATAAAGGTATTACAGTTTTATTTTTCTTTGTTTTGATTATTAGTGAGACTGGCCAATTTTTCTTATGTTTATTAGTCGTTTATATTCATCTTACGTTCTTCAGCCCATGCATTAAAAATTTTTCACATTGAAAGCAATGCTGAGTGTGTAGGGGCAACTTTTCATAACAATTCCTACTTCCTTATGTACTTTTGCCCACCCGTTAGCATACTTGTAGAGGAAACAGTGGCTGTAAAATGGGGCTATGTAAAATCCCTGGACCCAGTGATTGCCATCAAAAGTACAATGCTGGTTATCAGGAAAGTCAAAGTTGCCACAGAAATTGATAAGCAAAATGTGGAATCACTACAAAACCAGGAGGAGTGTTTGTTTTTCCTTCTAATCACATCCATAGCAAACACAGGGGTTCATGAAAGCCCAGTCCCCAACGCTCTGTGTGCAGAGACAGGAATGCTTCTGGGATCTCAGGTAGGAGTCTCCGGGGGATACTTTAACCTGTTGGCCTGCAGCTCTGGGCCCTGTGATTTTTGTCAATATCCTGCTGAAAAAATGCTCAAGATCGCATCCACTGGTATGTTGAGAAAAGTGACAGGTGACCAGTTTATAGCCTCACGTGATTATCTGCCAAGGGGTCAGCATCTCTACTTGTGCCTTTTCCCCCTAACTGAATTCCTTAATTATTGTCATGTGTGTTTAAAGCAAGGAGATAATATAGACACATGCCAATGTTTGTGCCACGTGGCTTTTAATAACCTTGAATGTAACTTAGGTGTCCTGCAGGCAAAGGTTAAGCCAGGTCCCATTCACTTGAAGGAATATTATATATTTGTTAAAATTAGGCTTACTGGGAGTCTGTGATAAGACAGAAAAATGCTTATAGAATGTTGGTAACTAAAAAGAAATCAGGACACACTGCTGCATTACTGTATTATCACAACCACATGAAAGAAAGAATCCAGCACAGAAAAAACTCCTGGAAGGAAACGCTATGAAATGTTACACTGGTTGTTCCTGGAAGTGAAACTATAGGTAAGTACCCACACTCCGATTCTTCCCACGTCCACAATTTTCTTTAATGTGAAAATTACTACTTTTATGATGACAAGCATTTGTTAGAAATAAGAAACGGGTGTAGGCTGTCCTATGTTTAGTAAAACCACCAGGAGTGCTGACAGTTTTCTCCCAAGAGCTGCCTCATCTCCCCGGGCTTAGTTGTGCAGACATATTTGAGAGCATTGCAACTTGCTTCTATGTTTGTTTTAAAAACAAGAGCAGGTGAAAGTGCTGGACATGTGGATTCTGTCACTCTGCCAGGCTGTGTGTGAATTAGCACAATCTTTCTAGAGGACAATCTGGAAACACTCAAGAAAAGCCTTGTGATTCTGCATATCTGTTGATGGAGCAATTTTACAAATAGGGATTTCTTCTAAGGAAATAATCCTGGATGTTTTTAGAAGTAGAGTTGTAAGGTTGTCCATCATAGCAAGGCTTAAAGTAATGAACAACTGGAAACAACAAAAGGCGGCTGGTTAAATAAATTATGCTACATTCACATAATGGCATCTTATGCTTCTGCAGGATATTGAATAAAATGGAAATTATTCAAAATATACTATTATATGAAGTAGGCTGATTATAGAGTGGTATATCACAGTGTGATCCATTTTGTACTGAAATACACGTGTGCTAATTAAATGTAATGGGAAAATATACACAAAATTGGTAACTATTGCTCTGTTTCTGGATGGCAGAAATAGGGGTGATTATTTACATTTTGGCTGATAGATTCCTTCATTCATCCAACAAATGCATCTTACCTGTCTTACTCCATGGAGCAGCTTTTGTCAGCGGGGGTGTGTCCTGGGGGAGGCATGTGCTGCGTGAGGTCTGTTGTGCTGGCCTGTAGGCTGCTCAGCGCACGGGGCCCCAGCCACGCTGAGAATCCTTCAGAGTCCAAGGCGAATGGCGTAAGCCTTTGGGAAGCAAGCAACACAGTAGATCGGTCAGTGCCAACGGGGCTTTTAAGTGGATCACTGCTTACTCTAAAGGGATTGCGGGGAAAGAAGGAAGTCCTTTTTTCTGGCCTTCCTGAAAACAGTGTGCCCTGAGGAATCTTTCAAATCACACTTTTCCCCCCAGTGGTCTATCCATCCATCAACCCACCCACCCAACCACCCACTCATCTACCTACCCAGCCCTCCATCTATCTATCCACCCACAAATCTGACCACTCATTTATCTACTTATCCACCCATCTACCCATCTATCCATCCACCCACCCACCCATCAACCCATCTACCTGCCCATGTATCTACTCATCCACCTAAACATCTATTCACTCATCCACTCACCCATCCATCATCCATGTATCCACTCACATGAACACTTATCCACCCCTCCAGCTGTTCACTCATCCACTTAGCCATCTATTCACCCATCCATGCATCCATTCTTGTACCCATGCATGCATCCATCCAACTGTCCTTTTTGTTTCTTCGTTCACTTCAAAAACACTGACTGGGATCTACAGCTTGCCAGACCCCATACTTGGTTGGTGCCATACTTGATAAAGGACACATGCTCCACCCTCAGGGAGTTCACAGTGGAGGTTGTCTCCATCACTCACATAAGGAAGGATTGTTGGCATCCTTGGTGTGGCCTAGTAACCAAGTGGCAACCTTGGGGCCCCCACCCAGACTTGGTTGGGAGGGTGTGTGGGGATACGGGAAACAAACTTCCTGGGGGTGGAAGCATTTGGGAGTTTCCTCTGATACTGGGAAGGGTTTTGTGCTGGGACCTGGACTCCATTCCCTCAGACTTCCTGGGGAGTGGCAGGCCCTTAGGGTGGACAGGGGTACGGGTGTGCCTGGGGGGGTCATACAGAGCCCTTTGTGCCCAAGCTCTCCTTTCTGGGCCCATGAACTGCACCATGGAAGCCAACATGGTCTGGAGATCAGATGGCTCTTCCAGGAATGTTCTGATAATGCGAGACCTCTAGGGCCTTGGTGACTCTAGGAAGGGGATCAGAACTCCCAAAATGACTGAAATTGAATCACCAGCTAACTCAGTCCATGGGGCTCTGACAAGATTCAATTTAACTCAGAAAAATAAAGATGATGACATTTACTGAGTTTTTGTTGCTATGGACTAAAATTCTACCATCTATGCCTTTCTCGATCTCAGGGAGTGATTCGGAGACCTGGGTCAAAATCTGTTGATGTTTAAAATTTTAGTAGATCTGCAAGATTCTTTCCAAAGAGGTAGCAGTTCACACTCCCACCAACTTCTCTGTACCCTCGTCAGCACTGGATATTACCAACACTTTTAAATTTTCACTCTACGATGAGCTAAGAACATTATGCTAACATGCATTTCCCTGACTACTGACGATGTTGAGCATATTTCCACGTTTATTGTTTATTTGCACCTTTTCTTCTGTGACTTGGCTTGTTATAATTGCAGGTGCTTTGCCCATAAACTCTCCCTATTTTTGGTACGTCCCTGGGAAACCTTTCTCAGTCGTTACACATGGAATCAGGTGTTCGGTCCTTTGGCAGCTGCACTTAGCTCGGACCTCGACCGCAGCATTTATTTTGTTTGGTCTCGTGTGTGGGAGGTTGATGAATCTGTTTACTTCCTGCTTCCTTTCTCAGAGGATTGGAGGCTGCCTCACATGTAGTGTTTGTCTGTTTGTGTCTTCTGCCAGACTGAACTCCTTTACGGCAGAGATTGCGACCCATTTAGCTTCTTGCTTATCCCTTCCACTACTTAGCTGAGAACTCTGAATGGCGTCTCAAAGCATTTTCCTACACATTATTTACAGGTCGTAACTTTTAAAAAGAAGCTCGTTTACAGTGGAGAAATTTGGCAGATGGTGCCTCACCTAAGTGGTCAGTGCCAACGTCACCCACAGAGGGCTGAACTAACACGGGTACTTGGGACCCGTTGTCACGTGTCATGGTTCTGCCCAATGTGCGTGGCCCGAATTTAATGACTAACCCAACAAACTCCAGCTGAGGGCCACACTTCAGAACAACTGGCTGTTCCCTTCCAAGCTGTCAGTGTCAGGGAGGCAGACAGGCTGCAGATTTGGTCCAGGTTAGCCATGGACACCAGGGCCATGAGAGTTAATGCACCATGCGTCCAGGGAGTGGATCCTGAGTCAGAAAAATGCTGCTTCACAAGACATTCTTGGAACAGTTGAGGATTTGGGTACGCAGTCTATGACAGTAGCATTGTGTCAAGGTTACATTTCCCAAATTTGATAATTAGACTGTGATTACACGAGAGATTCCCTTTGTTCTTATGAATCTACGCTGAAATATTTAAAGGTTGCAGGTCATAGCTCTGCACCTTATTCTCAATTAGTTCAGCAAAAAAAAAAAAATTCATTACGTATGAGGGGGTAGGGGGGAAAGGGAGGGATGGAGGAAGAGAGAGCACACAAATGTGGCTAAATATTAATAATCGATGAACACAGCTGTATAGGTAAATGTATACGAGCACTTATCACTGTACTATTGCAACTGTTTTTAAAAAATAGCTTTGGCATTTTCTAAAATAAAAGGTTATTTCTTATGCTGGGCCAGGATATCAACACCCTCACAAGCTGTACTGAAATGAAGCGTCTTTTCTGGAGGGGTCCAGGGCTGGGGGACAGGCTCTAGCACCTGCCAGAGTACATTGTCTGTAACATGAATGCAGGTTCATAGCAACGTCTCTGCATCAACTTTCATAAACTTCAGAGGGCAAGAGGGCTTAGAATGCTCTCTAATACTTCTTTCATCTTATCTCTTACTCTATCAACCCAGCATTGATTTGTCCAAAACCAAACTCAAACACAAGGCTGTTGCTTAAAAAGAAGCAGACCCTTGGCCATTTTCCAGGGAGTCTGATCAGCTCAGCTGGTCATTCCAGAAGACACTGCCCCAAACGTTAGATTTGAGTCACGCACTGGTTCTGATTTCCATCATTCTAAGTAGATGTCTATTCTGAGCAAGTTAACTGAATAATCCCTCTCTCTTCTATCCTGAATTTTGCAGATATGAGCCATAGAAAAGCTTTTGGTTGCCAGATGTGGAATGGAATTAAGATTCATGAAAGAAGTGTGATTTACGGTGGCACCAGTGCAGTGGGTGACTGACAGGTGACTGGTGTAAGATGAGGAACAGTGAGTCCAGGATCCACGTGCACCTCACCTTGGTGTAAACTGGATTCTCACTGGGAACACACGCACATTCACAGCAACCTTTTCTTGGGTTCGTAGGGTTGTTTCTAGAATTGAGAGACTGTGCCTACACCTTGAACAAGTTAAAGGAAATGGCTGAGGAGAGCAGAGTTACACTTAAGAGGTCTTCTCCTTACAGCCAGGATGGCTGGGAATATTAGGGGGAGAGAGGAACAGACTGATGGCGCGTGGGTCAGGGGGTCAGGGCTGCTCAGGCAGTGCCGACGAGGAAGTGTTTGTGAGGCTGCGTTAGAACGAGGCAGACAAGCAGCTGGGGGGTGATGGTGAGGGCAGCAGAGGGGGTAGGAAGGAGCATATCCTGGGAGCAAAACTGGCCAGCCTGGGGCCCAGGGTGGTGCTACCCCAGGGCGCCTGCACTGGCTCAGCTCGGTGGGCGGTCCAGCTCCCTCGGGAGCAAAGGATGAATCTGGAGGAAGGACTGGAAAATAAGAACCTGGATCCATGGTCTTGGGAATGGAATGATTTAGTCTGGAGAAGAGGTGGGTGTGGGGTTTGGTCGGACAGGCCAATATATGAGCCAGGCCCATTTAGATGCAGAGAATAAAAGTCACCATTTCAGAGTCCCTGCCATCAGGGGACAGAGGGACACAGGTGAAGCTTCTCCCTCATCGAGGGTAGTGGCTCCTGGTACATGGATTTCACAGTCTAGCTTGATCAAGAACACAAAATTCTGGGCACTGACCTTGAGTTGCCAACTCTTCCTTTCTTTGAGTCAGGAAGACATTTAAAAATCCCAAATTCACCTTCTCCACTTACCATCATTTTAGAAACCTGGGGACTTTCCACCATTATGAAAGTAGGAAGGACCAGCCCCCAGAATGGAGGACAGTGCTTTACATGGAATACATTTAGTTTGGTAGGAACGCATGTCTTCTTTACTTTTCTCATTTTGTTCAAACCAACGCAAACTTCATGGAGCGGAGCCCGTGGCTTCAATGCGGCAGATTAACCCCAGGGCCCAGCGACGCTCACCTGTTAGCCGTGTGGCCGCCCTCCAGAGGGTCCCGGCCTTCTAATTAACCGGGACAGGGATGCCTCTGTGGCTCCCTAACAAAGGGACTGAGGTAATTGGAGGCAGGGGACTCCTGGACTTAATGCGGTGATTTGATTTGTGACCTTTATTTCCCATTTTAAGCGGAAGAATGAACAACTATAATTGTGTACTGTGTTATTTTTTCTGTATTTAACCTTCGACATTACCTCCAGGCGAATACCTGCTCTTCCTTGGGCTGCTGGAAAGGGCTTCCTTGTTTATTCATTTAATTCTCAGCCCTCCCCCTGCCCCACCCCAAGCTGACATTTTCAGCTGAAATGGAAGAAGGGAGAAAATGGTAGGTAAATCTTTAAGCTTCTCTGTGTCTTGATTCTGAGCTGAAGACTTTCTCTCCTGTTTCAGAGGACCTGAGCTATGTGACTGGATATTTCAAAATTCTGGCCCCATGTCCTTTAGGCGGACGTTAGGGGTGCACTGTGGTGACTCCCTCTCACATGGTGCAGCACACCCACTCCACCCCCTCACATGGGGCAGCAGCAAGCAGTGTCGGGAACTGGCTCAGATCAAGGCAAGATGGGTGAGGGGTGAAACTTTCCCCTTGTCGGTGAACGAGGACTCAATTCTGGCCAATGAGACTAGAGTTTTTTCCTGGCAGCTTCTGCGAAAGTTCTTCCCTACTTTTGAGAGTGCCAGGATTTCTTTTTCCCTCTGAAGGTGAACAGAGAACGCTCTGAAGGCCACAGTCAGCTGTCCCAGAACCCCTGGAGGATGAAGCTCATGATGAAGACGGGAGACCCTGGATTTGGGTGGTGCTGTTGGCTGCCCCATCAACACTGCCTGGCATCCCATCTACCTCGAGTTTGGTGTCCTGTGAGCCTGTGACTTCCAGTTTGTGCAGGGGTTTTGTTTCTTGCAACCAAAAGCCTCTGAACGGATGCCACGCCCTACTTTTTTCCCCTTGTTTAACCTGAGTAGGTGCTCTCCTGCTTCTCATGAATTCCTCCACCATCCCTTCTGCATTCTCTGGGGACTTGTGTGTGTGCTCAGAACTGTTAGAGAAAACTGATGAATGAATTGTCCCTTCTTCCTGTGTCTCCCAATTTCCTCCTTTCCCCTATATCGGTGGTCTGAGCTCCATACCCTCCAAGACCCAGTTCAAATGTCATCTTCCTGACTCCCAGGAAGATGCCTCCATTGTGCATTGATTAATGGGGGGACCAGCCAGGCAGCTTCTAAGGGATGAGCATTATTAGGAATGGTTTCAGTGTGTGAAAAAGATCTGACACCAGTGGCTTAACAGAGACAGGTACCTATTTCTCACTTACGTGGAAGTCTGAGCAGGAACGTGGCTCTGCTCCATGAAGTCGTCAGGGTACAAGCTCCTTCTCTCCTGTGGCTCCACAACCCCTCACGTGTTGCCCTTGTCTGCATGGTCCAAGACGGCTGACCACCATGTCCTCACTTTGACTAGCAGGAGTGGGCAAGGGAAAGAGGAGAGCTTGTCCTTTCCCTTTAAGATACACCCTTACTTTGGCTCACATCCTATTGGTTAGAACTGAATTAAATAACCTTAGCTAGCTGCACAGGAGTCTGGGAAATGTAGTCTTCATATTCTCAGTGCTTGTGAGTCCAGCTAAAAGTCTGACTACAGTGAAAGGAGGAGGGATTAGGCATAGGGGCAACTTGCAGTTTCTTCAAAACATCACTAGCATCAATCACAGATCGGTGCTTGGTAATGCATGTTTTCACATGACTCCTTACCCAACAGGTAAAATGTTACCTGGTTCCATTCCCACTAAAGGAGAAAGAAGCTAGTGTAACAGGAAACTCCTTGCTAGTGTCAACCCACTGAGCAATTGTGCAGCGGGCTCAAGCAGGGCACAGAGCAAGCTCAGGCCACACCCTCTAGCTTAAATATGACCTCATTCCCCCAGTGATACTTGCCTGGTTTGGTAAATCTCAGAGCGTACAGCACGTACATTACAGCAGCTTAAGAAATGCCCTCTCCTACACGGCCATGCTGAGCCAAGGTGTCATGTGCAGGCTTCTGCACACAGCCCACCAAGCTCAAGAATCAGGCGCAGCCATTTCACGCTAGGAACTCTTGTCTGAGTTGCCGGGAAGAAGACCACTGCATGCGGCACCCGAGGAAAAAAGTGCCAGGCGTGTGTGCTGTCTACTGATTAATTTTAAAAGACAAAAGTGAATACACACATCTTGAGTTGAGTGCCCTGTGAGGAGCCTCAGCACATGTCCCGAGCTGAGGGGTCGGCTCAGCCGTTTCACGAGGAACGCTGGTCTGAAGGGCCGGGGGCCAGGCCACTGCATGGCGCCTGCTATAAGCAAGTGAAACAGACTAAGCACAAAGGGAAAAACGGTGGATGGGCCAGGCCTGAAGTGAGACTGCCAGATCTATGTCCTTTCCAGAGGAAATGTGGATCCTCTAGCAACAGGAGTAATGGAAGATTTCCCTAAATCTGCCCTCAAGATTCTCCTTGATTGATCTGTGGGTATGGAACCCTTCAAAACTGAATAGTGTGAAGAGAGAGGACCTTCAAGGTGGTGGAGGAGTAAGACGTGGAGATCACCTTCCACCCCACAAATACATAAAAAATACACCTATCTGTGGAACAACTCCTACAGAACACCTACTGAATGTTGGCAGAAGACCACAGACTTCCCAAAAGCCGTGTGGCTCACAGGGTCTTGGTGCTCTGGCTGGCTGTCAGGCCTGAGCCTCTGAGGTGGGAGAGCCGAGTTCAGGACATTGGACCACTAGAGGCCTCCCAGCCCCATGTAATATCAATAGGCGAGAGCTCTCCCAGAGATCCCCGTCTCAATGCTAAGACCCAGCTCCACTCAATGACCAGCAAGCTCCACTGCTGGACACCCTAGGCCAAACAACTAGCAAGACAGGAACACAACCCCACCCATTAGCAGAGAGGCTGCCTAAAATCATAAGTTTACAGACACCCCAAAACACACCACTGGACGTGGTCCTGCCCACCAAAAAGACAACACCCAGCCTCATCCACCAGAACACGGGCACCAGTCCCCTCGAGCAGGAAGCCTACATAACCCACTGAACCAACCTTACCCACTGGGGGCAGACACCAAAAACAATGGGAACTACGAACCTGCAGCCTGCGAAAAGGAGGAGACCCCAAACACAGTAAGTTAAGCAAAATGAGAAGACAGAGAAATATGAAGAAGATGAAGGAGCAAGATTAAAACCCATCAGACCAAACAAATGAAGAGGAAATAGGCAGTTTACCTGAAAAAGAATTCAGAGTAATGATAGTAAAGATGATCCAAAATCCTGGAAATAGAATGGAGAAAATACAAGAAACGTTTAACAAGGACCTAGAAGAACTAAAGAGCAAACAAACAATGGTGAACAACACAATAAATGAAATTAAAAATTCTCTAGAAGGAATCAATAGCAGAATAACTGAGGCAGAAGAACAGATAAGTGACCTGGAAGATGAAACAGTGGAAATAACTACCACAGAGCAGAATAAAGAAAAAGTAATGAAGAGAATTGAGGACAGTCTCAGAGACCTCTTGGACATTAAACACACCAACATTCAAATTATAGGGGTCCCAGGAGAAGAAGAGAAAAAGAAACGGACTGAGAAAATATATGAAGAGATTATAGTTGAAAACTTCCCTAATATGGGAAAGGAAATAGTCAATCAAGTCCAGGAAGCACAGAGAGTCCCATATAGGATACATCCAAGGAGAAACACACCAAGACACATATTAATCAAACTATCAAAAATTAAATACAGAGAAAAAATATTGAAAGCAGCAAGGGAAAAGCAACAAATAACATACAAGGGAATCCCCATAAGGTTAACAGCTGATCTTTCAGCAGAAACTCTGCAAGCCAGAAGGGAGTGGCAGGACATATTTAAAGTGATGAAAGGGAAAAACCTACAACTAAGATTACTCTACCCAGCAAGGATCTCATTCAGATTCGACAGAGAAATCAAAAGCTTTACAGAAAAACAAAAGCTAAGAGAATTCAGCACCACCAAACCAGCTTTATAACAAATGCTAAAGGAACTTCTCCAGGCAGGAAATACAAGAGAAGGAAAAGACCTACAATAACAAACTCAAAACAATTAAGAAAATGGTAATAGGAACATACATATCGATAATTACCTTAAATGTAAATGAATTAAATGCTCCAACCAAAAGACACAGACTGGCTGACTGGATACAAAAATGAGACCCGTATATATACTGTCTACAAGAGACCACTTCAGACCTAGGGACACATACAGACTGAAAGGGGATGGAAAAAGGTAGTCCAGGCAAATGGAAATCAAAAGAGAGCTGGAGTAGCAATTCTCATATCAGACAAAATAGACTTTAAAATAAAGACTATTACAAGAGACAAAGAAGGACACTACACAATGATCAAGGGATCAGTCTAAGAAGAAGATATAACAATTGTAAATATTTATGCAACCAATACAGGAGCACCTCAATATATAAGACAAATGCTAACAGCCATAAAAGGGGAAATTGACAGTAACACAATAATAGTAGGGAACTTTAACACCCCACTTTCACCAATGGACAGATAAACCAAAATGAAAATAAACAAGGAAATACAAGCTTTAAACGTCACATTAAACAACATGGATTTAATTGATATTTACAGGACATTCCATCCAAAAACCACAGAATACACTTTCTTCTCAAGTGCTCATGGAACATTCTCCAGGATAGATCATATCTTAGGTCACAAATCAAACCTTGGTAAATTTAAGATAACTGAAATAGTATCAAGTATCTTTTCCAACCACAACACTATGAGACTAGATATCCATTACAGGAAAAAAACTGTAAAAAATACAAACACATGGAGGTTAAACAATATGTTATTAAATAACCAAGAGATCACTGAAGAAATCAAAGAGGAAACCAAAAAATACCTAGAAAAAAATGACAATGAAAACACGACGACCGAAAACCTATGGAATGCAGCAAAAGCAGTTCTAAGAGGGAAATTTATAGCAATACAATCCTACCTCAAGAATAAACAAATAAACAACCTAACCTTACAGCTAAAGCAATAAGAGAAAGAACAAAAAATCCCAAAGTTAGCAGAAGGAAAGAAATCATAAAGATCAGATAAAAAATAAATGAAGGAAACAACAGCAAAGATCAATAAAACTAAAAGCTGGTTCTTTGAGAAGATAAACAAAACTGATAAACCATTAGCCAGACTCATTAAGAAAAAAAGGGAGAAGATTCAAATCAACAGAATTAGAAATGAAAAAGGAGAAGTAACAACTGATACTGCAGAAGTACAAAGGATCATGAGAGATTACTACAAGCAACTCTATGCCAATAAAATGGACAACCTGGAAGAAATGGACAAATTCTTAGAAAAGCACAATCTTCTGAGACTGAACCAGGAAGAAATAGAAAATATAAACAGACCAATCACAAGCACTGAAATTGAAACTGTGATTAAAAATCTTCCAACAAACTAAAGTCCAGGACCAGATGGCTTCAAGGCGAATTCTATCAAACATTTAGAGAAGAGCTAACACCTATCCTTCTCAAACTCTTCCAAAATATAGCAGAGGGAGGAACACTCCCAAACTCATTCTATGAGGCCACCATCACCCTGATACCAAAACCAGACAAAGATGGCACAAAGAAAGAAAACTACAGGCCAACATCACTGATGAACACAGATGCAAAAATTCTCAACAAAATACTAGCAAACAGAATCCAACAGCACATTAAAAGGATCATACATCATGATCAAGTGGCGTTTATCTCAGGAATGCAAAGATTCTTCAATATAGGCAAATCAATCAATGTGATACACCATATTAACAAACGGAAGGATAAAAACCATATGATCATCTCAACAGATGCAGAAAAGACTTTTGACAAAATTCAATGCCAATTTATGGTAAAACCCTCCAGAAAGTGGGCATAGAGGGAACTTACCTCAACATAATAAAGGCCATATATGACAAACCCACAGCCAACATTGTTCTCAATGGTGAAAAACTGAAACCATTTCCCTAAGATCAGGAACAAGACAAGGTTGTCCACGCTCACCACTATTATTCAACATAGTTTTGGAAGTTTTAGCCACAGCAATCAGAGAAGAAAAAAGAAATAAAAGGAACCCAAATTGGAAAAGGAGAAGTAAAACTGTCACTGTTTGCAGATGACATGATACTATACATAGAGAATCCTAAAGATGCTACCAGAACACTACTAGAGCTAATCAATGAATCTGGTAAAGTAGCAGGATACAAAATTAATGCATTTGCATTCCTATACACTAATGATGAAAAATCTGAAAGAGAAATTAAGGAAACACTCCCATTTATCATTGCAACAAAAATAATAAAATACCTAGGAATAAACCTACCTAAGGAGACAAAAGACCTGTATGCAGAAAACTACAAGACACTGATGAAAGAAATTAAAGGTGATACACACAGATGGAGAGACATACCATGTTCTTGGACTGGAAGAATCAACATTGTGAAAATGACTACACTACCCAAAGCAATCTACAGATTCAGTGCAACCCCTATCAAACTACCAATGGCATTTTTCACAGAACTAGAACAAAAAATTTCACAATTTGTATGGAAACACAAAAGACCCCGAATAGATAAAGCAATCTTGAGAAAGAAAAATGGAGCTGGAGGAATCAGGCTTCCTGACTTCAGACTATACTACAAAGCTACAGTAATCAAGACAGTATGGTACTGGCACAAAAACAGAAATATAGATCAATGGAACAGGATAGAAAGCCCAGAGATAAACCCATGCACATACGGTCACCTTATTTTTGATAAAGGAGGCAAGAATATACAATGGAGAAAAGACAGCCTCTTCAATAAGTGGTGCTGGGAAAACTGGACAGCTACATGTAAAAGAATGAAATTAGAACACTCCCTAACACTGTACACAAAAATAAACTCCAAATGGATTAAAGACCTAAATGTAAGCCCAGACACTATAAAACTCTCAGAGGAAAACATAAGCAGAACACTCTATGACATAAATCACAGCAAGATCCTTTTGGACCGACCTCCTAGAGAAATGGAAATAAAAACAAAAATAAACAAATGGGACCTAATGAAACTTAAAAGCTTTTGCACAGCAAAGGAAACCATAAACAAGACGAAAAGACAACCCTCAGTATGGGAGAAAATATTTGCAAATGAAGCAACTGACAAAGGATTAATCTCCAAAATTTACCAGCAGCTCATGCAGCTCAAAATCAAAAAAAACAAACAACCGAATCCAAAAATGGGCAGAAGACATAAACAGACATTTCTCCAAAGAAGAGATACAGACTGCCAATAAACACGTGAAAGGATGCTCAACATCACAAATCATTAGAGAAATGCAAATCAAAAGTACAATGAGGTATCACCTCACACCAGTCACAATGGCCATTATCAAAAAATCTACAAACAATAAATGTTGGAGAGGGTGTGGAGAAAAGGGAACGCTCTTGCACTGTTGGTGGGAATGTAAATTGATACAGCCACTATGGAGAACAGCATGGAGGTTCCTTACAAAACTAAAAATAGAACTACCATATGACCCAGCAATCCCACTACTGGGCATGTTCCCTGAGAAAACCATAACTCAAAAAGACCCATGCACCCCAATGTTCATTGCAGCACTCTTTACAATAGCCAGGACATGGAAGCACCCTAAGTGTCCACTGACAGATGAATGGATAAAGAAGATGTGGCACATATATACCATGGAATATTACTCAGCCATAAAAAGAAATTGAATTATTTGTAGTGAGGTGGATGGACCTAGAATCTGTCATACAGAGTGAAGTAAGTCAGAAAGAGAAAAACAAATACCGTATGCTAACACATATATATGGAATCTTAAAAAAAAAATGGTTCTGAAAAACCTAGGGGCAGGATAGGAATAAAGACGCAGACATAGAGAATGGACTCGAGGACATGGGGAGGGGGAAGGGTAAGCTGGGACGAAGTGAGAGAGTGGCATTGACATATATACACTACCAAATGTAAAACAGATAGCTAGTGGGAAGTAGCCGCATAGCACAGGGAGATCAGCTTGGTGCTTTGTGACCACCTAGAGGCGTGGGATAGCGAGGGTGGGACGGAGACCTAAGAGGGAAGAGATATGGGTATATATGTATATATATAGCTGATTCACTTTGTTATACAGCAGAAACTAACACACCATTGTAAAGCAATTATACTCCAATAAAGATGTTTAAAAAAGAAAAGAACAAAAAGAGAAATGCCCTCCCCGCTGGCAGCCAAGCCTGGATGAGAACTTTCAAATGCAGTTGAGGTCAGCCTTTGTTGCCATCTCCATGCAGAACACCTCTGTCCTTAGCACATGTGAGGGACTGATGCCTTCCAGCCTGGGGGTCTCAAAACTTGGCTGAAGGAAAGGCCCTGCCAAATAAGCTGTAACATTATGTTGATTACATGCAATAAATTGCTTATTTCAATCATAAAAAAGCTACACTAGTCTTATTAATAGGAAAAGAATTTCTTCTGCCCTTCTAACTGTTACACAAATATTTTAAATGTGTTGCTTTGAAGGAGGGCAAGTAGTTATCCTGCTCCCAGGTAAGCCACATGTTTACTGGATTCAGATAGACTCTGGATTTTCATTATTTGTTAGTAAATCTCCCCACACCTCCACCCCCCACTCCCCCATGGACTAAGGCTCTTGAGGACAAGAATGTGTCTAAAATCTCAGTATCCCCAGATATTGGTAAAGCCTCGAGAAAGCAGAACAATGGTCCAGGCTGATCAGTATTAGGATCTGGATGAAGGTTTCTGTGGCCAAATCAGTTGGAGCATCGCTGCCTACGACATTCAGCTTTTGGAAATTCATAGCCCACATTTGAATACCAGAGGCCCTGAGAAGGATTGCTGTAAATAACTCAGTTTAACTTTGTTCAGTCCAGTGTGTCTCAGACTTATATAACCACCCTTTTTTTGGGTTATAGTTTGGTTTCTTTAAAAAATTATTACTGTGATGTATTTTGAGCATGCAGAAACTCTAGAGACTAGAGTAAGTACCCTGGTGCCTATCATCCTCTATGTTCAGTGTTAACATTTTGTCAAATTGTTTTGGATTAAAAAAAGAAGACAAACACTTATTGAGTTGATAAGGAGCCTACAAAGGGGAATGCTGGCCTACTGTACTTGGTGGGCTCCCCATGAGACTTGGCCCCTGTATTCATGCTCCACACCAATACTAATAAGCCCTCCTGAAGCATTTAAAAATAAATTAAAAAGAAGGTGGAGTCTGGGAATCCTGGCCTGGGGACAACGGCTCCCATCAAGAGAGCATTGAGAAGAGAAGCGACCAGGGGCTTGGAGGTGGCAGGGGAGGCAGAATGGGAAGCACAGATGTGGTCAGAGGAGTAGAAGGGGAAGCTCAAGGTTCATGGCCCCAGGAGCTGGGGAGGGAGGTGTGAGTAGGCAGCTGGCTGCCAGCAGCGCTCAGCATGGTAGAGCAGTTGAAGAAAGAGAAGCTGTCCACAAGGTCACTTGGTTTAATTATCCAACATCTTGACTGCGCTCCTGAGATATGCCAATTCCGGGCTGGTTATGGGATTTCAGCACTATTTGAGGAAGCGGCTTTAGTGTAGTGCTGGGGAGGGAAGCCAGGTCTCAGGTACTTCAGGTGGGGATGGGAGCAGCAGACGCAGAGGGACTGGAGATCAGGCCTGGCGGCCCTGGACGGGGCTGCAGGGCCACGTGAGAATGTTCGTGTTAAGATGGTGGATTGAGAGAATCATTGGAGACGGAGGAGAAAAGACCTCAAAAAGAGGAGAGTGGGAAGGAGCCAGTGGGGGAAGGACTGATTCGGAGTTGGGGGGAGGGTGCCTTGAATGAGCGGCAACCAGGGCCTTCTGAACGCAGCTCACACGGAGCCAGTGGGTTCCCTTTGGGGGTTGCTATTTTGGATGAGGCCAGTAGCTGGCCATCACAGCTTCACTGATTTCTGACTAGGGAGGAGGTGGTCCTGAAGGATGTGTTGAACATCAAATGGTCCCAACTGTGTTGAAATCCTTTGGGGTTACTCATTACTGTCTCCCAATTGTGTGCTCTCTCCCTGCATTATCCAACCCAGGGGGCACCTGGCAATTCGTAACCATTTCTCTCTGATCACTGGGGCCCAAATCAAGCCCAAAGGATAGAAGAATGTCACGATAGTTCTGATGCCTCTCTGCCACCACTCCGCTGGCCAACGAGCATTGGCATATGTGACTCCATTCTGTCCAAAACTAATTCGGTGCTTAAGAACGCAAGCACTTTGCAAAGACCATCTGTTTACACTTCTGCTTAAGGAACTCCACTCTCCTGTAGCCTCCTAGGATTGGCTTCAATAAATCCTGACACGGAGGGATATTTTTTTGGCGGGCCTAGAAATTGAATGTTTTCCAAATGGTACATTACTGATATTAAAACCGATTTGTGCGTCACCAGCCATCAAAGAAATGTACTAAATAATATCTCCAGGAATGAAAAGGCAATTGAGGAGCTTGTCCATGCGCATTTATCAGCAGAAATACTGGCCTCAGCTGTAAAACTCAGCAAGAGAGAAATCTATGGATCCCGACACACAAAGACTCCCTAGGTATAGGCAGACTTAAATCCACCTAAATCCACCTCGAAACAGCTGACAAAAAGCCAGCTGTCCCAGGCAGCCCTAGCTTCACTTCCTTCTCCCAGCCTGTGGCCACCAGGCACAAACTGAAGATTTTTGATGAGGGAGGCCTGGGCACGATTCCCGACCCCAGCTCCCCACACACAGGGACCGCGTGTGATCTTGCAGAAGCTACTCAAACACCCCAAAGTCTCCGTCTCCTTGGGAGTAAAGCGTCGTCCTCATAAGGTTGGATGAATAATAAATGACAAATAGCACACAATAGGTTGATACATCTTACTTTACTTCCTTTCCTATCTACAGCTCTGTGTCCCTCCAGCATGTGTGTGGACACTGAGAAGTCAGTCAGTTTATCCTGCCTTCGCTGGGGTGGGTTTGCTTGCTGACTGTTTGCTGTCTCAAAGAATGTAAGTTCCTAACGCTAAACAGAGTAGGGGATATTTAATCAACGTTTTGTTGAATGCATAACGATCGCATACAGTATAATCCAGTGAGTAACTTAAGTAAAGCAATGGCATAAATATTTAAAGACTCATTGCGGATGCAGCTGTAAATCTGTATTGATTGCTGCCGCACGTTTTATAGAACATTATGAATTTCTGTACATCATCTCAATGAAGAAGGACAGATCTCCCCATGATTTGAAGGCGGGTCACGATTTCCATTGGTCATGGAGAGTGGAGTCTATCATGTGCCTTGTCGTCATTAGGGGTTTCCAGGCCAGTCAAGGGGCTTCCAAGGGTGATTGCAGCAGATTTCTGCTGAATTTTATAAAATTATTTAAATATCAGGACTGTGGTGTTCAAATCAGAATTACCAGAGGTACATGAAATATTTGACTCAAATTTTACTTTTGGAATACTTTAGTGACAAGTTTTTTAGGACTGTAATTAAAAAAAAATCATGTCCGTTCAAATGTGTTAGAGTCCAATTTTAACCAGATGGGGCTACCAGTCCCAGTCACATGGACTGCCCCTGGAATAAGGCTTCTGGGGTTATCCCTGTGCACAGGCCTGAACTTTCAATAAATGTGTTGCTGTGAGGGAGACTGTGGCTCTACCCTGGTCTTTTTCTGAATTTAGGTGTGTACACCTAATCTCAGAACCCATATGTTGTGTCCAGTTAAAGGCTAGGCATCTGCCTGGCACATGTTCCCATAATGCAAAATCTGTCAGGTTGACAGTTACATTTGTGCTATGATAATGCTGACTTATGATAGTTTTAGAACTTGTGAATTTTAAGTGTTTATGTCTGACTTATATTCGACAAAACGTGGAGACAGTTGAAAGCAGAAGCAACGTATTATCTAATGGAAAGCAGAGGAGACTATCTTCATGATCGTGGCTTAGGCAAAGGTATCTTAAATAGGATCCACACACTCCCACAAATGCTATCCACAAAAGAAGATTGCCAAAGTTTGACTTCATTAAAATTAAGAACTTTTGCTCATCAAAATACTAGGGAGTAAAGGGAGTTAAGGGAGTGAAAAGGCATATTGAAGACCCAAGGAGATACCTGCTACACATGTAACTAACAAAGGACTTGTATCCAAAATATATAAAGGGGTCCTACGAGTCAATAAGAAAGAGACGACCTAACAAAAATGGGCAAAAGGACTTCCCTGGTGGCTCAGTGGTTAAGAATCTGCCTGCCAATGCAGAGGACACAGGTTTGAGCCCTGGTCCGGGAAGATCCCACATGCCACATAGTAACTAAGCCCGTGTGCCACAACTACTCAGCCTACGCTCTAGAGCCTGTGAGCCACAACTACTGAGCCCACGTGCCACAACTATTGAAGCTCACGTGCCTAGAGCCCATGCTCTGCAACAAGACAAGCCACCTCAATGAGAAGCCCGTGCACCGCAACGAAGAGTAGCCCCCACTCGTTGCAACTAGAGAAAGCCTGCAATGCAGCAACAAAGACCCAATGCAGCCAAAAATAAATAAATAAATGGGCAAAAGACTTGAACAGGCACTTCACAAAAAGGATATTCAAATGGCACATAAGTATGTGAAAATTGTTTGACATTACTCATCAGGAAATGCAAATTTAAATCATAATGAGACATCACCGTACATTCCCCAGAATGGCTGAAACTCATAAGACTGTTAATACTAAGTGTTGATGAGGATGTGGCGCAATTAGAACTCTCATCCTTTGCTAGTGGGAGAGTGAATTTGTCCCGTCTCTGTGGAAAACTGTTTGGCAGAATCTAGTAAAGCTATGCAAGCATATATTCTATGACCTAGAAATTAGAGTCTTAGGTAAATACCCAAGAGATGTAAGTGCACATATCCCCCAAAAGAATGTACAGAAGTGTTCATACCAGCTTTATTTTAAAACTGGAAACAACCCAATGTTCATCAAGAGTAGATATACAATGGACTACTACACAGAAAGGAAAAAGAATAAATATTGCTATAGGCAACAACATGGATGACTCTCACAGACATAACGAAGAATGAAAAAAAGCCAGACACATAAGAGTATATACAATGTAACCATTTATAAGATGTTTAAGAACAGGCAGAACAAACCTATAAAGGAAGAGGTCAAAATAGTGATTGTGTGTGTGCGTGTGTGTGTTTATACGTGTGTGTTTGTGTGGTGTGACTAGTAAAGGAGAATGTGAGAGTGTTATAGGGCAGCGGTGCCCAACCTTTTTGGCACCAGGGACCAGTTTCGTGGAAGACAGTTTTTCCACCGACGGCTGGGGGGATGGTTCAGGCGGTAATGCGAGCGGCGGGGAGCGGCAGATGAAGCTTCACTCACTTGCCCGCTGCTCACCTCCTGCTGTGCAGCCCGGTTCCTAACAGGCTGCAGACTGGTACCGGTCCACCACCCTGGGGTTGGGGACCGCTGTTCTGTGGTGTTATAGCCACTCTATTTCTTGATCAGGGTGATGATTGCTTGGGTGCAGAAATATGTAAAACACTAGACTAGAAATCAGGGTGGAAATTCTTCCTGTAGAGAGTTGGTTGCTAAACATTTCCTAGCATACCACTAGCTCCCATTTCTTTTCCATCTTTATTGTAATGTTACATATATGTAGTAAGAAAGTATGCAAATCTTAAGTCTTCTCTCGATGGATTTTTTTTTACATATTTTTTGAGTTCCAGGAATTGCAGAGGCCTGTAAGAATCATGTGTATCTGCTCTGAGAATTGGTGTTAACAGGCAGAAGACAGGGTGCATTTTAGGTAACTATTACAGATGATAATGACTTTTGTTCTTGTTGGGCTTGAGTCCATGATCAGTATCTGCATGGCTAAAATTTTAAAGTATTTTAAAATCACTTTCTGTGGCATAACATAAGCATCTTATAACCCACTCAGTCTCTGTTAGCTTATTTTAAAAATCTTTCCCCCTCTTGTAATTGCCTTGCTTAATATACCATATATTTTTTAATTATCCAACTTAGAGGGTTTGGGAAGACCTAAAAAATTGTCATGTGTCAGAACATTAACAGCATATTTAGCGGTATTTTTTTAAAACCAAAGGCCTAGAGGATAAACTTAACAAGTGTACATTACAGATATGATTTCTTTAAGTGTTTGTTTCTGCTCCATTTCAAACATCCTCATTGTCTAAACTGATGGACTTTTATTTTAATTAGTCTTAAATTCCAGGAGAGTGATCTTAATGTATAAGATGTGGCAGTTGACCAATGGTAAACCATGAGCCCAGTTCTGTCAGAGTGAAGCGGATAGCCACACAATGGCCTCTGAAGACTCAACTTCGGCCCCAGGCTTGTTGTACCAAATCGAGGCCAATAAAAGTTCTTGCTTTGGTAAGACATGGGAAGAGTCTGGCACTTTCTTCAAAAGTGCCTTTTTATTTTTTATATTTTAAAGTATTTATTTATTTATTTATTTTGGCTGCGCCAAGTCTTATTTACGGCATTCAGGTCTTTGTTGCGTCATGCAGGATCTTTAGTTGCGGCACGCGGGATCTTTTTAGTTGCAGCATGTGGACTTCTTAGTTGTGGCATGCAAGCTTCTTAGTTGGGGCATGTGAACTCTTAGTTGTGGCATGCACGTGGGATCTAGTTCCCTGCCCAAAGATTGAACCCTGGCCCCCTGCATTGGGAGCATGGGGTCTTACCCACTGGACCACCAGGGAAGTCCCAAAAGTGCCTTTTAAAAAACATGTTAAAGGATGCAAGTAAAAGGAAAAAAACTCTTGCAATGGATGTCAAAATCCCAGCAAGTTGTTTTGTGGATGGCAACAAACTAATTGTAAAGTTTATATGGAGAGACAAAAGACCCAGAGTAGCCAACGCAACATTGAAGGAGAAGAAAAAAGTCAAAAGACACTACCTGACTTCAAGGCTTATTATAAAGCTATAAACAGTGTGGTTCTGGAGAAACAACAGACAACTAGATCAACAGAGTAGAGGAAGAAACAGAGAAATACACCTACATAAATAGAGTCAACTGGTCTTTGACAAAGGAGCAAAGGCAAACAATGGAGAAAAGATAGTCTTTTCAACAAATGGTGCTGGAGCAACTGGACATCCACATGCACACAACAAAACAAAAAAAGAATCTAGACATCTTCAGTGGATGCAACCAGCTTATCTGATGCTGGGAGGTGGAAATGTTGGATGACATGCCAGAGCAGGGCTACCGAGGGGAGTGAGGGCATCTTTCCTGAAAACTCTAAGAATAAGAAATCCTGCCTAATTAGGAAGGACAGCATGGCCTTCTAAGGTTGCTGGGATTCTACAGCATTTTTCACCCTCTGACTAGGCTGCCTTTGCTGCTCTTTCTTTATTGTGCCCAGGGGTGATGCAGAACAATCAAAATGTGTTGAGGCTTATTATACCCAACCAGGGGCTTCCTCTCTGAGCAAATAGGAGTGCAAAATAAACACTCATTGGCTTTTTCCAGGCTTATCTAAAGAGGCTCGTTAATGGCTGCTTCCAAAAAATATATTTCACCTCTTTGAGTAGAAGAAAATCAATAATAATATTAGGTTTATGTGAAGGTCAGTCGGTTTAGCACTTAGTGTCTCTCAACCTCAGGTTTTAAAGGAAGCGATGAACGAAGATTATTTCTGACAATCCTGCATGGGAAATGTCTTGACTGAGATTCTTGGACTTAATAAAAGATTTATGGTGGAAATTCTGCAAGTAATATCTTGTTAAAATAACTTCTGTGCTAACCTCAAGTGACAAGTGATTGCTCAAACTTGTTCCTATGGCTCCTGGGCCTTCTCTGTAATCTTTTATTAGCTCTGTTCTCCAAACTTGAAATACAAGGGACAACAATTGCTTTGGTCCAATATCTTTGATATGAGTGTCTCTTTGCTGTATTTAGAGATGTGTTCTCTTTTTCTGAATTACAAATGAAGAAAATGTCACCACTTGATGGTAATGGATGGCATTTAAGTGCACTCTGAATGTTGTCTTGCTTAAAATACCCTTATAAGCAATCTTAAGTGATAGGCAGAGCATGTTTTCTGGGATAGAGAAGACAGTGGGAAGAGTTCATAGCTCTGGTGGTGAAAGCTGGAAGCACTGCTTACCCTTGGTTCTCTAGGAAATGTGGTACTAAGATCTTTATTGTTATAAAATTAAAGAACAGCACAAGTTCTGGATATTTCAGAGAGGAAGAGTAGTCAGAATCATCTGGTGATTGTGGGCAGGTGATCCTAGTTGTCTATGGTTATGGACTGAACTGTGTCCCTACAAATTCATATGTTCAAGTCGTAACCCCCAATATTATTATATTTGGAGATGGGGCCTTTAAGCAAGTAATTAAGGTTAAATAAGGTCAAAAGGGTGGGCCCTAATCCATTATGATTGGTGACTTTATAAGAAGAGGAAGAGACACTAGGAATGTGCATACACACAGAAAAGGCTGCGTGAAGACACTGAGAGGAGGTGACCATCTGCGAGCCTGGGAGAGTTCTCATCAGAAACCAATCCTGCTGGCACCTTAATCTTGGCTTTCCAGCTCCCAGAACTGTGAGAAAATAAATTTCTGTTGCTTAAGCCACCCAGGTTGTGACACTCTGTTATGGCAGCCCTAGCACGTTAATATATCCACCCATCAGGCGAGCCCGGCCTCCCTTGCAGCTCAGGCATGAGTATGTGGCCCATCCTAGCTAATGAGAGATAAAGGGAAGTGTCCTGGAAGCTTCTGGATGAGACTTTCCTCCTGATAAGAGAAGAGAGAGAGACACATGTGAGGAGAACCCTTCACCCGTCTCTTCTTGCTTTTGAATGTTATCGTGCGAGGACGTGAAGCCTGGAGCTGCTACAGCCACCTTAAGACCCTCTGGGGCAGGCCCGGAAAATCTCCAGGGCGTGGTCCAAGAGCACCGATGCCGTAGAGCCACTGGTCAGCCCTAGAAACTGCTAGGGCTGTTTCCCTACACTCTTTGGGATTTGAGAAAAATAAACCCCCTATCTAAGCCACTTTACTTGAATATAGAAGCCTGGGTTGAAGTACGCTAAGTGATACTGTGATGAAAAAACAACAATAACAAAGGAAGTCTACTGAAAAGTCTCATTCCACATGGTACCATACCAGAGGATTTGTCTCATTCTGGAGAATTCTAATTAACCCAGGCCATTAGAAAGTTGAATCTTCAGCTGAAACGTTTCTCAGTGTTGGCAATACCGACTGACTGTAAGCAATCATAATGGCTGTGTGTGCTTCCAACATAATTGGCGTGGACTGACACTCTGCATTTCCCAGTTTTTTTCAAATATTCCCCTAAAGATCACTAGAATTTTCCCCCTTTTAATTTCCTCCCTGAGCATCCAACCCATCATCTAGCTTTTGTATAGTTCCCATGGCCTCCCTCTTGGGCCAAGTCGCTTATTTTTTATTAAAAAAAATTCAAATCAAAGTAACACTTGTGTATGGTTACAAAAGAAAGTTGTACGAAGGGACTTATAATGGGTCTCTGGCCCCACTGTTCCCCTCCCAATCCTGCTCCTCGGAGGTAATCACTTAAACCATTAAATCATCATTTATTAACTTTCTATTCCCGCGTCCCCCTTCCCGTTTAATTGTAATCGTTTAGTTTTGTATAGTTTGTACCTATACTTAATTATCTACAGTTTGGCAGTTCCTCAAAAAGTTAAACATAAATTTGCCATGTGTCCTAGTAATGATTCATGCGTAGGTATTTACCCAAGAGAAACAAACACGTATGTCCACACAAAGACTTGCATGAGAATGTCCATAGCAGCACTATTCATAATAGCCAAATGGTGGAAACAACCCAAATGTAGACCAATGTATGAGTGGATAAATATGATGTGCTATAGCCATACAAAAATGTTATTCACCAATAAAAAGGAATGAAGTACTGGCACATGCTACAACATGGATGAACTTTAAAAACATTAAGCTATGTGAAAGAAGCCAGACACAAAAGACCACACATTGTATGATTCCATATGTGCAAAATGTCCAGAAAGGGCAAATCTATACAGACAGGAATGTTAGTGGTTGGCAGGAGCTGTAGGTGGGAAGAGGGAGTAATTGCAAATGGGCGCAAAGTCTCTTCCTGAGGCAACAGAAATGGTGCACAGCCCTGTGAATTTTTTAATAAGCACTGAATTGTACACTGAAGGAGTGAATTTTATGGTATGTAAATTATACCTCAAGAAAGCTGTTAAAATATTAAAAAATGACATAATTCTTGATTTCTTGTTCCGTCACATAGAAACAGTGCTCTCTACTTTCCATTTTGTAAGTTGGGACTGTTATTGCTCCATTTCCCTACCTCTCACCTCTCCTCTTCCACTTTCCAACTTCTCCAAGTTGTATACTTTACTTTGATTCTGCAGGGAATGCCGACATTTTATTCTGTCTATCTATGAATAAACTCTATAGAATTAAAGTCAATAACAAGCGTTTACATCAGCATGATTATGTAAATATTTTTCAGAAAAGAACTTACACTATGACTGCATTTCCTTCTCAATGGTTCCAATGTCCTTTTTCCTGGACCACTCAAAAGGGGATATTCAAATGGATTCTGCATTCCGTCAATTCATTAAAATAATGTCACACTTTACTTTTCTTCATATTTGAGCAATGCCCCCCTTTTACCTTTGAATCCCTCCCCTGCCCCTGGATTAAAAGAAAAACTTTCTATTTTAGAATAGTTTTAGATTTACAGAACAATCTTGAAGACAGTACAGAGAGTTCTTATATATCCCACACTCAATGTCTGCTATTATCAACCTTGTACGTTAGTATAGTATATTTGTCTCTACTAATGAACCGATATTGCTATGTCATTATTAACTAAAGTCCACCCTTTATTCAGATTTCCTAAGTTTTAATGTAATGTCCTTTTTCTGATTCCTGGAACCACAATACATTTAGTCATATGCCTCTTCAGGTTCCTCTTGGCTGTGACAGTTTTTCAGACTTTCCTTCTTTTGATGATCTTGACAGCTTTGAGGAGGACTGGTCAGGTATTTTGTAGGGTGCCTCCTTATTGGAATTTGTCTGATGTTTTTTTCATGATTAGATTGGGGTTATGGGCTTTGGGGAGGAAGATCACAGATGTAAAGTGTCACGATGATTACATCATATCGAGGGTACAGACCATCAATATGACTTATCACTGTCAATGTTCACCTTGAACACCTGGCTGTGGTTGTGTCATCAGGTTTCTCTGCTGTAAAGTGACTCTCCCACCTCCCTTGCTGTCCTCATTGGAAAGAAGTCACCATGGGCAGCCCACACTTCACTAGTGGGAGTCAGGCTCTACGTCATTCAAAGTGGAACATCTACATACGTTGTCTGGAATTTTTCTGCACAGGAACTTTGTCTATTCTCCTCCATTTATTTATTCAATCCTTCATTTTTATTAGTATGGATTCATGAATACAGCATGGATTTTTCAATCTCCCTAAATCTATGTAAACATAGTGAGAGAAACGATATAGCAAAATCCCAAACCCATGGACATTTATGACACAACTAGGTAACACTAGATTGTCTCTATTCATGCCAAAATACAGGTGGGTGGGAGAAACACCGAGAGCCATAAGACTTGCATGTTATCAGTGTCTGTGCAGGAGGGAAGTGGAGGAGGAGATGGAGTGGCATTGAATGAATCTCCGTACAGGAGACCCCAAATACCAGGAGGGACTCATGGGAAAGAAGGAGGGGAAAGCAGGCAGTAGCAGCTGGACTGGGGGTGGTGGTTCTGCCCTCTCTCAGTAAGAGTCAACTGCAAGGGGCTGTGGTACGAACTAAAGGGGTCCCTCATGAGGGAGAAAACGCTGGGAATATGATGAAAATTGAGCAGGATATGGACAAGAGAAAGGGCGGAAAGAAAAATCCAGGTCAAAAGGGGGCAGAGGAACAGAGCCAGGAAAGTCCAGAAAACAAGCCACAATAATTTGGGCACCACAGACAAACAACAGAAGAGGGAGCTCTGTGATGTTAGGAGAGCTTTTTTTGGACCCTTCCTCATTCTAAAAGTTCAGGAGAACTAATTTCCCATAAAAAAAGAGTAACAGAAAAGTATCATGGCCAAAATTCCAAAATTATTCCCAAATTATCATTATTTAAAAAGGAGAGCAGAATAACAGCCCTACAGACACCTGTGAGAAAGGCATACTCAAGAAACATATCAAAACTGCAACGCAAGAGAAGAAAATGTGAGCCAAGGGTTTTATATTGAGCAAAACTAACTTTCAGGCATGAGGATCATGGACAAACTATCATTGCTCCCATGAGGCATTCCTGAGGAACCCCCTGGAGAGAAAACTTCAGACACCCCACATGACTAGAGAGTCATCAGCAAAGGACTGGCGGTGAGCATTAAATAACAGTCAACTATAGACCACAGACTAAATGAGGAGTTAGAAGGGGCACATCTAGAGCATAATGGCTATATACTCTGGCGGTAGAGTAAGACTATCATAAAGGGGGAGAATGGGAGAGCGTATGATAAAATATTTAATATTTTTAGTAGGCATATTGGTGGCAGTATTAATATTATTCTGGGGTGGTTGTATGTGCAACATGGGAAAAATGTAAAAGAAGACACAATACTTTAAATAATAAAGTAAGACAGAGCAATAAAATCAAGTATATCAGTCATTGTATTAAATATAAACAAACTAAATTCCACCATTAAAGACAGAGGTTGTCATATTAGGTGTTAAAAACCAATGCAGCTTAATACAATATAAACATATTTAAAAGTAAGTGATCGAAAAAGGTTGAAAATAATGAGCTGGTAAAGCAACACTAAGCAATTACAACAAAAAGGAAAGCTGGAGTATCAAAACCAGGCGAAGTAGAATTTAAATCCATGATGTCACAAATGGCAGGATTTCCTTCTTTCTTATGGCTGAGTAGTATTCTCTCTCTGCCTCTCTGTGTAGCATATTTTCCTTATCCATTCATTTGTTGATGGACCGTTAGGTGTTTCCACGTCTTGGCTATTGGAAACAATGCTGCAGTGAACATAGGAGTGCAGTGCAGATATCTCTGAGATAGTGATTTTATTTCCTTCAGATATATACCCAGAACTGTGATTGCTAGATCATATGGTAGTTCTATTTTTAATTTTTTGAGAAGCCGCCATATAATTTTTCATAGTGGCTGCACAAATTTACATTCCCCCCAACAGTGCACCCAAGGGTTCCCTTTTCTCCACATCCTTGCCAGTACTTGCTATCTCTTGTCTTCTTTTTTTTTTTGCGGTACGCGGGCCTCTCACTGTTGTGGCCTCTCCCGTTGCCGAGCACAGGCTCCGGACGCGCAGGCTCAGCGGCCATGACTCACGGGCCCAGCCACTCCGCGGCATGTGGGATCTTCCCAGTCCGGGGCACAAACCCGTGTCCCCTGCATCGGCAGGCAGACTCTCAACCACTGTGCCACCAGGGAAGCCCTCTTGTCTTCTTGATAATAGCCATTCTAACAGGTGTGAGGTGATATCACATTGTGGATTTGATTTGCATTTTCCTAATGACTCGTAATGTTGAGCACCTCTTCATGTATAGTTGGCCATTTGAATATTTTCTTTGGAAAAATATTTGTTCATGTCCTTTGTCCATTTTAAATCAAATTATTTAGCTTTTTTTTTTTTTGCTATTGAGTTATATGAATTCCTTATATACTTTGGATATTAACCTCTTACCAGATGTATGGTTTACAAGTATTTTCTCCCATTCTGTAGGTTGCCTTTTCATTTTGTTGATGGTTTCCTTTGCTGTCCAGAAGCTTTTTAGTTTGATGCAGCTCCACTTGTTTCTTTTGCTTTTACTGCTTGTGCTTTTGGTGTCACATCCATAAAATCATTGCCAAGACCAAGGTCAAGGAGCTCTTTCCCTAAGTTTTATTCCAGGAGTTTTATGGTCTTACATTTAAGTTAATCCATTTTGAGTTAATTTTTGTGAATAATGTAAGATACGGGTGCAGTTTCATTCTTTTGCATGTAAATATCTAGTTTTCCCAGCATCATTTATTGAAGAGACTGTCTTTTCTCCATTGAATATTCTTGGTTCCTTTGTTAAATCTTAGTTGATCATATATGAGAGGGTTTATTTCTGGGCTCTCATTTCTCTTCCATTGGTACAAGCCATACTCAGCACACCCCTGTGTGAACTGGACAAGAAGTAATGAAGGATAAAGTAAGTGTGGGTGGCCTGCTCCATCGTCAAGTTGTGACTAGCAGAAAAAGTGAGCAACGAACAAATCGAAAGAGCAGTTTTCCATGAGCTGACCCTTTGTACACAACAAACGACCAACTTAAAATAAAATATTGGAAAATAGCTGCTCCTAAGATGGGGACTGCTTTTATTTCTCAGCTATGCCTGACTCTTTTGGATTATTTCCAAATCCAAGTAAAATATCAATGACAGTAACAACAATGACAAAATAGAGAGTTTGAGGAGGATGCAGGACAAAGTGTATCCCACCTGTTGAGCCCACGGGCTCCACAACCAAGCAGACCTAGGATCCCTTCTCCACTCCCACCCAAACAACTACCGGAATCCAAAGGACCCAGCCTTCCCAGCAACTGACCCTCAGTGACCCGGGCCCACACACTTAACTCCTATTTCCCATCAAAGGGATTTTCTTTTGTGAAACACATCAATACCACCAGATGAGCTTTGCTTAGGCCCCACTCTAGACAAATTAAAATTTCCCTATGATTCTAATCTGCCCCCAAGGTTGAGAATCACAGCTCTGGTTGGTGTACAACACAAACTGACTTCGTGGAGAGCGATGAGTCATGCCTTTTGGTGAGTCCTCAAGGGGCATCACTGAAAAATCAAAGCTCACCTGTTAAGAAAATGCTTCTAGCAGCTGCATAGCACAGGGAGATCAGCTCAGTGCTTTGTGACCACCTAGAGGGGTGGGATAGGGAGGGTGGGAGGGAGGCTCAAAACGGAGGGGATATGAGGATATATGTAAACATATAGCTGATTCACTTTATTATATAGCAGAAACTAACACAACATTGTAAAGCAATTATACTCCAATAAAGATAAAAAAGAAAAAAAGCAAATGCTTCTAGTGGCTTCAGTTGTCACTAGAAGACCCTTGAGGAAATGGTTTTGAGGTTGATCCACATGCCTACGGCCACACTGGATCCCGAAGGGCCCAGAGTCATGGCCTAATGACAAGGAGCTGGCACTCCTATCCCAGTTCTGCAGTGTCTAAGAATGCGCAGCTCCTATAAGGTGGATGGATGTCATCCAGGTTCTTATAGGACAGTGTGCAGAGAAGCTTGTTGCTCTTCTAAGACCTGGCTGGATGGAAATGCCCATAAGTCCTGGCAGGTCTCAGGGATTCAGAGAGACCGTTTCCCTAGAGCTCAGGTAGCCAACTCACCCTCAGTCCACTCTTGCAAGGCTTGTGTTCACATTCATGCTTTAGCTGCCCCAACATTTCAGGATCTGGCATCCAAGTCCACCTGACCTTATCAATGATGCTTTTTCCTTAATGGATTTTGATCATGTTTACTCAGATTTTGCTTTTCTAGACCAAAGAGGCCCACAGCTTGCAGCCCGATCTCCTCAGCAGCTCCAGCATCACTTCTGTGGCCTTTCCACAGGTAGCCTAGTCTAGGTCACGGTTTTACAAGTATGTAGATGGGTAAATGCTGTCCAGTCTTATTTCGTTGCTTATATACACGGAGACCCTTGGTTTGAAATAACAGAAAATCCAACTAGGAGTGACTTAAACAAAAGAATATTTATTATCTCATGTACCAAGACTTCTGGAGGTAGACTGGTTCAGGATGGGTTCATTAAGCAGCTCAGATATTATCAGAGGCCCAAGTTCTTTCTACTTTCCATTCTGTCATAACCCTCCTGTTGCCTGTTGTTCTAAGGCTTGTTCCCTAATGTTACAAGTAGGTGCCCCAGTGCCCAGCTCCTTGGACAGACACACAACGTGAGCAGCAGAGGAAGAGCCTTCTCTTGTGGGTTTCCTTTTTTATCACCTTTTATCATTCCTTTTGTCAGATCTTGCTCTGGAGCTTCCTAGAAATTTCCCTTGATATCTCACAGGCCAGAATTTCATCATACCCCCACCCCTAAGTGATCACTGGCAAAGAGAATGTATTTATCATGAATGATTTAATCTCATATTTACCCTTCTGAGCTGCCTGCCTGAAGTACAGTGCCATCTCATAGCAAAGAAAATTGGGGTTTGTTAGCAAAGTGAGTAGGGAGACATGGTCGTAGGGCAAGCAACTAATCATTGCCTCACAATGTCTTGATCAGAGCAGTGCACTTAAGAATATAACTAAACTGCACATGAAAAGATGCTCAACATCACTAATCTTTAGAGAAATGCAAATCAAAACTACAATGAGGTATCACCTCACACTGGTCAGAATGGCCATCATCAAAAAGCCTATAAACAATAAATGCTGGAGAGGGTGTGGAGAAAAGGGAAGCCTCCTACACTGTTGGTGGGAATGTAAATTGGTGCAGCCACTATGGAGAACAGTATGGAGGTTCCTTCAAAACTAAAAATAGAGCTACCATGTGATCTAGAAATCTCCCTCTTGGGCATATGTCTGGAAGATGAAAACTCTAATTTGAAAAGATACAGGCACCCCAATGTTCATAGAAGCACTATTCACTGTAACCTAGACATGGAAGCAACCTAAATGTCCATCAACAGATGAATGAATAAAGATGTGGTGTATATATATATATATATATATATATATCTCCACACAATGGAATATTACTCAGCCATAAAAAAGAATGAACTAATGCCATTTGCAGCCACAAGGATGAACTTAGAGATTATCATACTAAGTGAAGTAAGTCAGACAGAGAAAGGCAAATATTATATGATATTACTTATATGTGGAATCTGAAAATATAATACAAATCAACTTATTTACAAAACAGAAACAGACTCACAGAGAAAACAAAGTTACGGTTACCAAAGGGGAAAGAGGAAAGAGAGGGGGAGGGACAAATTAGGAATTTGGCATTAGCAGATACACACCTTTTCTAATATTCTAGCTGCTTGTGTCTGCTGTAAATTATCTATTTCCTTGGCTGACCTTCTAGGCCAGGGGTCAGAGAGCTACAGCTTACAGAGCAAATCTGGTCCACTGCCTGTTTTTGTATGGCTCTTGAGCTAAGTAAGGATTTTATATTTTTAAATGGTAGAGAAAAGAAAAAGAAAAATAATATTTCAAGGCAGGGGAAAATAAACAAAATTCAAATTTCACTGTTTATAAAGTTTTATTGATGCACTGCCTTGCCCACTCATTTACATATTGTCCCTGGCTGCTGTTGGGCTACAAGGGCAGAGTTAAGCAGTTGTGACAGAGACTGCATGGCTTGCAGTGCCTAAAATACTAACTATCTGGCCCTTTACAGAGAAAGTTTGCTGATTCCTGTTTGAGAATATCAGCTCAGGTTTTAGCCATGCTCATTCTACTGTTCAGGTGGTCCACTGAATTTTTCGATAATAGTATTTTTAATTTCTAAGAACTTTATTTCTCTGGTATGCTATTATCATCTGGATCAGCTATTTTGTTATGGGCTTAATATTCATTTTTGTTTTAAGTAAGCTTTTCATACAAGTACAAAATAGAACACAAAGTGTAAAACTCAATAAGTTTTCACAAAGTGAATATATCCATTTAACCAACTAAAAGGTAAAGAAAAATAAAATTGGGAGCACCCAAAAGCCCCCTCTGTACTCCCATATAGACTTCCCACCAAAAGGTAACTACTCTTCTGATTTCTAACTAGGTTTTGAACTTTATATATATAGAACCATTCGGTATGTATCTTTTTATGTCTGGTTCCTTTCACTCAATATTATGTTGGTGAAATCCATGTTGCGTGTATAGCAATCAATTGTTCATTTGCATTTCTAAATATTATTCCATTATATGGCTATATCACAACTTATTTAACAATTCTGCCAAAGTTGTTTCCAATTTGGGGCTATTAAAAATAGCACAGCTGGGTATAAAGAACTTGTGGTTGCCAAGGGGGAGGGGGAGGGGGAGAGGGATGGATTGGGAGTTTGGGATTAGCAGATGCAAACTATTATATATAGAATGGACAAACAACAAAGTCCTACTGTAGAGCACAGGGAGCCATATTCAATATCCTGTAATAAACCATAATGGAAAAGAATATTTAAAAAGTATATATATATATAACTGAATCTCTTTGTTGTACAGCAGAAATTACCACAACATTGTAAATCAACTATACTTCAATAAAGTAAATAAAAAATAAAAATAGCACTGCTATAAATATTCTTGCACATGTTTTAGGGAACATGTTGGGTACATTACCGTTAAGCAGGAATAGGTTGCTGAGTCATAGAATGTTCAGCCACAGCTGATACTATCACATTCCCACCAGCAGTGTACGAGAGTTCCACACCCTCACCAGCACTTGGTAGTACTCATCTTTTAAATTTATGTCATTCTGGTGGATATGTGTTAGTATTCATGTGGTTTTAATCTGCATATCCCTCATGACTAATGTGTTTGGAAAATTACCCTATGTTTGTGGGCCATGTGGGTAGCTTCTTTCTGTGAAGTGTCTGCTCAAGTCTCCTGCCCAGTTTTCTTTTCAATTGTGTCTTTTTCTTATTGGTTCATAGGAATTCTTTATATATTTTGGAAATGACTCCCTTGTCACCTCCTCACAGGTTGCCTTTTTTATCCTCTTAATGGCCGTGGGTTTTTTTGACCAGAAGTTCTTAATTTTTAGTGGTCTAACTTAATTTTTAAATAAAAAATTTTTGTCCTTCAAGGTTAGTGCTCAATGTTATGCTTAAGAAATCTCTGCCTACTGTATGGCCATGAAGATATTCTCCTAGTTTTTTCTAAAAGCGTTTTTGCCTGCCTTTTCACAAGTTGATCTTCAATTAACTTGAAATTGATTTTGCTAATGATGTGAGGTGGTGGTTATGATTCATTTTCCCCACATGGATATCCAATTGACTCAGCTTCATCCATTGGAAGGATCATCTTCTTCTGTTACACTGATGTGTCTCCTCTGTCATAAGTATAGTGATTGTACATGTGTGTATCTCTTTCTGGATCCTGTGTTCTGATCCACTGCTCTATTTGCCAATACCACACTGCCTTCAGTGCTGCAGCTTGGCAATAAATCTTGATACCTGGGAGTGCAATCTTCTGCCTTTGCTCTTCTTCAGGATTGTCTTGGTTATACTTGACTTTTATCATTTCCTCATAAATTTTAGAATCAACTTGTCAGTTTGTATACACATTTAAAATATTTTCTGAATTTTTACTGGGATTGCATTGAGTCTATAACTCAATTTGGGAAGATTTTATATCTTTATAATATTGACTCTTCAAATTCATGAATGTGGTCTTCCTCCCTCTCTCCCTTCCTTTAAGTCTTCTTTAATTTCCACTGATACTGTTTGCCTTTTGTTGTATGTATAGATTTTGTAACACCTTTTTGTTAAACTTATTCCTGGATGTTGTTTTCTGATGCTGTTGTAAATGGTATCACTTTTGAATTTAATTTACTATGTTTGTTGCTGTTACCACTGATTCCTGTATCTTGACCTTATATCCAGTGACCTTAAATTCACTTAGTTTTATCATCTTTTACATTTCTAAGATTTGAACATGTCTATGAATAATGGCAGTTTTATATTTTCTTTCTCTATCCTTAAACTTTTTTCCTTGCCTTATTGCACTGGTGAAGACTTCTAGTACAATGTTGAAAAAAAAGTATATACATACAGCTGATTCACTTTGTTGTACAGCAGAAACTAATACAACATTGTAAAGCAATTATACTCCAACAAAGATATAAAAAAATAATTATCAAAAGTAATAGTGGGCGATCTTGTCTCATTCCTAGTCTCAAGGGGGGAAAGGTTTCAATATTTCACCATTAAATTATGATGCTTGGTCTAGTTCTTTTGGGGGGTACTCTTTCTAGTTTAAAGAAGTTTCCTACTATTATTTTTGTTATGAATGGATATTGAATTTTATTAAATGCTTTTTCTGAATCTACTGAGATGATTATATAATTTGATAATGTGGCACATTATTTTGATTGAATTTAGAATGTTAAACAATTTTGCATTCTTAGAATAAATGCTACTTAATAATGATGTATTATCCTTTTAGTCTATCATTGAATTTGATATAGTTGGATTAATAGCTACCATTAAACATTAATGATTTCTAACAGTTTCCATTTCTTGCCCTTACTCTCTGTTCCTATTTTTTTGTGACTTTTAACCTTTGTTTTTCCTCAGCATTCAAGCATTTTATTTAAAAAAATTTTCTAAAATTTTTAAAGGCTACTTTCCATTTAGTTATTACAAAATATTGGCTCTATTCCCTGCATTGTACAACACATCCTGGAGCCTATCTTACACCCAATATTTTGTGCTTACTACTCCTCCACCCTATATTGCCCCTCCTCGCTACTGGTAACCACTAGTTTGTTCTCTATGTCCATGAGTGTGCTTCTTTCTTCATATATTCACAAACTGTTGTCTTTTTTAGATTCCACATATAAGTGATATCACACAGAATTTATCTTTCTATGTCTGACTTATTTCACTTAGCATAATTCCCGTTAAGTCCATCTATGTTGTTGGAAATGGCAAAATTTCTTTATTTTTTATGGCTGAGTAGTGTTCCATTATATATATATATATATATTCTTTTTTCCTGTTTGTCTTCCACTCTTGTTCTGCCTTTTGTTGTTTTAATTGAGCATTTTAATAAATTTCCATTTTTTTCTGCTTTTTTAGTATATCAGTTATACTTTTTTTCCCCACATTTTTTAGTGGTTGCCCTAGAGTTTGCAGTATATACTTACACATAATCCAATCCACTTTCAAATAACACTATATTGCTTCACAGGTTGTGCGAGTACCTTATAATAACAAAATAACCCTCATTTCTCTTTCCTAGCGCTTGTATCGCTGCTGTCATTCATTTCGCTTGTATGTAAACATACATTATGTATGATTATACATACATATGATACATACATTAAGCATACATAATTGAATACATTGTGCTATTATTCTGAACAAACTGTTATTTGCTGGATCAATTAAGAATAAGAAAAATAAAAGTTTTTATGTAACCTTCATTTATTCCTTCTTTGCTGCTCTTCCTTTCCTTATGTAGATCCAAGTTTCCAACCTATATACTTTTTCTTCTCTCTAAAGAAATACTTTTAACAGTTTTTGCAAGGCAGGACTACTGTAACAAATTCCCTTTTGTTTGTCTGAAGTCTTTATTTCTTCTTCACATTTGAGGGATAATATCACAGGGCACAGAATTTTACCTGGGTTGGCCAAAAAGTTTGGTCGTTTTTTTCATAAGATGGCTCTAGTAGCACTTAGTTGTCTTTAGCTTAATTCGAAACAATTTTGTTACATTGTATTGTGACAGCTGTCATATCAGCGTGTATTTTAAAAAACTTATCAAAATTGGTGAATTTTTGTGTAGCCATTTTAATACTGAAGATGGAAGAAAAAAGCAACATTTTTGGCATAGTATGCTTTATTATTACAAGAAAGGTAAAAACACAACTGAAACCCAAAAAAAGCTTTGTGCAGTGTATGGAGAAGGTGCTGTGACTGATCGAATGCGTCAAAAGTGGTTTGCGAAGTTTCATGCTGGATATTTCTTGCTGCACAATACTCCACGGTTGGGTAGAACAGCTGAAGTCGATAGCGATCAAATCGAGACATTAATTGAGAACAATCAACGTTATACCATGCGGGAGACAGCCGACATACTCAAAATATCCTAATCAAGCATTGAAAATCATTTACACAAGCTTGGTTATGTTAATTGCTTTGATGTTTGGGTTCCACGTAAGTTAAGCGAAAAAACCCTTCTTGACCATATTTCTGCATGTGATTCACTACTTAAACGTAACAAAAACATTCCGTTTTTCAAACACATTGTGACGGGCGATGAAAAGTGGATACTGTACAGTAATGTGGAATGGAAGAGATCGTGGGGCAAGAGAAAGGAACCACACCAACCACACCAAAGGCCGGTCTTCATCCAAAGAAGGTGATGTTGTGTATATGGTGGGATTGGAAGGGAGTCCTCTATTATGAGCTCCTTCCAGAAAACCAAACAATTAATTCCAACAGGCACTGTTCCCTAAAAGCAGCACTTGACGAAAAGCATCTAGAATTAGTCAACAGAAAATGCAAAATCTTCCATCAGGATAATGCAAGACTGCACGTTTCTTTGATGGCCAGGCAAAAACTTTTACAGCTTGGCTGGGAAGTTCGATTCTTCTGCTCTACTCACCAGACATTGCACCTTTGGATTTCCATTTATTTTGGTCTTTACAAAATTCTTTTCATGGAAAAAATTTCAATTCCCTGGAAGACTGTAAAAGGCACCTGGAACAGTTCTTTGCTCAAAAAGATAAAAACTTATGGGAAGATGGAATTATGAAGTTGCCTGAAAAATGGTAGAAGGTAGTGGAACAAAAGGGTGAATATGTTGTTCAATAAAGTTATTGGTGAAAATAAAAAATGTGTCTTTTTATTTTTACTTAAAAACTGAAGGAACTTTTTGGCCAACCCAAATAGGTTGGTGGTCTTTTTCTCTCAAGACTTTAAATATTTTACTCCACTCTCTTCTTGCTTGCATGGTTTCTGAGAAGTTGGATGTAATTCTTATCTTTGTGTCTCTACAGGTAAGGTTTCCCCCCCACCCCGCCTCTGGTTTCTTGCAGGATGTTTTCTTTATATTGGGTTTTCTGTATGTGAAGATGAGATGATTAAGTGTAGGTTTTGGGGCATTTACCCTGCTTGGTGTTCCCTAAGCTTCTTGGATCTGTGGTTTAGGGCCTGATATTTATTTGGGGGAAATTCACAGTCATTATTGTTTCAAACGTTTCTTCTGTTCCTTCCTTTCTTCTCCTTCTGGTGTTCCCATTACACATATGTGACACCTTTTGTAGTTGTCCATCTGTTGTTGATACTGTCTTCTCTCTGCTTTTCAGTTTTGAGGATTCTACTGATATATCTTCTAGCTCAGAGATTCTTTCCTCTGCTGTGTCCAGTCTACAAATAAGCTCATCTAAGGCATTCTTCACTTCTGTTACAGTGGTTTTAAACTGTAGCATTTCTTTTTGGTTCTTTCTTAGGATTTCCATCTCTCTGCTTACATTGCCCATCTGTTCTTGCATGCCCTCTACTTTATGCATTAGAACCCTTAGCATATTAATCAGAGTAGCTTTAAATTCCCAGTGTGATAATTCCAACATCCCTGCCATGTCCTGTTCTGATGTTTGCTCTCTCTCTTCAAATTGTGTTTTTTGCCTTTTAGTATGCCTTATACTTTTTAATTGGACATGATGTACTGGGTAAAAGGAATTGCTGTAAATAGGCCTTTAGTAATATGGTGGTGAGGTGGGGGGAGGGGATGTGTTCCATTGTCCTATGATTAGGTCTCAGGTTCTAGTGAGCCTGTGCCTCTGTGCTGTGTGCTTCTCAGTTTTTTCCTCCTCCCTTGGGTGGGACAGGATGGCTGGAGTGGAGTGGGAATTTCCCATCCCCAATTCAGTTAGGCTCTGATGAAACCCCAGCAGGTTAAGCTCTTGTTAACCAGTTTTCCCCGAGGACAGGGATGGACAGAGTGCTCTGGCATTTGTCAACGGGGTTCCTTTTTCCCTTCCTCTGCTGGAATCCTGAGGGGATATCTTTTTCCTCTGATATTTACTTTGGGAATGTGGTAGAGCTCCTGGAAGTAAATCTGACAATATTTTGGGACTGGGTCCCCCTGGAGTTTTCAACTTCAGACTTGTCCACATGGAGCCTCCAGCAATTTGTCAATTATGGTTCAGGTTTTCCTACCCCAGCACTGGTTCCCTCCATGGTTCCTGGTCTGAGTCTCTGCTCTGGTAAGTCATGACCCACTGTACTTACCTGTCTGTGTCTCCAATCTTGGGGGCAGAGGTTTGCCCTGGGTTCTCCCCTCTCTTATGGGTCCCAGGAGAGTTGTTGTGTGTTCATCCTATTCAGCTTTCTACTTGTTGTTGGGATGGAGTGGCCACTTCCAAGCTCTTGATGTGCAGAGCCAGAAGCTGCAATTTATCATTGAATTGATTTACTCATATTTGTTTAGGTCTTTTGCACCTATGCTCATGAAGGATATTGGCCTGTGATTTTCCTTCCTAGCTAACTGCAGATTCTAGAATAGCTTGCTTTACATAAGTGGTTCTTACTGGCAGAGACGTGCCAGTTTATAAACCTCATCTATTACAGACTGGAAAGAACTGTCGTGGAGAGCACCTACACATTTTGTCAGGCCAGTTGGTATGTGTGTTTGAGCCCACCCAAGTGTTTTGCATTTCAGTAAATTGTATCACCATCCATTGGTGGGTCAGACCCCAAACAGTATTCACCACTGGTTCCTCTCTTTACCCCACACGTGGCATCCAACATACAGCAATTCCTGTTGGTGGTACCTCCACACATATTCAAAATTCAAAGTACTTCTCACATCTTCACTGTCTTAGCCACTGTCTTCCTTTGCCTGGACTACTGTAACTGTCTCTTAACTCATCTCCCTGCCTCACTCTTGCCTTCTGCTCCCACAAATCATCCTTCACTCAGAAACCAGAGAGCTCTTTTTAAAAATCTATATCTAATCATGTCACTTCTCTGTTTTTATCCATCCAATGGGTTTCCATTGCAACTAGGATACAGTGCAACCTTCTTACGGGGTTTCAGATAGGATGCAGCCCTTGTCTACCTTGCACATCTCATTTCCTCCTCCTTTTTCTCTTGTTACTGGGGTCCAACCTCCTAAGTATTCCATCAAATTACCAGGTGTTATTCTCTTTACAGGCCTTATCTCTATACAACCATATTTGTTTGTGTCATGGTCATTTTCTGCCTGCCTTACCCCACTCCCTGAGAGCTGGACATTCACTGACTGCCCAGTACTTAGGACAGTGCCTGATCCTGGAGGGTGCTGGAGACGTGTCTGTTGACAACCTGCTTTGTGTAACCGTCAGCCTAGTCTCACCTGCAGTTTATCTTTCAGAGTTTCCTTAAACTCTCTGCTAGGCTGCAGACTCCCTTTCTTGTTTTTCAAGATTGCTTTTTAAAATCTTTAAAAAAAAAAACCCTCCTCTTTTTCACTTCAATGGAACCTTGCAAGGTAAGAGAGTCAGGTGCATGTACTTAGCCTGACCATGATTTTGGTAGTATCAGCCCTCACAATTATATGGTTTTCTCTGGCACTACTTAATGTATTCACCCATTTCACTAGTTATTGAGTGCTTGCTGTGAACCAGGTACTGTGATGGGCACTGGGGAAATACCAGTGAACAAAACAGACAGATTCCTGTCCTTGTAGCTGGGAAGACCAGCAATAAATAATTAACATAACAAGAGAAAAATCATATAGTATGTCAGGAGGTGATAAGTCATATGGAAAAAAGAATTAGAGCAGGCTGAGGGGGGGTCCGAGGTAGTGGGTGTGGAGGTGGGAGCAGGTTGCAATATTTGGTAGGGGTGCCAGGGAAAGTGAAAAGGTGAAATTTGAGCAAAGACTTGAAGGAGGAGAGAGTTCACCAAGTAGGCATCTGGGAGAAGAGTGTGCAGGCAGAAGGAATACTAGGCTCTAAGGTGGGAGCCTGCCTGGAGTGTTTGAGGGACAGCAAGGGGGCTGATGTGACTGGCACAGAGTGAGTGAAGGGGAGAGATACAACAGAAGAGGTTAAAGAAGGACAGGTGGCCAGAATACTTAAGGTTGTTGCTATAGACTGAATGTGTGTGTCCCCCCGCAAATTCATATGTTGAGATCCTGAACCCTAATGTGATGTTATTAGAAAGTGGACCCTTTAGGAGGTGATTAGGTCATGAGGGTGGAGCCCTCATGAATGGGATCAGCGCCGTTATAAGAGAGACCCTAGAGAGCTGCTGCACCCCTTTCACCATGTGAGGACAGAGTGAGAAGACGACCATCTAGGAACCAGGAAGTGGGCCATCACAGAATCCGCTAGCACCTTGATCTTGGACTTCCAAGCCTCCAGAAATGAGAGAAATAAATTTCTGTTGTTTATAAGCCACCAAGTGTATGATATTCTATTATAGCAGCCGGAATGAACTAAGGCAGTTGTAGTTGCCATTGTAAGGGCTTCAGCTTTTACTCTGAGTAAGATGGTGGCCATTGGAGGGTTTTGAGCAGATGACCGTTACAACCTGACTTATATTTTGAGAGGGTTTCTCTGGTGCTGTGTTGGGAGTAGGCTCTGGGAGGGCAAAGATGAAAACAGCAGAAGATCCATTTGGAAGTTAGTGCAGTGTTCCCCACCTGCCATTTTAACAGGGCAATGACAATGGAGATGGTAAGATGCGATCAGATTCTGGAAATGTATATTTCTAATATTTTCCTATATGTTATTACAAACTTTTTTAAAAAAATAAATTCATTTATTTATTTACTTTTGGCTGTGTCGGGTCTTCATTGCTGTGCGCAGGCTTTCTCTAGTTGCAGTGAGTGGGGGCTACTGTTCATTGCGGTGCGTGGGCTTCTTATTGCGGTGGCTTCTCTTGTTGCGGAGCACAGGCTCTAGGCACACAGGCTTCAGTAGTTGTGATGCGCAGGCTCAGCAGTTGTGGCTCATGGGCTCTAGAGCACAGTCTCAGTAGTTGTGGCACATGGGCTTAGTTGCTCCACAGCATGGGGGAATCTTCCCAGACCAGGGCTCGAACCCATGTCCCCTGCATTGGCAGGCAGATTCTTAACCACTGTGCCACCAGGGAAGTCCCAAAATATTTTTTTAAATACAGAAAAAAAGTACTCTTTAAAAAATTGTCTTTTCTCTTGAAAAATGGGTCACATTTTCCTGTTTCTTTGTATGTTGAGTAATTTTGGATCGTGCATATCGTGAATGTTATGTTGTAGATACCCTGGGTTCCATTATATTCCTTTGAAGAGTGCTCATTTTTAAAAGCAGGTACTTAACCTGGTTGGATTCCCAGTGTGAACTGTCTGCCCTGAGGTGTGTAGCTGCTTAAATATGAGTTCGGTTCTTTTTGCATCAGCTGGGCCTCTAGAATCCTCCTTTTCATATGTGATTTGGCATCAGCCAGAGGTTTGGATTAAGTTTACACCCAGAATTTGGGGCTTCATCTTTATTGTTCTCCCCTTTCCAACATTTTCTCCCTCCTTTTCTATCAGATATGGTTGTTTGAACTCTCTCTCCTTGTTCTTCAAATGAGAAAGACTAGAGGCTTTCTACTGGCTTTTTAACTGCTCCATGGGCTGTACATTTGAGCCTTTGCTAGGATAACACCCATCAAAAGTGGGAAACTCATCCAGGGTCCCTCACTTCTTCCAGATGTTCACTCCCCTCCAGAATCTGTCTGCTCTGGGTTGTTCTCCAGTGCCTTTGGGTAATTATATTTTTATATTTTATTATCTGAACAAGTCTATTTGACTGGAACTTCTCAGTAATAACCATAATTGGATATATTTTGAAGTTAGAATTTGGGGCTTGAGAGAAATTTGGTTTTCCTCCAAGGAATTTTAACTAGAAATATGTAAAGATAGAGTCAGTACCAATTGAGTTGGGTAAGACGGGGGGTGATGCAGATTTGGGAGGGAAGATCAGAAGTTCAGTTTTGGACATGCTGAGTTTGAGATGTCTGCTGAGTAGGCCATTGGACAGGTAAGCTCTGAGTTGAGGAGCTACTGCTCGACTAGGAACATGCATATTTTTGAGATTGTCAGCATATAAATTTTATTTAAAGTCATGGGACTGGGTGAGATAATTGAGAGAGTGAGTGTGGATACAGAGAAGACCAAGGACTGAGCTCTGGGCACTCCAACATTAAGTGGGGAGAAGAACCAGCAAAAGACTAAGAAGAAGCAATCAGTACGGGAGGGAAACTAAGAGAGAGTGGTATCCTGAAAGCCACACAAGGAAAATGTATCACAGAGGAGGAAATGCTTCTAATAGGTCAAGTAAATGGAAACTGAGAACTGGTTTAGCAGCATGGAGGTCATTGGTGGTCCTGATAAGAGCCTTTTTGATGGACTGCTGGTGGTGAACATCTGACTACAGTGGGTTTAAGAGAGAACTGGAGAGTAGGACTGGGAGTATGAAAGGGTTTGTTTAGAAGGGGTTTGTCAGGAGGTGTGGGGTAAGCATAAGGATGAGGGTATTATCAGGGTGGTGCTTAGAAGCACATGATGCCTAGAATTGTTAGGGTAAAAGGGAAACCAGAAAGAGACTCACAATAAAAGCTCAGTTGCCCCCCAAATTCTCAAAATGTGGAAGAAACTATGAGGTGGGATGAAGGAGTGAGAAGGCCAGGAGGAATTAAGGCGATAGTGGTCAGAGAGCGGTGCCCTGACATTTAGTATCTCCACACTGGAGCAGTTCAGTGTGATGAACAGGTCCAGAACGTAGCCACCAGAGTGGATGGCAAAGGTGGATGGTGGTCCGTGGAGCTAAGGGAGCTGCGGAGCCATAAGGCCTGAGATGGATGGGGCGTGCACACAGATGATGAAGTCATCCACATGTTGGAAAGGTCTGGGGTGGGGGAAAGACTGGCTCACTGGACCCAGTTGTCAGCGCGGGATGAATGAGGGGAAGTAAGTGGGAGATGAGAAGATGACAGTGAGGAGACGTGGCTGAGGCAGGTACAGCCGGATGGTAAGAGCCCAGCAAGCACGGGGGTTACATGATAGTAAAGGAATGATGGTTTTGAAGTTTTACCCCCACCATCCCTGCCCCTGTGGTGATGGCACGTAGGGAATGAACATTCCCAAGAGATCAGGGCTTTGAGGAGAGCAAGGCTTAGGCTTAATTACTCTTATAAACATTAGGGGGATTATTTTTGCTCCATCATTCAAGCCTTCAATAAAAATAGTCAATACCAAATACTTTTCAGTCCCAGAGCTGTTGCTGCTTGACATTCTGTGCTCATGATGTTTCTGCAAATTGACTGTTCAGTGTTTCGTTTTACTTAACTTATCAGGGTTAGTGGTAAGCCAATGAACAAATATTTTCTCTCCCCAGAGTCTTCTCCAACTTTGAAATATTGTTACTTCCCACCTCCTCCCCTGCCCCATCTCCCCTGGGGCTCAGCTGCCTTCGGTCCTTAGCCCTTCTGAGCATTCAGGTCTCAGCTGAGTGCAGTTGTCCTGCACAATCCCCCCAACCTCCTCCCTAATCTGTTCTTTATTTCAACACCCTCTGCTTTTCTTTCATAGAACTTACTCCAATTTGTAATCCATTTATTGATAGGTTTCATTTAAAAATAATCTATCTCTCTGATTAGAACATCATTTCACTAGAAGCAGCATCACCTATATTGTTCACCACCCATATTTCCGGTATCAGCCATAGTGCTTGGCACACAGCAGGCATCTAACTTGTTGGACAGGTAATAGTGTCTCCATTTTATAAATGACAACAATGAAACATGGAGAAAGTGATGAAGCCTGGATTCCAGCCCACGTCACCCAACGTTCCTATTTCCATAATCCCTCCTGGAATTAGGGAACAGCTTATTCTCTAATTCATCATGGTGGGTTAAAATGGCCACAAATTCTTTATCACATTGAGAGGTGGTGCATATGTCCCATTCCTCCGATCCCGGCTGGTCCTGAATTGACGACAAGGATGCTGCAGAAGGGAAGCTGCACCAGTGCCAGGCTCGGCCTCCCAGGGGAATGGCGACTCTGCACCCCTCCCTCCTGGAACACTTACTCTTGGGGTGCCTGAACTGCCAGGTGGGACTACCTTTCTGGAGAGACCACATGGCAATACCATGTGGGGAGGGAGAGTGGCCCAGCTGACCCAGCTTCTCAGTAGAACCCCTCCAGATGACTCCAGCCCCAGCTGCCAATCGGCTGCAACTTCACGTGCTCGCAGGTGAGAGCAGGGGAAGAAACTTCCCGCTGAGCCTGTTACCCCACAGCACCACGGGAGATAAAATGGTGGTTGTTTTAGACAGGGCAGTGACTGGGGTAAGGCAAGAAGGCACCCAGGGCACAGGTATAAGGAGGAAGGAGGTGCCCACCCTGCACCTGCTGGACCTTGGGAACGAGTACCTCCTTAAACCCAGTGCCCTAGGGGCCTCACTTAGTCCTGGACTCTAGTTTTCAGCCATTCGGTTTGGGTGGTTTTAACCCAGCACTAGAGAATTAAAACACTGTGGTACCTGGCACAGAGCAGGTGCTCAGGGACGCACAGTAATGGAATCAAGTAAGGTACAAATCACAACTTCCAAATAAGGTAATTTCCATAGGAATCTCTGGCCCTGAAATATTTTGTATCGAACTTTCTTTGACACATCATTCTTATATATTTCCCTGCCATTCTAAACTCTGTCATTTTCTCCACTTCAGCAAACATTTCTGAGCGTCTACTTTGGGGTCGGCACTGTCCAAGGTGCTCGGGGAAGGGTGGGGAGAGGGCAGGGGAGACAAATGAACAAGATGTGGTTCCTGCCTCCCAGGAGCTGAGCACAGAGCAAGGCAGCCCTCTGTGGACGGCTGAGGTAGCAGAGTAGGTTCCTATAATCCCGTGGATCACACATCTTGTCCGTAATGTAAGTGTCAATATGTCAATCATACTTTTCCATTTTTATGTTGACATAACCATGCTTTTCTTGTTGGAATGTCTAACGGACGTTTGGCCCCCAAGGGCTGACTGGGCACCTGGCTGGCTGCCCCTTCCCGTCCTTGGGTCTGGGGGGCCGTGTCAGTGTTGCTTCTCTTTCTTCCAGCCTCTTCTCCCCCAGGCGGGGATGCAAACTGTCTGTCTCAGGGGCCAAGCAGGAGATGCAAATAAAGGTCAAGTGGAGGGCAGGCCCGTGGCTAAGCGAGGCCCTCGTTCCCTCTGAAGGAAGGCAGGACTCAGCAGATCCTGCCTGTGGAAAACACAGGCTCAGTGTTCTACATGGCCAGATCTTAATAAAAGATGGACATCTGGATTTTTCCTTGAAATTGGCAAAAGAATGGTGATAGATGAAACAAAACTTGTCTGTGGTCCCCACTGGACAGGGGTCGGGGATGGACATCTGGCCTCTAGCTCTCTCAAGCCACTGGCTGTGTAACGTTGGCCAAGTCATGTCCCTTCCTGGGTCTACTTTTCTTCATCTGGAGAGTCATGAGTCTGGAAGTTTCTGTCTCCAAAGAGTGATTTCGCTTCAGGATTTTGGGCCCCCAGTACATGGTCTGACATATACTCGACTAGGTGGTCAATAAATTGATGCTGAATTAATCAAAGAATGAATTATTCATCTGGCCTTTTTGCAAAGATAATCAACCTCAGAATAAGGTCTTAGACAAGTTCCTCCTTTTTCTTAAAGAATTCTCCATTGTTTTCTAAAAACTTCCTTTGACGCAGTTTGCCACCCCCCTAGTTTTCAGTTTCTTTTTTCCATGAAACCTTAGCTTTCGGAAAAGCAGGCCCCCAGACCCCTCTGCAAATCTCTGGTAGTGCCGGATGGCATGGTCGTCCACCCTTTGGCAGAGCTTCTGGGGTGGTCCTGATGCACTCCCGCGGTCCAGGGCCACTGATGGGAAGACCACACCCCTTCCATATCAGATGGGTGCGAGCTTCTGAGAACTAGACTCCCCTGAAGAAACAGCCTAGGGCCAAGAAGGACGCCAGGCCTGTGAAGATGCCCTTAGTGGCTTAGCAGCCAGTAAGGAAATCACTGATGGGGTTCGCCCGTGGCTGTGGAAGGACAGGTGATTTCCCCAAGCATCTCCAGTCCAGGTGATAGCATGGCAGCTGCGCCTTCTCCTTATGGAAACCGTCAGCCCTAACAGAACAGGATCACAAGATGATGCAGATTAAGATGGGGTTTTCCAGTACACATGGAATCACAGAATTTTTAAACTGAAGGGACCTTAGGAAAGAGGACAACTGGAAAAAGAGACTGACTATGTGTCACCCACTCTTCTGAGAGCTCTATTTCACTCAACCCTCAGATTAGATGAGGCATTATTATACCACTTTACCAATGAGAGATGGAACGCAGGTGAGGAAGGTAATTTCCCCAAGATCACGTCATGTGGAAGCTGCAGAACCAGGACTCAAACTCAGAATTATCTGGCTCCAAAGTCCTCACTCCTCCTGAGAAATCTAGAGCCAATTTACCAGCTTCGTCTCCTTCACTTGACAGGTGAATAAATGCGAGCTCAATGGCTTTGCCAAGGTCAAGAGTGAGTGTGAGAGTAGCTGGGGCTGCTCATGCCCCATGTGTCTTCCATGTCAGGTGTGGCCAACCGGAGTCCTTTGGCAAAGCATCCAACTCTGGGTGACGCCAGGCTGGTGGAGTCAGGTCCCGAAGCACCAGGGATAGAAACCCTTGTGCCACTGCCCCCTCTTCATGGCATCCTCAACCCCGACTCATTTTGGATCAGGCCAAGCCAGTCACCTTCCAAAAGAAGCTACTGGAATGGGCATCAAAGGCCACCCTGAACACAGCTTGGGACATAAGAGCTTGTGGGCAGCGGTCCATGTGTAGCGACCCACAGAACCACTTCTCCTCTCATCTCCCCTTGGAGTGCCGGCAGGTTTGTGGTCCAGGGATTTCACTCAGGGCCACGCCAGGGAAGCAGCGGTGACCCTGCTCTTGTTTGCTGACCTTTCCCCCTCCACCATCCACCTTGAGCTGTGAGTTTCTGTGAGCTTCACAGCCGTCCTAAGATTCGTTTCAGCCTGGAAAGTTCTCCCGCCGCTAAGCCACCTGTCAGCCGGCACCTCCTACACCAGATGGCCGTCCCCTCCCGCCCCCTGTGCAGTCCAGCCAAGCCCAGGCCCGGCATGGACAAAAGAGGTCCCGAGTGGCTGCGGCCAAGGTCTATGTGTCCATCTGGACGCAGGTATCACAGAGCTGTGGCGCTGCCACAGAAAAGACTTTGGCAGGAGGGAGGTTCCCCGGCTTCTGGCCCTTGATTCCTTGTCAGTCTTGCTTCAAAATCAGACACTGTATTCAGATGCGCAGCTTCTCGGGCAGGTAGGCAGCCCGCCTGGAGAAAGCCTTCTAAACGCCTGCTCGGGGGTGGGGGGGGGGGGGGGGGGGGGGGGGGGTCTGCTTTAGCAACCACTGAGGGCAAACCATCCCCTTCCTTTGCCAGAGAGAAGCCTGACCACAGATGGCTCCCCGCTCTGCCTGTGCAGGGCCTCGAGGTCTGGTGTCCCAAGGTCATGGCCAGCAACCCCTTCCTGCCCCACTCCCCCGCAGTTCCCCACCCCCGCTCCTGGGAGAGGCTTGAACTTTTTTCAGTGCCATTCCTCCCAAAGACTTCCTTTTAGCTCTTCAACTTGACCTCATACTGTGAGTCAGTCAAATGAAAACAGGAGGCAACGTTACTGTATCGAACTGTTTACAAAACAGAAAAGTGAAGAGGAAGTTGTGCTTTGTTTTCCACACACTGAGAACACTAAGGGACCTACTTCTTTTCAATTCTCTCCTTTTTCTACGTGAGCATAAGAAGGCTGTTGAAATAGCCTTGTGAGAGGCTTGTTTTTGCTTTCAGCCAGACCCTCTCGCTTCAAATCCCACTGGTAGGTAATATATTCTGAATTAAAAAAAGAAAAATCCCACTTCATTCTGAGTTTCCAAACCAGCATAACCCACTTCTTATTCTAAACAAGTGAACAAACATTAGTCTTCAGGGCCAAGATGTCAGTGTTAAAAAAACAACAAACCATAAGTCCAGGTCTTTACTACAAGCATTAGCTGATAACTGCGGAGTTATCCATGCTTTTTCCTTACATCTTTTATTTTTTCTCGAGCGGTAGCTTCAGGAAGCATCTTCGTTTTCATTCCAGTGCGGCCTACATTGGATTCAAGTTTTCAAAATGGCACCAGAATATCGTATCAGTTTCCACAGTAACTGGTAAAATGGAACCCATAAGAATGATCATTTTCTTTTATGAGAGACATGTTGGACCAGGGCAATCTTACTTATATTAAGCCTTCCTGGGATGGTGGGTGGATTTGGCGTGAGTGAATTAAATGTTGAACTGGCAGTTCTACTGGACTTCAGACAAACATCCATGTCGACTGAACACTGATTTGCTGGCACTCCTCAAATCATTGTTCTGCTATCTCAGCATCCCAACTCTTGCGATCTTTTCCATTTGCTTCTTTATGGACGGGCAAGTCACCTGACAGTAGCCGCCTGGACAAAGCTGGCGTTGCAGTTTTGCCACACTCGCTCGGCCGTCACCTGACGCCTGCCATCACTTGCCAGCCTCATTTACACATTGCCAATTCTAGGGGGAGAATCAGATCTAATTTGAGCACCGTTGTATCTGCTTATTTTACACACAGATGTGAGTACATTTCTCTCTCTATTACATAAGTATTTAAGCTTTCATTCCAACTGTCTTTAAGCAGTTACTACAGCAAACAACCAAATAGAAAACCCCCGCGGTGCCAGAAATACCTTTTCATGGGCCTTGTTCTCCAAAGGCTCTCAAAAACAGCACGTTGTGAAATAAAGCAAGACTAGTGCAGGTTACAGTAAAGTCACCCCAAATTAGCCAAGTGTCTCTCTGAACTATTTCATATATTCTGAAAGTGCGTGCTGAGAAGTGGTGGGTGGAGTGAGTCTTCTGTGTTCCCAGTTTTGGCTCCTCCAAATGAAATACTAATAATATTACTACTGCTACATTTGGCAATATAAGGAAGCTTCCAGTAATAAGTTGCTTGTATTCACTGCAGGTTAGCAGAACCACAATTTATGTGGTATAATAGGTGTGTCCCCAGGCACACAGATTGATCAGCGAGTTACTGAAACCCTTGAGGGTATTCATTCACCGCAGTGAAGGCTCACCAGAAGTGGATAAAGTGCTGCATCAGCAAAACCTTGCTCCCATGAGTCAGGACTCAGTTATTCTTTTTGGCTGGATGATCCCAGATGCAAATGACTTACGGTTGGTGTCCATGCAGTCAATGGGTACAAATAAGCCATTTTATGGGTGCAAAGGATGTGTCTCTGAGTGCAAAGAATTTCAGTCTGACTGATGTCTCCGGTTATTCTGGTGGGCTCCGTAGAGAGGACTGCCATGCAGTACTGGGGTTTAGAGGCAGGAGGCACCCCACCAGGATGGGAAAGATGATTCAGCTCAGGCTGCTATAATAAATACCTGGGGGTGGGGGCTTAAACAACAGACATTTATTTCTCAGAGTTCTGGAGGCTGGAAGCCTAATATCAGGGTTCTAGCAAGGTTGTGTTCTGGTGAGGGTCCTCTTCCTGGCTTGTCGACGGCCACCTTCTTGTATCCTCACATGACCGAGACCACACAGCAAGTATTTTCAGTTTTGTGAGCCATATAGTCTTGTAGCACTAATCTTAGTCAGGAAGGCTCTACCATCATGACCTAATTATCTTCCAAAAGCTCCACCTTTAAATACCATCACATCAGAGGTTAGGGCTTCAACATGTGGATTTTAAGGAGACACAGACATTCAGTCCATAACAGAAAGTGATGGTTATAGATGCCTTTTTGGGAGGGAGACTAAGAGGATGACTGTTGAAGGACCAGCAGGGGGCTGAGAAGTATAGAAGCAGTCACACTCAGCTTTGGTGGCTTAGAGCATTTAAAAGGTTCCCCTACCCCATCCTGCCACGTTGAAGGTTCTTTGGAAATTTAAACTGCTCTACGCTCCATACCCCTCAGCTTACCATACCCCAAAAGCTAAACACCTGAGCTGAAGTTTGTGGTTCTAGGTCCAAAACTGAGGGGGAAAATGTGGTTCCTCATTGAACTTAAACCCAGAGGAGACTCTAGAAGGAGAGGGTTCTGGTGAGCAGAGGGCATACAGGAGAGCAGGACTGCCACTGTCCGACTCTGCTTGACCCAAGAAGTCTGGCAAATGGAAGCTCTTTAGGTAGAACCATCTTCAGGCACCTCTTCACTACAAAAGTCACCAGGATTAATAAGATGAGAACCCACTGAAGCTCCTCAGATAAAACATCTATTTACCAATGACATCATTATTTTCGCCTATGGTTGAGGTGTCCTTGTGAAGGAGTTTCCTTTTGCATAAGAAGACTTGCTTCTTTAGGATCATTTGGGGTTTGTGCAGAGGTAGTGCACTAAACAGAATTCTGGGCTCAGAAATTGTTTCCCATCATGAGCTGCTCAGGTCTGGAGATTCAATAGCTCCTGGACACTGTCTCCTTATTTTCTCCCTGGAGCCCAGTCCTACAACCAGAGGGGTCAGCAAACTTTTTCTGGAGAGGACAAGATAGTACATATTTTCAGTTTTGCAGGCTATGTAGTCTTGTAGCACCTGCTTAATTCTGCTGTTATTGCATAAAAGTAGCCATAGACAATACGTAAACAAATGAGTGTGGTTGTGTTTCAATAAAACTTTATTTACAAAAACAGGAAGGGGGCAGGATTTGGCCCCCGCTGTAGTTTGCTGACTCCTAACTTAGATGATGTTGGTTGTTCAGCCAGCTCAGACAATAAATCATTCATTTGTTTAACCATGCATCTACTCTGTATCAGAAACAGTTCTAGGTGTTTGGGATATATCAGTAAACAACAGTGACAAAAGTCCCTACAACTCTGTGCTCTTAGAACTTACATCTTGGTTGGGGAGGCAGACAACAAATCAATGTGATGGTTCCCTTCTATACATCTGCTCTCCATCTTCTCCACCTCACCCTAGAGATGCTCTGTGCTCCGGTGGCCCACATGGGCTGTGTCAATACACTCTCTTGTTTCCAACTTCCTCCCATTGGGTCCAGCCCATGAGAGGCACAGGCAAAGAGGATTTTTATTCCTCCAGCTTCTCAAATGCTCAGTCCATAATACCTAGCTGGGTGTATATCTGTATACAGATGTCTATAGCTGCATACATAGGTGTATTTCTAAGGAGCATAACTGTTCTCAGAAGAACATATTAGAATCCCAATAGCACAGTGGTTAAGAGTATGGAATCAGACAGACTTGGGTGACTTCTTGGAGCTTCTGTCTTCTCAAGTGTAAAATGAAAATAATAATAAACTGCCAAACTCACAGGGTTGCCACGAGTGTTAAATGTGATAATGCGGGTGAAGTGCATAGCGCAGTGCCTGGCACATAGAAGAACCTCAGAAAATGATAGCAGTGATCAAGATATAATATGTGGTATGTTGCAGGTCACGTTGGTGAGTTAATTTAAATACTGTGCTTACTATGAACACATCCTTTCGTGTCATGAGTATAGTAGGCCTAAGGGCAGGTACATGGAGAGATTCAGTTGGCTTTGGTACAATGTGTCTTATACTGATCTATGATCTGGGGGTTGGGGCTCATTAGGAGACCCTCCCCACCCCCACTCCCACCGCCACCACAAACAATCCAACCACACAAACAAAAACACAATGGGTTCTCACAGCCACCAATCCTGAGACAACTACACCTTCTTAAGTCCTTCCCTTAACTCCTGGGTGGGCGACAGACCAAGGACCATTGCTGAAGTGAGTAGTGTCATCTGCTTTATGTGCAAGAAGAAGTGGCATGAGTGACAATATATATAGACTCCTGGGCAGTGGCCACTAACCTGGGCAGCTGGCTGGGATTGGAAGGTCAGAGACAAGGCAGTGGTGTCGAGGCGCATGGATGGACATATGTGAATGGGCACAAAGTGTGAAGATTTTTTTTTAAAAATAAATTTATTTATTTATTATTTATTTTTGGCTGCACTGGGTCTCCGTTGCTGCGCGCAGACCTTCTCTAGTTGCGGTGAGCGGGGGCTACTCTTAGTTGCGGTGTGTGGGCCTCTCATTGTGGTGGCTTCTATTGTTGTGGAGCACAGGCTCTAGGCACATGGGCTTCAGGAGTTGTAGCACGTGGGCTCGGTAGTTGTGGCTCGTGGGCTCTAGAGCGCAGGCTCAGTAGCTGTGGCTCACGGCTTAGTTGCTCTGCGGCATGCGGGATCTTCCCGGACCAGGGACTGAACTCGTGTCCCCTGCATTGGCAGGTGAATTCTTAACCACTGCGCCACCAGGGAAGTCCCCCAAAGTGTGAAGATTTTTATATCACATATTAATGCTCACTGGAGAGCATCTACTACAAACGAAGAACTGAACAACAAAGGAGACAAAATGACTCAGCCAGGTGACATTAACCAGACTTCGTCACTGGCCACCTAGAAGTGACAATATAGGCACATGAGTGGAGGGGCCATGAGGGTAGAGGTGAGGGCTATGCGTGCGCTCAACAGCGTGGACTCCCACTTACGGGGGTCAGTCTAGCTCTTGCCGCCTCTGAATGTCCAACCTGCAGCAACAGAGACCCATGCCGAACCTTTGATATGGCACTATTCCTTGAAGAGACCAACCAGTCACTTGGTGGCAAATCAAATTCATAGGGCCCTCGCATTCTGGAATGGCCTGCGAGTCATCCTCAAAGGGATAGATATTTATTCCAGTTATGGGTTTACCTTTCCTGCCACAGAGGCTCAGCCAGCACTATGAACTGGTGGCTTACGGAATGCCTGATCTGTAGGCATGGAACCCCACGTACTATAACATTCAACCAGGGGACCCACTTCTCAGTGAGGGAGGTGTGGGACTGAGCCCCTGACTGTGGGATCCACTGTTTGCATCAGACACTGCACCAGCCTGCAGCAGCCGGCCTCAGTGAATGCTGGAACGGCCTTCTAAAGGTGGTGCCAGCTCAGAGACAACACTCTTGAAAGGCTGGTGTGCCAGCCTACAGAACACAGTATATTCATTAAATCAGACACCACTCTATGGCTGGCCCTGCCTCTCTAGTAAGGAGAATGCACGGTTCCAGGATCTAAGGAGTGGAAAGCAGGTGTGGCCCTGCTTACCGTCACGCCCAGTAACTGACTGGGGAACTTTGTGCTTCCTGTCTCACAGCTCTGGACTCTCTGAAAAAAGTTCCAACCTGACAAACACTACCTTAGTCAGTTAATCAAGGTTAACCTCAACAGTGATGTCCTATTGATAGAATATACCCTTGAAATGATGTGATGAGAATGACACTCTCCCTCTGTCAAAACACACAGCCTAGCCTAAGATGAGAAAAACATCAGTCAAATTCCAACGGAGGGACATCCTACAAAACCCTTGACCTAGTACTTCTCAGAACTGTCAAGGTCATCAGAAATAAGGAAAGTCTAAGAAACCATCACAACTCAGAGGAGCCTAAGGAGATAGGATGATAAAATATGGTATCCTGGATGGGATTCGGGAACAGAAAAAGGACATTAGGGAAAAACTAAGGAAATCTGAATAATTATTATAATTTAGTTAACTATATTTTAATTTAATTATCATTCAAGAAATAATGCATTTAGTTAATAATAATGGATGAATGTTGGTTTATTGATTGTGACAAGTGTGCCATACTTTTCTTTTTTTTTTTTTTTTGTAGTACGTGGGCCTCTCACTGTTGTGGCCTCTCCCGTTGCGGAGCACAGGCTCCGGACGCGCAGGCTCAGCGGCCACGGCTCACGGGCCCAGCCGCTCCACGGCATGTGGGACCCTCCCGGACCGGGGCACGAACCCGTGTCCCCTGCATCGGCAGGCGGACTCTCAACCACTGCGCCACCAGGGAAGCCCAAGTGTGCCATACTAATGAAAGATGTTGACAATAGAGAAACTGGGTGTGGGTATATGGGAACTCTGTACTATCTTCATGATTGTTCTATAAATCTAAAACTATTCTAAAATAAAAACTTTATCGAAAGAAAGTTTTTCGCTCTCAAAGAGAACCCACTCTTGCCGGGAGACACAGCAAGGGTCTCATTGAACTAGAAGCTTTGGCTGTTGCCGGGAACTTTGGACTCTGGTGCCAGGGACCAGCAGATGAGGAATTGCCATCTTGGCAAGGAAGGTACCACGATCAGCAAAAGAAAGGGCATTTCTTTTCCTGTCCTTCTTTTCGATGACGTTTGGGAATTTTGTGCCATAGTGTGAACATCCTGCTCTCTGGGTTCTCTGCTGTCCCAACTTTCCATGTCCAGCAGACCTGATTCGGAAGACACAGGACCTCCAGCCAGATCTCAGGACCCCGCAAAACCACCTTCACCAACTTTTATATAGGCTGCCGTGTCTTGGGAGCCACAAAACTTTTAAAAACTCCATGTTTCAAATACATTTTCTGGCAAAACAATGTTATCTTTGTAAGATATCCCCAGGATGCCCCTAAGAGCCTGTTTAATAAATAATGGTGGAGTGGAATACAGAACAGAACTTACCAGGGTGTTAGGCGCGACGCAGTGGAGTTCGGAGTCAGGTGCAAGTTCCAAGCCCAGCTCTGCCACTCACTCACTATGACCTTGGGCAGGTTGCTTCGTGTCTCTGAGCCTCAACTTTCCTATAAATCAAATGGGAATGTACAGCTGTTTCACAATCTCTAAGTATTAAGTGTGATGACAAATCTAGACCGGCACTTAAGATCACTTTCTTTTTCCTCCTTAAACTGAATTATAGTCTCCCTTCCTGCCAGGCTGGCAGAAATCTCCATGTTAGTAATTATTGAGGGCCCCTCCCTTCCTTAAATCACGGACATTTTCTTGGTGGTAAGAAAACTAAGAGAAATTTTCCAGTCTTCCCATCCTCATGGACCTGCAAGACCCTTTACGTGCAGGAGCATGTAGGGGTGCTGCCCACCTCCTCGTCTGCCATTTTTTGGTTCATTCATTCATTCACTCATTCATCAAAAGTGGTTAACATCCAACTGCATATTGTGTGTCAGACACATTTCTAGGCAGTGTAAGAAGCAGTCAAGGATGGAGCAGACTGGACCTGGGGGTGCAACGCTGAGCTACCCATCAGCAGCAAAGCACTTATCCCTGCAGCTGCAGGATGAGTGGGCTGTTGACGGCTCACAGCTCTGTCCCTCTCAGGCCCTATTAAGGGTAGCCTGCGTCCACTGGGTGGTTACTGTTGGTGTACAAATGCCTGGCCCGTTGCATCAACTCTGAAGGGCTGCCCCTTTTCTCCTTCTGAAATTCCATCTTCAAGTAATTTCCTCAAAAGAGTGGATTAGGAATAAATTCTCTCCACCTTGTATTTGAACAACTTCGTTGAACACTTTTTAATAATCCCTTGAGTGTACCATCTGCTTCCAGCCAGGACCTTGGTCAAGGCACTGGGTTCAAAATGATACACCTGCAGAATTCTGAGGATCTTGCTCTACCGCCTTCTAGCATCTATTTTGGTGATGGTAAGTCTGATGCCAACCCAACTCTTGTTCCTTTGTAGGTATTTTTTCTCTCTGGAAGCCATTAGGCTCTTTTATTAATTCTTGCTATGAAATTTTACAGAGATATGCTATATCAGTTAGGAATGCTTTTAACTGCAAGTAAAACAACCTCCTCCTCAAAAAATCCAATTAACAGCAGCTTAAGCAGTACACTTAAGAAGTAGATGGTCCCAGGTTAGAGGCACCAATTCAGTGGTAATAGTCAGGGCCTTTTCTGTGGGTCCTGCTTTACCAAGATGTAGAAGGAAAGGGGTCTTCTCATTCCTGTGCCTGTCGCCTCATGGTTGGAAGACAGCTTCCACACCACACCCTGCAACTAAGCAGAGGCAAATCGCCTCTCTCTACGAGGCTCGAACCTTACTGTGAAAGTAAAAGCCCCACACCCACCCCGTACCATAACATCTCGGCATCTCACTGGCCAGAGCCTGGCCGCATACCGACCCCTGGACACTCGCTACCATCTGAGTGTTTGTGTCCCTACCAATTCCTATGTTGAATCCTAACCCCCAAGATGATCAGGAGGTGATTAGCGATCAGCGGATGGGGCCTTCGGGAGGTGATTAGGTGAGTGCAGCCCTCATGAATGGGATTAGTGCTCTTACAAAAGGGACCCCACAGAGCTTCAGCGCTTCTTCCACATGTTGAGGACACAGCAGCAAGTCAGCCATCTACAACCTGCAAGAGGGCCTTCACCGCAACCCAACCATGCTGCAGCCCTGATCTGCAACTTCCAGCCTCCAGAAGTGTGCAAAATAAATGTTTGTTGTTTATAAGCCACCCAGTCTGTGATATTTCATTATAGTCTGAACACACTAAGACAACACTCATTGGTGAAAGAGAATGTAATTTATTATAGTTGTTAAGACCAATTATAATTCATTCCCTGGGGTTAGAAGGGGTATACTTTCCTGATGTCATAGGATGTCTGCCTGCTACCTCGGCCCCCAAATTGGAGACCTGTCAGCAGGAAAGAAAGGGGGAAATTGTTTTGGGGTCAGCTGTAGAAGATGTCTGCTTCCTATGTCTACATGTGGCCTTTTTACTTTCATGCTTTTAATTTGAAGTCTCATTTTTTCTTTTACCCTGGGAACTTTCCCCCCCATTATTTCTTTGATAGTTTCTTCCTCTCTGTCTTTTCTATTCTTTCTTTTCAGAATCCTTTAAAATGAATATTGGACTTACTGGATGAAGCCATCATATTTATTAACTTTTCTGCTAAACGTCTTGTGTCTCTCTGTCCTTTTTTCATCTTTGTTTTAGATTTCCTTGACATCATCTTCCAACCCTTGTATTTTTTATTTCATTTTATTTTTTTACTTCATGTATTATTTTATTTCAGATCTGTTATGTTTATATACATATATATTAACGCTTGTTGTCTGTTCCTTTTTTTTATAACATCATATTCTTATTTTAATGATGCAATATAATCTCAAATCTCTTTGAGGATAATAGAGAGTTTTAAAAAAATTCCTTTTCTATTTCTTGAGTTATCTCTGTTTCTTGCAGTTATTTTTGCTGATGTTCTTGTTTATTTATCTTTCCCTTTAATGTTGCAGATTTTCCTCAAATATCTGGTGTGTTTAAAGAAGAGGGGATAAAAATGCCTGTTTGGGGGCCTGAGGCTATGTTTGGGGCCTGCTGACCTGAAGGTTTAGCATTCCTTAGGGTGCAGGGGCCTTAAGAGTCAGCTTCCGCGATGGGATTGCCCCACATGCCAGAATGAGTGCTTTGTCCTGGGCCAAGAGCACCCTCACCAACTGCCCTTGTTCACCCTAGACTTTTATTTAAATAAATTGATTTAGAGAAGAACTCTCCATTTTCTTCCCCCTAGGTAGTAATGCCTGGCCAACCCCTGCTGGGCCTACAGAGAAAGGGATGTGTGAGTCTGTGTGGGGACTTAACCATTCAAAATAGAGACCTTTAACAAATGCCTATTTTCAGCCCAACTCCTCACTGCTGCCCCCTGGAGGTCTGCAGTTTCCAAGTCTGGAGACTTTCTGGGTACTTCTGCGTCAACTGAACTCTCCTGCCCCCCAGGTTCTTCCCCACTCTGCTCCATCTCAATAACCAAGAGTCTCCCGTTGCCTTTACATCATCTAGAAATTCATTTAAATTACTTATTCTCTGATGGCTCTCTTCAGTTCCCTTCACTGGTGCATGCTCCTATATTTTAAAATTTCTTCCGTATTATTTTAATGGGGTCTCAGGAGAAAGGAGAATGCTGAGGCTCAATCTTGACCTGGAAAGCTACTGTGGAGGTTCTTTTTTTTTTTTTTTTTGATAGCTTCATTGTTTAAAATTTTTTTAAATTTTAAATTGTGCTAAAATACATATAGCGTAAAACTTACCATCTTAACCATTTTTAAGTGCACAGCTCAATAGTGTTAAGTACATTTACATTGTTGTACAACCATCACCACCATCCATCTCTAGAGCTCTTTTCATCTTGCAAAACTGCAACTCCACACCCATTAAACAACAACTCCCCATTCCCTCTGCCCACTCCCTGGAAACCACCCTTCTCCTTTCTGTCTCTATATCTGACTACTCTGGGGACCTCAGATAAGTGGAATCCTATAGTATTTGTCTTGTTTAACAGGCTTAATGTTCCCAAGATTCACCCATGCTTTAGTATGTCAGAATTTCTTTCCTTTTTAAGGCCGAATAATATTCCATTTCATGTACATACCATATTCTATTTATCTATTTATCCATCAGTGAACACTTGGGTTGCTTCTACATTTTTGGCTATTGTGAAGAATGCTGCTGTGAACATGGGTGCACAAATACTGTTGAGTTGTAAAAGGGCTGCTATGCAGGAGATCAGCAGCCAGTCAACTCCAAGTCAGGTGTATTTGTGTCGTGCCAATTTCCCATTGCACTGGGATGACATCATCACCAGCATCACATTGCCATCTATGTAATACTCCAGTGTCTGGAGTTCTACTTGACATACCTCTTCTAGGTCCAATATCATAACTCATGAGGTAGCTAATGCCGATGGCATTATTTCTGCATTACAGTTGAAGAATTTGAGCTACAGAGAGGTTAAGTGACTTGCCTAAGCTGGTAAGAGCTACAACTAAAACTACTGAATAATTCTCTCAGCTTGAAAGACATTGTTGGATAGTTGGATTTGCATAGACTCTGCTGTGGGTTGACTATGTAGACACAGCCATGGAATGATTATCTCTAGTAAATTTAATGCAACTTTTCCTAACTGATGAGACAGGTTGACATCGTAAATTTCATGTGAAAAAAAGAAATCTATCTGAAGCTCTGCCAGCTAAGACAGAATATCAGATATAATTTAACTATTAAAATTACAGAGATTCATTTCTCTTTATTTTTTATGGAGAGGAATAAGGTAAATGCTCTTGGGTTGTTGGCGTTATGTCTCCCATTTGTATATTCCTTCTAAACATGAACATTATGTTGTTTATTCATCTGTTAATGACAGCTGATTATCAAACCATAAATATACATGTTGGATCTAACGGTTTGTGAATGTTAAGCATCAGACAGAAATATTTGTGGATATTTAGAGAACTCTGCGTCTTCATCCCAATCACTACCTAGCTTGTCAGTTTTCTGTAGAATATCTGATTCTTTGTGCTGTCAGCCAAATCATGTGTTAGGCAGAAAGCATATTTTTTTCCCCATTATTGCTATTTTTTTCTTCCTGTCAGTAAACAGATTAAAAAAAGAAAGAAACATAACTCTCTTGTGTAATCTAGGCTACAGATGTCACATTTTTTTCTATTTCTTTTGGAAAATAGCAAATGTGATTTCTTAAGGCTTTTCATTTTCAAATCATTTCAGGGACGTTAGCAAATACATATGCAGTCAGTATTTTTGTACCATATATTCAAGAAAAATAACAGATACGAAGATGCTAAAGTTCAAATTAAGGAGCCTTCATCCTTCAGCCCTAAGGTCCCATGGTACTTATTTAAAATTAAAAAATATTTAGCCACTAGCAGTTTGCTCCCTGAATGACAGGATACATTCATTTATTTTCTAAGCAGAACCAGAGTAGCCTGGTGTTTAAGCTCTGACAGTATGAGAATACGTGCTGGAGAAAGACACACCGTTCCCCAGGGTACAACCAGGAGCCACTGAGAACTTTCCTTACAATGTCTTCATTCTTCCATTCACCCAGCAAACAGTGAAAAGCACCTACTAGCGCCAGGCCTGCACTCAGCCCCGGGGAAATAGAAATGTCTGTGCTGGAGGTTCTCAAGGCTGGTAGGATGGAAGTTAACATGGCAGAATGGAAAGGGCTTGGTCAGAATCCTGTACTTACCTGCAAAGAGTGTGGCCTTAACCTCCCCAAGCCCTTCTTTGGCAGGGATGAAAATATACACCCCAAGGAGCTGGGAGATTAACTGGTTTACCCACAGCTGACTCAAGGCACAGAGCTGCAGCCCTCAAGACACTCCTCATTTATTTCCATTTCTTTTACTCCCCTTGATTCCTTCCAATGGAATTTCTATTCCACACACTCTACCAACAATGCTTTCTTACTTCCTCCATTTTTGCTGCTGCACTGGACCCTACTGACCCTCAAAGTCTTGCCTTTTCTCCCATCAACACTGTCCTGTTCTCTTATCTCTCTGACCTCTTCTTTTCTGGAGCCCTTGCACTTCCCTTCTCTTCACTTTCTCAAATATTGGATTTTCACAAAGTCTCTGCTCATTTATCCCTTCATAATAGTGCTCTTTTAGCATCTATCATCTCTTCAAATCCTTCTTCTACCTTAGGCATCACTAATGTCCATGTTCATGGCTTCAATCATCATCCTCACTCTGATGACCCCCAAACTGACATCTCTTGTTATTTTCACATTCAAACCTGTAGCTTGAATTTTCAATCAAATAGCCAACTTGGATGTTCACCTTCAACTCAAAAATCTCTAAGGTTATATATATCACCTTTCACCGAAACTCCCCTACTAGAATTTTGTTTTTTTTCTGTCATTAGCACCATTTTCTCAATTATCTACAAAGGAAAAATTAGACTCAAATCTAATTTTTCTTTTCTTTAACTGCTTTTTCATTTACTTATACCATTTTTATTGTCTCCTCTTTCAAAACATTTCTGAGCAGAAAAGCACTAGATTAAGTCACAAAAAACAACAGCAATTTTAATTTTAAAATTTATTTATATATATATTTATATCTTTATTGGAGTATAATTGCTTTACAACATTGTGTTAGTTTCTGCTATACGACAAAATGAATCAGCTATATGTATACATATATCTGCATATCCCCTCCCTCTTGAGCCTCCCTCCCACCCTCCCTATCCCACCCCTCTAAGTGGTCACAAAGCACCGAGCTGATCTCTCTGTGCTATGTATGCAGCTGCTTCCCACTAGCTATCTATTTTACATTTGGTAGTGTACATGTGTCAGTGCCACTCTCTCACCTCGTCCCAGCTTACCCTTCCCGCCCCACCCCCGCTGTGTCTTCAACAGCAATTTTTAAAACCTGTAAATAAATAAACCCATAAACTTATAAAGCAGCATATATAGTATGATCCCAATTTTGTCATAGTTGTATTATTTATGCCTCTCTCTCTCATCTGTCAATCAAATCTATCTACAAATGTGCCTAAAAATGGACTGAAAGAATGTTCAGAAAATGTTGATGATAGGTGTTCCTCAGTAATGGGATTGTGAGTGAATTTTACTTTCTTTTTTACATTTCATTTCCCTTTTTATTTTTATTTTTTGGACTTCTGATGCCCAGAATAGGATTAATTATAAGCCTTAGTTTATGATACACTCTCATAATTTGTCCCTCTTATTTACCCTTTTGTTTGTTTCTTTGATGACTGCAGTCAGCATCTATGCCCATCATCTAATAACCCAAGCTCTTGAACAATAACATAAGCTTACATTTCCTGTGTGCTAGACCCCACCCCCAACATCTCCTGGGTCCTACCAGCAAGGCCTAAGGGGTCCCAGTGGTCCACATCCTGTCCAACACTTAGGATGTCAGGTTTCTTAATTTTTGCCAATCGAATGGGAATAAAATAGCATTAGTGTGGTCTTGGTTTGTACTTCTTTAGTACTAACAAAATTGAATATCTTTTTGTATATTTATAGGTTATATATATTTTTTCCTCCTCTGTGAATTTATGGACTTATGGCCTTTCCATTTTTCAAACAGGCTGTTTGTTTTTGTTATATTGATTTGTAGGAATAAGACAAGGATGCCCACTAATGCCACTGCTATTCAATACTGTCCTAGAGGTCCTTGTCAAAGAATAATCAAGGCATGAAAAATAAAGACATTAGGACTGGAAAGGAAGAAATATATGACTATCATTATTTGTAGATAATATTAGTGAGTACATAGAAAACCGCAAATAATCTATACATTTTTAGAATTAAAGGTGACTTTAGCAAGGTGGTTGAATATGAAATCAAAAGACAGATGCCAGTGGCATTTCTCTATACGCCAGCAGTAAAGTTAGAAAATGTAATATTAAGAAGGTCATCATTGTAAGAGCAAAACAATACTGTACAATACCTACAATTAAACAAAATAAAAAGATGCAAGACAAAATCTTAAAAATATGAAATTCCTCAATGAGACACATTTAGAAGACCTAAATAAATTGAGAGAAATTTGATGTTCCTGGATAGGATTTTAACCCGCTCCCCCTCCCCAATCTGGAATACTCCTCCCACTCATTAGCCTGTGAAATTACCCACCACTATAAAAACTGACAACACCATGCTCTGGTGCCTTTCTCACCTTCTGAGATGGCCCACACTATGTCTGTGGAGTATGTTTCTCTCTAAATGAATCCACTTCTTACCTATCACTTTGTCTCTCACTGAATTCTTTCTGCAATGAGACATCAAGAACCTGAGCTTCATTAAGTCCTGAAACCAGATGTGTGATCTCAACTGGAAGACTGTGGGTTTTGGCAGGGTTTGAGTCCCGGCTGCATGGGTTCAAGTCCCAATCTGAGGTGCACGGTTTCAGTATGATTAAATACAATATCAATCATCCTTACACAGTGAGACAGAACACATGTGCAGAGATGCAAAGGTGTAAGATTAAAGGAAGAAATGTATGTCTTAGTGTGAGTTTTCCTGGAAGCAGAGCCTGAGACAAGGATGAGGGTACAAGTAGTTTATTTGGGATGAGATCCCAGGAAGCAGGAGTGAAGGAGCAGGGAGAATGAGACAGTGAAGAAGGAAAAGCAAAGGGGGCACTTCATCACATAACAGTGGGCAGCAGGGGCAGGTTTCAACTGGGATCTTCTGAGAAGAGTACGGAATGGCTCCAGAATTGTCCCCTGATTGCAGGACAGGAGACAGAGTCTCCGGGATGGAAGGTGGAAAGACAGACAGCATGGGTGAGAGGAGTTGGCTCTCACACAGACCTGTCTACACTAGTTGGGGCTGAAATCAGGGGGTGGTCCAGGGGATGTGACCTAGGGTACCAGAGGAGTCCACTATAGACTGATTCAATTTGGTTGAAAGAAATAGTTTACACATACATAAAGACATGCATGAGAAGCTCTCTTCACTGTGATCAAATTAACTGATGCCCTCTGTTCCCTTGATGAAACATGGTCCATGTTTGTGTAGAACGCCTGGACTCCTAGGTTACTCTCTAGAGCCCTGGTTCTCAAATGTTAGGGAGCACCAGAATCACCTGGAGTGTTTGTTAAGCCATAGATTTCTGAGCTCCACCCCCAGAGTTTCTAATTCAATAGGTCTGGGCTGCATTGGAGAATTTGCATGCCTAGCAAATTTACAGGTGATGTTGATGTTGGTGGTCTAGAGATCACTCAGTTAGAACATATGTGCATTTTCCCCACCATCTGGGTTGTGTGATTACCCAGAGTCTATTGTGTTAGTTCCCAAACCTGTTTATGTCAGTTGTACTTGTTACTGCAACCACATAATTTAATTAAGTGTCAAATGAACAGATGAAATGTGAAGGGGCAGAGAAAAATACATGTGTCTGTAAAATACGAGTTGAATGCTATTGAAAAGATTCAACATAGATGAGTCATTGAAAAATTGCTACAGAATTAGGAGTGGTCAAGACAATGGTTAAAGAAACAATAATTGAAAACTGAAAATAGGATATTATTCAAAAGACTATTTGCAAATATCTTTTAGTTCTTGCTTCATTATAAAGTATCTCAAAATAAAAATGTATGCCAATGTATTAACAGTGTGATCTATGTAAAAAGTACATCTGTAATGCCCTTGAGTACTTTACACTCAAAGAAGAGGTCTTGCACCTATATTAGAATATTGTCAAATACATAAAAATTTGTTTTAATTTAAATATAGAGTTTAAGGTACTTATGAATTTTTTTCTGATTCCCTGCTTGCACTATTTTGATCAACTGACCTACCCTGATCCGACTGAATGGGAGAACTTCCACGGCCTCCACTATGAATCTTTCTGTCCTAAAGCAGTTTTTCCCCCCAGTCATGAAGCTGGAAACTAGAAGTTCCAACGAGGATTCCTCAATGTCCTAAATAGTATTTCGTTATTTAAAATGTCAATTTAGTGTTTTAAATTGGCAGCAATGTATAAAATGTACAATTTTGTGCAATCTATTTGAATCGTTACCCTACCCCCAAGTACACACAAAATAAAATCTAAACACTTGGTGTGTCATTCAAGGGCTCTCTCTGACCTGACCAACATCTGTCTCTCACTCCCTGTCACTTCATTCTTCTCCCCTTCATATCCCTTGAATCACACATGAATTACATTTCCTAATTATGCAATATGTACCTTTTTTATGAGCTCTTTCCTCTGGTTATCCATCTAGAGACTCCTATTTATCCTTTAAAGCCCAGCCCAAATGTCCCATTCCTGGGAAGCCTTTCCCAACTCCCTCCTTTATTCTAATAGCCCTTTGTCCATGGTCTTTAATAGTACTTGTCAGATTGCTTTGGATTTTTTTGCTTTGGTATCAGTGGAACCCATAGAATCTTAGCTTTCAATGTCTAGGACATTTATGATCTTTTACCACATTTTACTTTACCACTTTACCATAGGTTTGTTCCAGTTCTAACACTTGGAATGGGCTCAGTGACATTGTTGAAAAATATGAATGGACACTTAGCTTTATTTTTTTTAATTTTTAAAATTTTTGGCTGCGTTGGGTCTTTGTTGCTGCACGCGGGCTTTTCTCTAGTTGCAGCAACCAGGGACTACTCTTCTTTGTGGTGCATGGGCTTCTCATTGCGGTGGCTTCTCTTTGTTGTAGAGCATGCGCTCTAGGCGCGCGGCCTTCAGAAGTTGTGGCGCACGGGCTCAGTAGTTGCGGCTCGTGGGCTCTAGAGCGCAGGCTCAGTAGTTGTGGTGCATGGGCTTAGTTGCCCCGTGGCATGTGGGATCTTCCCGGACCAGGGCTCGAACCTGTGTCCCCTGCATTGGCAGGCAGATTCTCAACCACCGCACCATCATGGAAGTCCGACACTTATCTTTTTGATACTTCTTACTCAACCACTTGTAGACATAAAGACCCACTGTAAATTTACATAAATTTAATATATATTGTCTTGAATTACATCACTCTCTTAATGCTTAGAATTCTTCTTGTATTCATAAGTAATACATCCCTGTTCTAAAACCTGTTTTAAAAATAGAGGAGTGAAACTCAAATTGTTGAAGAGATAAATAGTTTTACTAAATATGATAGCTTCAGCATTTTACAGATTCACCAGTGAAACTTCTTAACCGAGACAACATGTGCTACTCAGCTTCCTCAGCTGTAAAATGGGGCAGTAATAGAACTGCCGTCTCAGGGTTATGGGGAGGTTAGAGAGATCATTTATGTAAAGTATCTGAACATAGCGGAAATCCAAGAAATGAACTGAATACACTTTTCTTAAACTGAGTTTAAAAATACTTAGAAACTGTATAGTCGTAGAGAATAAGGCCAACCATACACATAACCTAAGGTCCGGGAATCCCACTCCTAGGTATTTACCAGATAGAAAAGCTCACATAGGTGCATCAAAAGACATGACAAGAATATTGATAGCATCTGTACTCATCATAGTCCCAAATCAGAAACAATCCAAATGTCATCATTAGAATAGATAAACGCATTGTGTTACATTCACACAATAGAATGCTACACAACAAGAAGAACACTGAAGTACAACAGGAAAAACACGGTTGAATCTCATCAGCACAACGTCAGGGCAAGAAATCAGATGCAAAAGAACATGCTCAGTATATCCAATTGATATAAACTTGGGTTACCTTCTCACATTAAAAGCTGTTTGATTTTTGTCAATGTGTTAGCTATTTAAATAATTTAAAACAAATAAACAACAACAAACTACCCCTTGGTGGTAGAAATTGTGAGCAGTCATGCGTAGGGGGCAGACACTGGGAGGGAGCTGAAGGGGCTCTGGGATGCTGTGATGGTCTAGATCTTGAACCAGGTGGTGATCTGGGTGTGCTCACTTTGTAAAACTTCATAAAGCTATTTATGACCTGTGCATTTTCTGTATGATGCCACACTGCAACAAGAAGTTTAATTAAAAAGACAAAACTTGCTGGGTGATTGGAAGGATGGATTTGACAAACACAGTGACTAGGAATTCACGATGTTTGAATACGTAGCAGAGATGCAGGGAAGCAGTTAAGGGAACCATCAAGAACATATCTTCAAGTGTCTACATGAATCTAGGGATGAAAAGCAAAACCTCTGACATTCATGACTTGTTTTCTGGATGACACAGCAAAAATGCTTGTCACCAGATGAGACAGGAGAGCAGCCATCTGGAAAAATAAATAATAACCTAAACTTCACACTGTACATCAGGATAAATTCTAAATGGATCAAAGATTTATAAGCAAAGTAGAAAACCGTAAGTTTACTACAAGAGAAATAAGAATTCCTTTTTAATCTTGGAGTGGAGAAGTCCTTTCTAACTGTGACAAAAGCAAGAAAACACTGATAACTTTGGCAACACAATAGTAAAAGTCTCTTGTATGGCAAAACAACCACAACCATATCACACACAAAAAAGAAAGCAAACAAAAAACTTGAAAAGCAAAGCCAAAAGACAAATGAAAACTGAACAGATAAATCATAATTCATACCACAGTAAGAGGACTAAACCTCCGAATATGTAAAGAGCTCCTAAAAATTGATAAGAAAAAAAAACCCCAAACCAAAACCTCAATAGAAAAATAGGCCAAATGATACGAATAAATAGAAAAGGAAATACAGATTGTTCTTAAACATATGAAAAGATGCTTAACCTCTCTCAAAATAAGAGAAGGGCAAATAAACATGGAGACGCTATTTTTCATTTATTAGATTGGAAGAAAAACATGTTTGATAACACTCTGTTGGTGAAGTTGTGGGCGAACACGTATGCTTATACGTTGCTATTGGGTGTGTAAATTGGTGCAGCCCTTCTGGAAGGCTATTTGGCAATATCTATCAAATATCTATCAAATTCCAGTTCCGGGAATTTGTACTGTAGCTCACATGTAAAATGACGTATGTACCAGGTTATTCACTGCAGCATTGTAATCAGGAAAGCCTGGAGAAAATCCGAGTCCATCAACAGATGGCTGGTTAAATGGATGATGCATCCACACAATCTCTATTTAGACAAAGAAAGATCTCCAAGACACACCATTATGCAGAAAAAAGCAAGGGAGAACCATGTACATGATATACTACTTTTATGTAAAGGTGCGTACGGCAGGTGGGGGCAATAGAAGAATCTATATTTGTATTTGCTTGATTTGTGTAAAGAAGCTTGGAGAAATACATTAAGAATCTCAAAACAGAGGTTATTCGTGTATAGAGATGGAAGTGGGTACAGACTGAGTGGGGAGCAGACTTTTTCCTGATTACCTTCTCACATTAAAAGGTGTTCGATCTTTGTGAATGTGTTAGCTATGTAAATAATTTAAAACAAATTAGGTATCACATCTCAGCCTGCACTGGTAGAGTTTTGGGTAGGATGCCCTCCCTCCTTCTTAAGCTGGTGATTTGGCAAAGGAAGATTAGAGAGAATTTATGTTCTTGTGTGGTTTGAGTCTTTCCATTAATAAAAGAGCAAATAGAAGTCATGTACTAATCCAGGACTCATGTTTTCTTACAATGGTTTTTAGTGAAATAAAGGGATTTAAATGTGTTGTCCAACCTGCTTTTGAGACTCATCTTAAACTGAGTTTTGGAAGTCTAGAACTGAGGAAGCAGAACCGCAGGAAGGGTTTTTGGATCACTCACTTGTAGCTTCAAAGGCAGAGACAAAGGAGAGGTGGTGAGCAGCAGGGTTTGGCAAAAAATTCAGCACACGCCAATTTTACCCAATTACCTGGATCTTTCTAACACAAAGAGCCTGTAGGTAAAAATAATTCTGGACAAGTAACATCATTCCTTATTTTATTTTGTGCAACTCAGAGAAGTATGACTCAAATCCACAGCACATCCGTGTCGAAATTCCACAGACCCTCTCTTAAGGGGAAGGAATGTCGTGCTTATTCATGCAACACATACTTCCTGAGTGAATAACTGAGTGAACAAGGCTTTGTGGCTCTATCTTTTGGGAAGAACTTGCATCACACAGCCAGCAGGGTAAAAAGGAAATTAAGATGCATGTGGCTGGCGGACCAACTTGATGAGTGGCTCTCCTTTAATTAAAGAGAACGTGAGGTGAAGTCATTGTCTGCAAGTTACAGACTTTGAGAAATTGTCTCAATAAAGGAGAACTTCATTTGGCCTTAGGTAAAAGCCAATCAATAAATTACTTGGCTGAGGGCAGAGACGTGAAGAGAGAGAGAATAAGGGTCAGGAGAGGGATCTGTGTAAAAACAGGGTGGCGGGCGAAGAATCAAGGGTGGTGGTGGGGGGGCCGCCAAGCAATCTACAAAAGGTAACAAAATAAAAGGAGTGGAAGAGCTGCTCCATCCCCAGTGTACATTTCCCCGTGATGGATGAACTAGCTGATCTTCGTTAGTGGTGCTTAGCACTGGGAGAGGGGACAGGGCGGAAAGGGGGCCCACTGTCACAGCACCCGTCATCCATTTCCCACACGTGATTGTTTCCATTAGGACAGAGGGGGGAGGCATCGGGAAGTCACCGTCTTCGAGGAGATGTCCCGGGCCCTGTAATTCTGCTCTGAGCAGTTGCTGATGAAGCTACGTGGCTCTGAGAGGTGTCCTGGCCGAGCCCGGGACCTCTCCGTGCAGGCCACGCGCTGAGGGCTGCGCTGCTCCATCACCCGCAGGCAGGCGGAGCAGGTGCCGGCGAGGGCTCCCTGCTGGCCTTGTAAAACCTGAGTCATGGTGACAGAATTCTTTCCATCATCGTTTATGCCGCACCTTCCCGGCTGCATTACCGTCATTTAGCATCCTTCCGTCATCCACAAAGCACTTCCCTGCCGTCTGTTGGTTATTTCTCACTCTCCTGAGGTTCGCCATTCTCATCCGCTGTCTTGAGGAGAGGAGAAGACAGGAGAGGAGAGAGATGGAAGGACTCCTGGTTGCTGCCCTCCCGAGGCCTCCTGTGCAGGTTGGGAGCCTGGCTTCCCTCCGAACCGCCCTCCTGCCTTTGGAGGTGGCACCTGTCAGGTGAGTGCTGCAGGGCTGGACATACGGGGCCTGGCATCTGGCCCTCTCTCCCCCACTGTTCCACTTTATGACCATGGGCAAATCTTTCAGGCTCTTTTGTGTACCCTGAGCTATAAAATGAACAAATTATGGTGGCCCCCTTTTTTTCCCCACAGCAATGTCAGGCCAGATCTTTTGTTTTCCCCTACTGTAATAAATTGGAGAGACCAAATATGGTAATCAAGAAGACTTCACCGCCCTCTGAAGAAGGGCTCATTTCTACGCTCTCCTGCTCACCTGCATCCTTGCTGCAAGGCACCTCTGGGAAGGGGTCCCCACCCCCTTCCCAACTCTCCAATGGCCCCAACTCAGCAAAGTCAAAATGGGTCCCCAGAGTGGCCTGTGGCCCACCATGGGTTTGCCCCCTCCCCATCTCTTCCAGCATGGCCCCCTGGCCCCAATTCCTGCCCCCTGCCAGCTCTCTCCTGTTCCAGTCACACCTAGCTCCTTGTGCTTCCCATACACACCTGTATGACCCCTCCTTGTAGACACCTGTACCTGTGCCTCTGACTCAGCGCTTGCTGGCTCCCAAAGCTGCGTGGTCCCTCACCTCCTGGGGTTGGCTCAGATGTCACCCTCTCTGGGAGGGCTTCCCTGACCGTCCTTGGCACCCCTGCCTTATTTCCTCCACAGCACTTATACCAGCTGACATGCTCGGCACCCTACCTATGGGTTCGCTTGTGTCTGTCTCCCCAGACCAGGCTGTGAGCCCCTTGAGGGCAAGGATTTTGCTGCTTTCTTCCCTTCATCTTCAGTACCTTCACTGGTGCCTAGCACATGGTAGACAATAACTGTTTACTGAATAAGTGAATATAGCTTGGTTGTAGCAATTAATCATAATAAACTAGTAATAAACATTTGTATTACAATCTGCAAAATGCAAAGCCCCATAGTATTCATGTATTTTCATGTATTGCAGGCACATTTCTTAGTCACAAATTTGAATGTGCAAATATGATCACTTTCTGTATACTGGGCGTTCACTTGTTTCCAAACCCCAATTCCAACTGAGGACAGAACATTCCATCTTGCCAATACAAGAGGACTCAGCATGGTCACCAGCCCCCTTCCACCTCCATGGCTGGCTCCAGGGCACCAGCCTCTGGCCTGCTGCATCCTCTCAGGCTCGGCTGGGTGGGGAAGTGGCAATCTCCTGATGTGCCTCTCCCCCACCTGGCTCTCCTGGGGTGCTAGTCCCGGGAAGGCCCACGTCTCCCTGCCTGTGCCAGGCTGGGGAATCCACAGGCAGCCTCGCCCGGGAGCCCCTCGCCAGGCCCCAGGCCACCTTTTCCCCTCCACTCAGGCATGAGATGACTTTGCCGTCTCCTCCGATGCCCTGAGGAAGCACAGGCTGGTCCCCCGTGCCTACAGTTTCCATAGTCATTGCTCTCCTCTGATTCTCTTTAAGGCTCTTTCCTCTCAGAGTTCGAATGGGGAATAATGTTGGGTCTTCTGACCCGTCAGGGGCATCTCAGATGCCAGCCTGGGTGTTGGGAGAGGAGAGGGCCCCTCACTGGTGTTTGGCCCCCAGCGTCCTCTCCCGGTTCCTCTAGCCTCTTGGAGTGGCAGGAGAACCACGCTGCCGGCGGCATGTCCTTCCCTCCACTGTGGTTCACGCCCTATTCACCAGGTTTCAGTTTTGATGGGCCAGCCAAGTTTTTAGAAATCCCCAAAGTCATTTCTCTCTTCAGCACCTGCCGCTTGCAAACCAAAGGCAAGGCTGGCTGTCGGACCCTGGCTAGGCGTGGACTGTTGAAAGTCTGCTGGAAACCAACTCAAAGGGAAAGCACAGCAACCATCCAGAAGGAAAGACATGTTGAATAATATTTCAAAATTGTATCTGCACGCAAACGCACTGCTGAAATACAGTTTACCCAAACGTTTCTACCTGCCTACGTAAGAGCATGTGACTGTATAGTCCTACTGTAGAGACAAAACAGAGCCTTCCCAGGGAGGAAGGGCACTGCCATCGTGAAACCCATCATTTGGTTCCAAAACTTGGGTTTTTTCTATGTCAACATTGCCTCTTTGGGCTCAAACTTGGCTCTCTGTTAAATATTTGATGACCTGTTGCTCTCATTAGCCTAGAGACCATACCTGATTGAATTCCGTGTCTTAAATTTAACAGACCTGTTAGATGTGGATTGAATACAAATTTCCACTCCTCAGAGGCAGCTACCCTTGGGGGGCTTATTATAGAAATCGCCCCTTTTCTGGTGTTTGCTCCTCTTTTCCATCTCTCTGTAGTGTATCTTGCTGGATAATTTTGGGGGGTATATTTTCTTGCCTAATGCCAGATTAATAGGTGTTTTTATAACATTTTCAAGTAATAAGTCTCATTAATTTTTCTCTTTAATAAATGCAAAACAGAAAATAAAATTATTGTTGCAAACAAATATTTTACAGACAAAAATCAAACACAGCAAACACAGCATCAGACTGACATATATACACTACCATGTGTAAAATAGATAGCTAGTGGGAACCTGCTGTATAGCGCAGGGAGCTCAGCTCGGCGCTCTGTGGTGACCTAGATGGGTGGGATGGGGGTGGGGTGGGAGGGAGGCCCAAGAGGGAGGGGATGTATGTATAGATATAGCTGATTCACTTCATTGTACGGCAGAAACTAACACAACATTGTAAAGCAACTATACTTCAATAAAAAGAAACACTGTAGAAAAAAATGTAAATGTTTATTTTCCTGGTTTTCTCTGTATCTCTCCCCCTCCTTCTTTAGTCATTCAATCATTTTTGAATTCATTCATTGAACAAGTATTTACTGAGCAGCTATTATGTCCCAGGGGCTGCCCAGGCACCTGCTGGGTGCTGGTACACAGTTTTCTGGTGATAGTGTCTACCCTCAAGGAGCCAATGATGGAGGAGGAGGCTGGGGGTATGGGAGGCTTCCCCAAGGAGAAGACCCTCGAGGTGGGCTTCGAGGAGATGATCAGGTGAGAGAGGGCTAAGGGTGAGAGCCTTGCTCCAATTTCCACACACACTCCTTTCCCTGCTGTTTCTAGTCCCCAGGTTTTGTGTGATTCCATGTGGTTTTGCTACTCCATGCTTATACCTTCTGTATCATCCTTTTGATAAACTCTCCTCAAATAAAATAATTAAAATCTGCCCTTTGTTTCCTGCCAAGCCTCTGACCAATACAACGGCTTCGGAAGTTGTTTGATTGCTTTGTCTAGGCTACGAGCCAAGATCCAGCTGTGTGTTTGTGTCCGTGTGAGGCGAGGGATTGGGGTGTGTTCCCTGGGCTCTCCCAGATGGAACTGGGTAGAGCAGAATGCTGGAGAAGACCCCGGGGTGAGAAGCAGAGATGAGGAGGAGAGGGTCCCCAAGGGTGGGTGGAGGTGGCCTAAGAGCTTGAGTCAAGGGCCAGCACCTGACGAGGAGCTGCAGGTGGCCTGAAGAGAAAACGAGCCATTTCCAGCCCTGAACAGGGTGTAGGCATCTGTATCATTCTTCTGAGCCCTCTGTGCAAACTTGACTAATGGTACAACGGTTTGATGATGGGATCTTGCACCCTTCTATCCAACAGAACGTAGTTGTGGGATTTTTTTTTCTAAAAGACCAGAATAATTGGAGACAACCAAATGTTCAACAACTGGGGACACGTTTAGTTTGTTTAGTGAAATGTTATTTAGGCCCTACAAATGATAGTTATGAAGGTTAACAGGAAAACATGGAACATGTTTCAGTATGTGTTAAAAAAAGTGAAAAAAATGGTCTGCTCGCTATGTAAAAATATGTAAAAAATAAAAAAAACTTTGAAATTAGGGTGATTGTATTCATTAAGGTAATACAGGTAGTCATAAAAGAGAAACTCTGAAATCTCAGTGGCTTAATGCACTAGAAGTGAATCTCCACTCCCAGCAAGTTCAATACAAGTACTCAGAGCCCAGGGCTCCTTCCAGCTCATGGCTCTGTGATGACACAGTGAGGAGGCGGCTGTCTGTAAGCTAAGAAGAGAGTCCTCAGGAGAAATCAACTTGCTGATACCTTGATCTTATACTTCTAGCCTCCAGAATTGTGAGAAAATAAATCTGTGTTTTTTAAACCAGCCAGTCTGTGGTATTTTGTTACAACAGCTTGAGCAGACTAATACATGACCCCTCCCCCCACCAACTTCTTAGCAAGACTATTTGTCCCTTTAAAGCTCAGGTAGGATGCCACTCCCTCTGGGAATCCCATCCCTACCCCAAGCTTCACTGAACATCTCTCCCTTGGACTTTCCCAGTGTCCTGATGTTACTCTGCCCACATTGCTTATGAAACCTTATGGAGAAGGTGAGCTCCACAACAGGAGGGACCATATCTGTATCTCCATGGACCTGGCATGGCGTCTTTGTCACACAGTGAATACTCAATAAATAAATGGCTAGCAAATGAATGAAGGGACAAATATTTCTAAACTAACAACAGTAGAACAAGTAGATAATCATCTTGACTGATTTAAGGCTGGCCAGTGGCAGTCTTTGAGCTGTGCGGCAAAGAGTCAGAGAGGTTTCTGTCCAAAAGCTGTCTGGAAAGACTTTATTTATGCTTGACTGTGCTGAGCTTAATAATACAAAAGGGCTATTCCGAATATGTTGAATGAGAAATAGGGCCCCTCTCCTTAGCATGGTGGCTCATCTGGGGTAAGCTCAGAGGCTTGCAGGATTTGGAAATCTAATTGTTTTTCTGTAATTTTTCATATTGAGTCTATAGTGACTCTCTTGGCTAAACTGAAAACATCATAAGTTTCCTAAAACAATAAATGCCCAGACCCTTTACCTTTCTGGAAGGTGCTCTTCTCAATTAGGTAGGCTCTTTAAAATTCTGTCTTTCTGTCAAGGATCCCTTCAAGTCCCCTCTGCTCTCTGAAACCTGCCCTGCCCACTGCAACCTCAAGAGCAGAGCTCTCACTGTTGATTTCAGGTCCATGAATCATACTTTCCTCTTGAAGTCACCATAGGATGGTGGCATTCAAGAGACCCTGGGTTGAGGTGATGTCAACAACAACAAAAGAAGGCAGACTAAATATCTCTGAAAATCATCTCCTCTATAAAAGCAATGAGAACATTAGGAGAAATGGTAAAGATCTATTTTTCTTAGAATTCTGGAAATTAACCAAAGGCTTGCAGTAACCCGAGGAGCATTTATTCAAGAAAAATGGTTGAATATCAGTATGAAAAGCAAGATTTATGGCCATTTTATTTGCCTTATTCCCACTGTCCCCTCCTCAGCTCTACAGTAAACTTGAAAACCAACATTCCGCGATCACAATGAAAACCAGCAGCCTGGCAGCCACTGGAGGGGTCAGAACAGTGTTGAAACTCCTTCAAAACCCCATTACCAGAGAATTGTCACTGTTTGGCCAGTCTAGTTATTTCCTGGAAGACATCCCTCACGAGGCTGTATTTATTCGATCTGACTCAGAGCTCCCCCTGTATGAACAGCAGACAGAATTTGTCGAAAACAATTAGAGGTAATTGTTTAACATTGCAGCTTCCTGAGGTGGTAGATAGCAGTTGGGCAAACAATACACAAACCAAAAAGTTTAAAGGGAAAAACTAGAAAACGAGATATCCATAGGGAGATTTGGAAGTCTCTTACATCTTGTTAGGAATCTAAAAGGCCATGTACATATTTAGGGATGTGAACATGCCCCGTGCTATGCATATGCTCAGGAAAGACCTGAGAAGGCCCTAAGCTCTCAACTTTGGCTACCTCTGAGTTTTCGTACAAGAAGGAAGTGAAGGTGAAGATGGAGTTGAGGCCTGGTTGAGTGTTAGGAGTGCCCAACATATACACAGAGACTCTCAGAAAAGACTGGGAGACATATTGGTTACAGGCATATAAGGAAATCTCTGTCCAATCATTAACTGACCACTAAGACAACTGAGCAGAGACTTCAGTGGCCACACAGACAACAAAAGAGTAAGATTTTACAGAATTGGTTCAGAAAAGTCTCTAAAAAACCAATAGTAATTACAACAAACAGCAACAAAAGCAATCTCTGGGGAGGCGGGAGAATCTGACTTACAGAGTTGTCACATTATATTATCTTAAATATCTAGGTTTCAGCAAAACAAAAACGAAACAAACCACAAGACTTGCAAATAAACAAGAAAGTATGATCCATACACAGGAGGAAAAAAGTCAACGGAAACTGTTCCTGAGGAAGCCCAGACATTGAATTTACTAGATAAGGATTTTAAATTATTTATTTAAAATACGTTCAAGAACTAAAGGAAACCATGTATAAAGAACTAAATGAAAGTATGAGAATGAAGTCTCACCACATAGAGAATATCAATAAGGGGACAGAGATTATGAGAAAAAAAAACAAAAAGAAATTCTGGATTTGAAAAGTGTTATGATTGAAATGAAGAATTTACTAGAGAGGCTCAATCACAGATTTGAACAAGCAGAGGACAGAATCAGAATAGCTGAAGATAAGTCAACTGAGATCTTCCAGTCTGAGGACAGAAAGAAAAAAGAATGAAGAAAGATAAACAGATCTGTGAAACTCCATGAAACACACCAAAATATGTATTCTCAGCATCCCAGGAGAGGAGAGAGAGTAAGGGGCAGAAAGAATATTTGAAGAAATAATGGCCAAAAACTTCCCAAATTTGATGAAATATATTCATCCACACATTCAAGAAGCCTAGCAAATTTCAGATAGGATAAACTCAGAGATTCACACCTAAATACATCATAATCCAACTGTTGAAAGACAAAGACAAAGAGAGACTCTTAAAAGAAGCAAGAAAGAACTTGTCACATATAAGGGATCCTCAATAAGATCAATACCTGAGTTCTCATCAGAAACTATGGAGGCCAGAAGACAGTGGGATGGCAATATCAAAGTGCCAAAAGAAAGATGGTCAAGCAAGAATTAAATCCAGAAAATTATCCTTTGAAAATGAAGTTAAAATAGTTCCAGAAGAACAAAAACTGAGTAATTTCATTGCTAAGAGACCTGCCCTACAAGAAATGTTAAAGGGAGTCCTTAAGGCTGAAATGAAAGGACACTGGGTGGCAACTTGAATCCATATGAAAAAATAAGGAATACCAGTAAAGGTATTTACATAGGTAAATATAAAGGACAAAATTAATGTATTTTTATTTGTAATTCTTTGTTTCTATCTGATTTAAGAGACAAGTACAGAAAGCAATACTTGTAAATTTGTGTTAAATGACATACAATGTATAAAAATGTAATTTGTATGCCAATAATAGCACAAAGAATGAGGGAGAGAATGGAAATATACAGGAATATAGTTTTGGTATAATATTGAAATTAAGTTGATATTAATCTGAATTGTATCATTGTAAATTAAGATGTTAATTGTGATCTCTAGGGCAACCCCTAAGAAAATAACTACATTTAAAAAAAAGCAGAAGAGATGACAATGGAATTAAAATGGTACATGAGAAAATATTTAACACAAAAAGGCAGTAATGAAGGAACAGAGGGGAAAAAAAGACATACGGTATATAAAGCAAATAGAAAAATGGCACATATAAATCTTATCAGTAATCATAAAATGTAAACGGATTAAAACTTCAATTAAAAGGCAGGTATAGTAAAAATAAATTTAAAAAAGGATTCAACTATATGCTGTCCATAAAAGATGTGTTTTATTTATTTTTTAAAAAAATATTTATTTATTTGTTTATATTTATTTGGCTGCACTGGGTCTTAGTTGCAGCACGCAGACTCTTAGTTGTGGCATGTGGACTCTTGGTTGCGGCATGCAAAGTCTTAGTTGCAGCACGCATGCAGGGTCTGGTTCCCCGACTAGGGATTGAACCCAGTCCCCCTGCATTGGGAGCGAGGAATCTTACCCACTGGACCACCAGGGAAGTTCCGAGATGGGTTTTAGATTCAAATACAAAAATAGTTGAAAATCAAGGTACAGAAAAGACAGACCATGCAAATATTAATCAAAAAAGAGCTGGAGTTGTATACTAATATCAGACAAAACACACTTTAAGCCAAAAATTGTTACTAGAGACAAAGAAGGACATTTTATAATGATAAAAGACATCAAGAGTATATAGCAATAATAAACGTTTATGTATCTAAAACAGTTCCAAAATGCACAAAGCAAAAACTGACAGAATTGAAGGGAGAAATAGACATTTCAACAATAATAGCTGGACACTTCAACACCTAACTTTCAATAATAAAGACAACCAGACAGAGGATGAACAAGGAAATGGAAGACTTGAGGAAACAAGTCTCAATAACTTTACAAGGGTTGAAATCATACAAAGTATGTTCTCCAACCAAAATGGAATGAAATTAGAAATCAGTAACAGAAGGAAATTTGGGAAGTTCACAAATATGTGGAAATTAAATAGCATATTCTTAAATAACCAATGGGTCAAAGCAGAGATCACAAGTGGAATTAGAAAACTCTTTGAATAATGAAAATGATAACACAACATACCAAAACTTATGGGACACAGCTAAAACAGTGCTTAGATGGAAATTTGTAGCTCTAGAACTTCCCTGGTAGTCCAGTGGTTAAGACTCCACGCTTCCACCGCAGGGGGCGCGTTCAACCAGGTTCAATCCCTGGTCAGGGAACTACGATCCCACATGCTACACAGTATGGCCAAAAAAAATTTTTTTTAATAGTTCTAAATGCCTATAGCAACAAAGAAGAAATATTGTGAACCAATAATCTAAACTTCCACCTTGGAAACTAGAAAAAGAAGAGCAAACCAAATTCAAAGCTAGCAGAAGGAAGGATATAACAAAGATACAAGTTGAATTAATGAGATAGAGAATATAAAAACAATAGAGAAAATCAATGAAAACCAACAAGATAAAAAAATTGAAAAATCTTTAGACTGCTCAGGGAAAAAGAGAGAAGACTCAAGTTACTAAAAGCAGGATTGAAAGATGGAACATTACTACTAAATACAAAGGATGATGTACTATGAATAACTGTACACCAACAAATTAGATAACCTAGATGAAATGGACAAATCCCTATAAAGACAGAAATTACCAAAACTGACTTAAGAAGAAACAGAAGATTTGAATAGAATTAAAGAGATTTAGTTAGCAATCAAAAAAGCTTCCCACAAAGAAAAGCCCAGGACTAGAGGGCTAGTGAAGAGTTGATGCCAATTCTTCTTTAAGGTTTGGTGGAAATTACTAGTTTCCACCATCTAGTCCTGGGCTTTTCTTCCCACAAAACGTCACTTGGAAATATTATAATTTAGCAACAATGCACTAGATACACTATTCTCGTTTCCCTGGTGGCACTTAATTGATCACAGTTCTAGTGCTTGGGCCCTGCAGAGTACAATTACGACAGCAAACAGCATGGCACTGAGCGCGTAGTAGGTGCTTAAACAGCTGTTGAATTCACTGAAGAGTGGTGCGGTATGGGCTCATTGTTCTTGATGAGAGAACAAAGAAAAACACAGAAACTGTTTAAGACATGAAAGATGTTAGTGTCAGGGTGGGCACATTTACCTATACCAAATGTGCAAAGCAGCTTTTTGGAGACAAAAACAAAAGGTTATTTTGAAGGCAATCAATTTTGTTTAATTTTAACATAGCCACGTTTATGCCAAGCGATTAGCATTTTCTCGTTAGCTTAGCAACTGTGATATGGCTAGAATATTTGGCAAAATGCTGATTTTAGAACTCAGATGCTGTGCCAACCTTGCTAAATGATCTAGATATAATTTTTAAACCGCCCAACCACTTCCCAGTTGTTTACGTGGGCCCTAATAGCTTTTCATCAAAAGAACGATATTTTCCTTGGTAGAAAGAAAGGTATTTAAAGTGCTGAAAATAATGTTGAATATTAGGAAAAAAGGGAACACATGTGAGGTGTTTGTAAGGTAGAGATATTGCATATTAAAGAAAAATCAGTCCCTGGAGGAATCTGCCACAGTAGTTTTCATAAGGCCAGAAGCTACGAATGAGGTCCTGGTTTGTTGCTCTCCTGGACCACACTCCATGGGGTGGCAAGTAAAAACGAAGAGCCTGTACTGCTCACACTGAAATTCGTTTCTATTTTGACTTTGCCTTTTCATGTCAATTAGAGACTCTTTGTTAAAATGATTACGTAATTTTTGCAAAACTACATTACTGCAGACTGGAGGATATAAAGCCTCTTACATGTGACTAACGTACTCACAAATTCCTGCCCAGAGCACAGTTTCTCAAGGGGGCCTTCTGCATACCATCTTTTTAAAGTGCAGCGGAGAAAGATGTAAATGCCCAAGAGATACAAGCGAGGCTTTTGGCTGAGATGGGGGATAAACTCCTTGTTCAAATAGCCGACAGAGGTTCCAGGAACTAAAGCGTCCTTTGCTTTGGAACACATCTCCATGCTCAGCTCCTGTCTTGTGATAAGGTTACACTGAATGGGGCTGGCATCCTTCAAGGTTACTGTTCCAGAAAATATTTGCAAATAATTTGATGTGCTGTCAGCTAGCAGGCTGCAGTGAATTCTTATAATTCAACATACTAATGTGGGTTTTCATGCCTTAAGCTATAAATAAGCTGGATATGCAAAAGTTTCTGTAATGTTTATTTAATAACAATATTTTAAAAATAACTCTTGATTATTCCATTGCGCTCCGATGGAAGTCTTCCACTCTGATGGCTGTCTGTGACCTCAGGCGGTTTCTTCCTTCCTTTGTCTCATTTGATATCACTAGAGAAACATGCTTGTTTTTCTTTTCGGGCTTTTGGAAGTAGCACTCTGATGCTGCTGCTTACATGCTCCCCATCCAAGTCTCTGCCTGTTAAATGACTGAACTCAATTCAAGTTGAATAATGCCAGCGGGATGGTGCCTCCTTGGGCACAGGGCCCTGGGCTGGGGCCACAGGAAGTTGAAGCAGTCACCCCTGGACCTGGAACCCCAGGCTCATAAAAGACCGATCCTATCACAAAATCAGTGCCCCTGGACTCCAAGAGAGCGCAGAAGAGAATCATTGATCGGTTGGTAGAGGAGGAGGTGGCCCTGAGTGACACCTGCAGAGATGAACATAAAATGTCACCAGGTGGAGGTGCAGGAGCCAGGCTGCAGGCAGAAGCACCTGACGGCACAAGGCTAAGGAGGCGGAAAGAGCGCGGCTCATCAAGGCAAGACAAACTGTAGCGGCCATTTTTCTACTAAGCATCTGGAATGAGGTCATTCAAACTATGGATCAGCCGAGTATACCTGCATGGCTCGGGGTGTGCCTTGCAGGAGACCTCCAGGAACTTCCTGAAGCTGGGCGCAGCAGTCTAGAGCAGTGGGGTTGGGGGTCAGCAGGTAACAGGATCCTGGAGACTGAAAGGCATCTGTCCGACTGGGGGCGCTCTTTCCAGGGCCCGTGGCTACATGCCCTTCCTGTGGGGTTGCTGTCACTGGTCCTAAAGGAGTCTGGCATCTGACAATGAAAGGACACTAAAGTGATGCTCATGCTTAGATGGCACTCGCGTGCCCCAAAGTGCCCCACGCGCTCATCAGGGTTGGAGTGGCGGATGCTGCGAGGTGGCAGAGGCAGGAGGGCGGAAACAACTTTGCAGCTTCCTGTTGTCCCCAGGGCTGTTCCCAATGCTGGGGCAGGTCCTGACTGTGGGGAATTCGGGAGTAGGCTAGCATCCTCGTCCTCCCCGGCAGGAGGCGTGGCCCTCAAGCACCTGTGCCTATTTTCTTAAAAAATCACTTTATTGAAATATAGTTTATACACTATACAATATGCCCATTTAAAGTGCACAGTTCAATGGTTATATATTCACAGAGTTGTGTACCGACCACCACAATCAATTTTAGATTACTTTCATTGCCTCCAAAAGAATCCCCACACCCCTCACCTGTCACTCCCCATCCCATCCCTCTCCATTCTCCATGCTCCCAGCCATAGGCAACTACTAATCTACTTTGTCTCTGTAGGTTTGCCCGTTCTGGACATTTCATGTAAGTGGAATCATAATATGTGGTCTTTGTGTTGGCTTCTTTCACTCAGCATAATGTTTTCTAGGTTCATTCATGTTGTAGCTATAAGCTCCCTAAGTATCTGACACATAATAGGTGCTAAAACACATGTGTTGAATGAAACAATGCACAAATTATAGTAGCTGTGGGGCAGTCACAGTCCTGGACTTGCCATGCAAAGACCTGGGTTTCTTCCCCGCCCAGCTCAGCCACGTGCTGCCCTCTGAACCCGGGCTCTCATTCCGCCTCACTTTAGCACTCATCTGTACCACCAGGAAAGTGGTCTCTGGTTCATGGAGACTTGAATGACTCAGAGATTGTAAATTATTTTTGTAAATCGTAATGTCACGTCTACATTTAGGGAAATACTATGACCAGAGCAATTAAACAATACAAAGCAATTTCAGCCTCTAACCAATAGTCAAGAGCTTAGCAGCACAGGTAACAATTTTATTAACACTTTTTCTCCTTCCTCTCCTGCCCACAATAAAATATACAGGTAAAGTAAAGGTTAAACCAACCTTGCAGATATTTTCGTTGCTTTTTGAGCATACCCAGTTTGGGGGGAAAGAATTTACTCATTAGAGTTATACTCCACTAAGCAGAAATTTATCTACAACTATGATTTCTTCTTATATTTTAAGTAAGTAGACTAGCTTTTTTTTCTCAAGCAAAGTCATAATTGTATTTATTTTAAATTTATATCCTGTCTGCTTCAAAAAGAAATTTGAGGCAGCCAGGAAAATCATAAGCTATAAAATGAGCAAGCTCCATTTTATACTAATAAAATAAAAGTTAGGATCTCATCAGTGAAACAACTTCTCTTTGTGCTGTACTGTGTGCAAATATTTGGATTACTAAAGTGAATTTATGAAGCAATTACTTTTAATGCTATAAGAGGAAATTAAGTACTCATTGATTCTTGATTTATAAGTTAGAGCTAAAGATCATGAAAAAGCAAATATAACTTAATTAAATGTCCCTTGGCTTTGCTACTCTTGAGGTCTTCACTCATAAAGTTAGTAAAACAAACCATTCCTAGAACATAAATATATATTGGTTCTTCCAGTTGGGAAGGCAAATAATTTACTGGTTAAATATATTCAGCAAAGTTAACCCAAGTGAGAGATTTTCCCAGTGTCCTCCGGGGCTTAAAGAGATAAAAGCTATTGTTGTAGTTTTAAGGAAACCATTGTCCTGGGAATGATAGGCACTAACTTGCTGTAAAAAGGAGTAAACAAAGGGCATCTTTTTTTTTTTTCCATTAGAAAATATACTTTAATATGCTCACAAAATGGACTATAGATCTGTGAATGAAATAGAGCTTTACAGTCCACTCATTGGCTACATACTTGTGGTTATTCATTGCTGATAGTGAATGCATTAACCTGGGATAATTTAATTGAATCTCCCAGTAATGTTGCTATTTTCCTACTCTGAAGTGTAAATGATTTTTAAATATTGGGTCTAAAATGTAACACTTCAAGTAATGTATACAGCAAATCAAAAGCCAGTGCAAGTCCCCTTTTGTGCTTCGTGAGTTATTGATTAGAACAGAAAGAAAAAAGAAAGGAGAAAGAAAAGAAAGAAAAAACACAGCAGCAAAACAGTGTCCAGTGGAAATAAGACCCACTGGCCAAGGAGTGCTCACTGTGAGGAAGCTCCTCTCACATCTCCTTTTCCTCAATCTCCACTGAGATAGATGGAGTCAAGGTTTAGGCTTCCTACACAGTTGAGTCAAGGGAGGATTTATTCAGATCAGTGGTAGATGAGCATGAACATTAAGAGTCGCAGTTTCTCATGGAAAATAAAGGTTTTGAGAAATTCTCTTCTTCATCATTGGGATAGACTGGAATCTCATCCTCAATGGCATATCAAACCAGTTTGAGGAAGAAAGTACCAAGAGAACTGGCTTTGTAGATTCTAGCCAGGAAGCGTTAGGGTAATAGTTATGGAAAATGGAATATGCTGACTCCAAGAAGATGAAATTACCACCAGCAGGGCCTGGACTTTAGAGACACTTTTTAAGGAAGTACTCACGGGCTGGCAGACTTTCTCTTGGGTTGGTCTTTTAAAAATTTTTTTACATCTTTATTGGAGTATAATTGTTTTACAATGTTGTGTTAGTTTCTGCTGTATAACAAAGTGAATCAGCTATACGTATACTTATATCCCCATATCCCCTCCCTCTTGTGTCTCCTTCCCACCCTCCCTATCCCACCCCTCTGGGTGGTCACAAAGCACCGAGCTGATCTCCCTGTGCTATGCAGCTGCTTCCCACTAGCTACCTATTTTACATTTGGTAGTGTATATATGTCCATGCCACTCTCTCACTTCGTCCCAGCTTACCCTTCCCCCTCCCTGTGTCCTCAAGTCCATTCTCTACGTCTGCATCTTTATTCCTGTCCTGCCCCTAGGTTCATCAGAACCATTTTCTTTTTTAGATTCCATATATATGCGTTAGCATATGGTATTTGTTCTTCTCTTTCTTGCTTCACTCTGTATGACAGATTCTAGATCCATCTACCTCACTACAAATAATTCAATGTTGTTTCTTTTTATGGCTGAGTAATATTCCATTGTATGTATGTGCCACATCCTCTTTAACCATTCATCTGTCCATGGACATTTAGGTTGCTTGCATATCCTGGCTATTATAAATAGCGCTGCAATGAACATTGTGGTACATGTCTCTTTTTGAATTATGGGTTGGTCTTGGGATTAGGCAAACATTTATAGTGGTTGGTTGGCATTAGGGGCATTCTGCAGTGACAGAGATGTTTTCCTCCTGTTTTCTGCCCTATGACTGAGTCCATGACCTTGGCCTCATTATGTTCTAATCACAGGTACCAACTGGTCCAGATTTGCATACTGGGTGCACTAAGATAATACACTAAAAATAAAGAAAACCAAGGTGAAAAGTTATATTAGGTTGCTAGGGGTTCCATAAAAAGTACCACCGATCGGGTGGCTTAAACAACAGAAGTTTATTTTCTCTTAAATCTGTGGGCTGGAAGTCTGGGATCAAGGTGTCTGCAGGGTTGGTTTCTTCTGACTAATGACCAAGCAGATAGGAAAAATAAACAAGTAGAACTTTAAAAATGAAAACCAGAATGATTACTATTAAAGTCAAGGGAAAGCAATTAGACACAGCTGATGAGAGTTACTGAAATAAAGGTGGGTCTAAACACTCTCCCACAGTGAAGCACAGAGAGATTAAGATATGGAACAGAAGAGAGTGACAAAGAGATGTGGAAGATGGAATGAGACATATGTCTAACTGGCGTTTCTGGACAAGAGAAGAGAGAAAATGGTGCAGAAGCAATATCTGGAGAGATAATGACCAATCATTTTCTACAACTCATGAAAAATACCAATCCAGAGATTGAGAAATTCCAGTGAATTCTAAGCAAGATGGATAAATAAAAGGAAATCCTACACATAGACCCATTACAGTGAAACAGAGAGAAACAGAGACAACCTTGAAAAAACAATCCAGAGTGAATTAAATTATCTTCAGAAGAACGACAATTAGGCTGATCACTGACTTTTATTTTTTTTAAATTTTTATTGGAGTATAGTTGACCCACAATGTTGCATTAGCTTCAGGTGCACAGCAAAGCAAACCAGCCATACACACACATAAATCCACGCTCCTTCAGACTCCCCTCCCACACAGGCCATTACAGAGCACTGACATCTTAATATTTTTTAAAAATTAATTAATTTATTTTTGGCGGCATTGGGTCTTCATTGATGCACCCGGGCTTTCTCTAGTTGTGGTGAGCGGGCTGCTCTTCCTTGTGGTGGCTTCTCTTGCTGCGGAGCATAGGCTCTAGGCTCCCAGGCTTCAGTAGTTGTGGCACGTGGGTTCAGTAGTTGTGGCTCCTGGGCTTAGTTGCTCCGTGGCATGTGAGATCTTCCCAGACCAGGGCTCGAACCTCTGCCCCCTGCATTGGCAGGCTGATTCTTAACCACTGCACCACCAGGGAAGTCCTCACTGACTTCTTAATAGGAACAAAAGAAGCTCAAACAGGGTGGAATGGTATCATCATCATCATCCAAAGAGTCAATCTAGAGTAACGTATCCAGTAAAATATCTTTCAAGAAAACTGAGAGACTTTGCAGTCTCTCAGTAGAGCTCTTTTAGAATTTCCTTTTAGAAGGAAGTTCTAAAACATGGACTTTAGGCAGAAGGAAATTGGTCCAGATGGAAGGTTCGAGATGTAAGAAGGAACTAAGAGTGAATAAAGTATGTGCAGCTTAACAAACATGGACTGAATAAAACAATATTAACAATTTTTCCCTGGGTTGATAAAAAGATAAGAACACTTACAAAATAGCACTAATGTCTGGAGGGGATGATCAGAATTAAAGTGTTGTTAGGTCCTGTATTGTTTGATAGGAGAGTAAAGATAGCTGTTAGTTATACATTTTGGTAAATTAAATGTGCGTGTTAAAATCTCCAGGGTAATGATTAAAATAATGAAAATGAGATTTATACTTTCTAAAGTAATAGAAGGAAAAGGGAAGAACCCAAGTATAAAAAGTCTAAAAATAAACAAAAAGTATATGTTGTTTAGGGATACAAATGCACGATAAAATTATTAAAAAATAAGAATGATAAACACCGAAGTCAGGACCATGGTTACTTGAGGGAAGTGGAAGGAATCAGAAGATCAGGGAGGGACAGGCAGGGGAGTGACTTCAAACATAATTGAAAAAATTTTTTTCTTAAACTGGGTGATGGGTACATGATCACTGAATTGTTGTGACTTACATCTTAAATGTAATTCATAATTTTTATACCTACTCAAATTTGATTACAGAAAGATTTTCAAAAGGAAAGGAAAAAAATACTCCCAAACACTTTCCATTTTTTTGTAGACACTAATAACTCTAAGGACTCAGATTTCCATAAAGGGCTCAGCGTCTCCCCTAAGCCCTCTGCGGACAGATACAATCCTGCTCCATCAGCACCTCAGCGCACTGCACAGAGAAGGGGTTCAACACATGCTGCTGTGTTAGAGTTTAGATAGGAGCTATAGTTATCAGTAGGATGACTGTACTCAGAAGTTGAAGGGACTTAATTTAATTATTTGAATTATTTAAATGAACAGTTTTTCATAGCAAAGCTTCAATAGTGTCACATCTCTTTAGGGGGCTGCCTTGATTTGGGTTCCTCTAGAAGCAGATCCTGAGATAAGAATTGAAGGGATAAGTAGTTTATTTGGGAGGTAATCCCAGGAAATACTGTCAGGGGCATAGGGAAGTGAGGCAGGGAAGGGAAGGAAGCCACAAAGGAGGAATTATCGAGCCAGTCACTGGGGTGGGCTCAGTCCCTCTGTGGCTCCGTAAAAAGGGAGCAGTGTGCCTCAGAGTTAACCCAACCACGGGGCCTGGCCGCTGGGTATTCTCACCACCTCCCACGTCACCAGGTGAAGCTGCTTCCTGAGCATCCCCTCTTGCAAACTTCTGACCTGTCCTGTGCACAGCCCAGACCTCTGCCTGGCTGGAGCTAGAGCCCCCTGGCAGAGAGCTGCAGTGTTTGCAGTAAGCCTCCTTCAGCTTGTTGAGGTGAAAACTCAGGAGGCGTGGGCAGGACACCCACAGCATCTGCTAGAGCACTAGAGGCTTTTGGGTAGAAAGCCAGACATGTGAGTGGTGGCAAGCCTGGCAAACCTGTCTCCCCATTCAGTCTTCGGGCAAAGCTTAAGGGGTTAGAGGCAGAAGACTAGATTGGCTAGTCTCGAATCAGTCCATGTCAACTACTCCGGCTGCTGGAAGCCAGCTTGTCCTCACTGAAAGACTTCTCTCTCCGTAAAGGGCTCCAGTAGCAGCATTTCTATTCTTTGAGTTCCCATCCTAGAGACATGGGATCCTGTCTCTGCTAAATGACTCCAGGTTTGATTGATCAGCAACCTGTTTTAAGGAAGCAAAACCAGTTTCAGCTGGTTCAATGTTCTATGTGCTGCTTTAGCATCATTTGGGGCTGCTAACCAGGCCTCACCTCTTTGATTTGTTAGTTACAAGAACCAGTATGTTCCATTTATTATTTAAACAAGTTTGAGTTGGGTTTTTAAAAATTATATCAGTGCATTTTTTTAATATTTATCTTTGCTTGTTATTTTACTTTATTTTTTATTTTATTTATTTATTTTTGGCTGCATTGGGTCTTCGTTGCTGTGCGTGGGCTTTCTCTAGTTGTGGCGTGCATGCGGTGCGTGGGCTTCTCACTGCAGTGGATTCGCTTATTGCAGAGCACAGGCTCTAGGCACACGGGCTTCAGTAGTTGCTGCACGCGGGCTCAGTAGTTGCGGCACATGGGCTCCATAGTTGCAGTACTCAGGCTCTAGAGCACAGGCTCAGTATTTGTGGTGCACGGGCTTAGTTGCTCCACGGCATGTGGGATCTTCCTGGACCAGGGCTCTAACCTGTGTTCCCTGCATTGGCAGGCGGATTCTTAACAACTGCACCACCCGGGAAGCCCTCGAGTTGGGTTTTCTATCACTTGCAATGTGAAGAGTTTTCACTAACACAAAAAGTATAGTACACAATTAAGATTAAATTGTCATAATCTTTATTAACTAAGTAAAACTAATCACTGAAATATATAAAGGAAAACTCAAGAAACGCAGGAGAAATAAAATTGTAATGGAAGACTTTAAAACTCCTTTTTAGGGACCAAAAAGAAAACAAAAGTGAGCATGTGGAAGTCTGAATACTATAATTAACAAGGCAGATCTAATAGATGTATTAACTTTACAATGTATACCTGTGCAGGTGCCAATGGTACACTTACAGATTTTTCATGATTAAACTGCAACAAAACTTAATGTGTTCCCTAAAGAAGAAAAAGTACCACAGTCTCTGCCAAATATTCTGGGAGCTCATAACAATGGTGGACAAGAAACAATCCCCCCAAGCCTCTAAACCAAACAAGAGCTGTCCTTTCTAAACCATTTTTTGAACCAAAAAGGAAATAAAACTTTTAACTATAGAATATCTGGGAAATAACTACAATAAGAGTACGACTTTAAAACCTTTGAGATATAGCTGGAGTTGGACTCTAAGGGCATTTTCTATTAATTAAAATAAGAAAATAAATAAAAGAAAAGAGAAAAAAACACATAACTCAAGTATCCAAGTCAAGTAATAAAAAGAATCTGTATTTTCTGCTCAATTTTGCTATGAATCTGAAAATGCTCTAAAGAAAATAAAATCTGTTAAAGATTTCATAAACCTTAGGAAAATGGAAATAGAAAACTGAGACATAAAACTAAATATTGATAAATTATAAAACGGTATCACTAATAAATAAACACAACAGATATTTCTTGGGAGGTAGGGATCAATGCATTGTATTAAACTACTAATTAGCTTAGTCAAGAACTAAGAAAGAAAGCCCAAATATACAAAACTAGGAATCACACAGGGAAATGAAACATGGAGACTGATAAAATTTGAAGGATTCTAAGATACCACTTTGCTTAATTTTATGCCAATCCACTTAAATATAAGAATGAAATAAATGACTTCCAAGGAAAATACCCAAGCCCACAATCAATGGAAAGATAATCAGAAGATCTAAATGGGCTGATAACCAAGGAAAGAGGAAGTAGTTTAAGAAGTCTTAGCCTACGCAGGTTCCAGACCCAGAGGGTTTCATGGGCAACTCATTTAGATCTTCAAGGAACAGATAATTTCTATGCTTTTTGAGCTCTTTCAGACCACAGAGAAACAAGAAACACCTCTTAGAAAGCCAGAATTTGTAAAAGACAGCATGTAACAAACCAGCCAGACTACTGACAGACAAACAGCAGGACAATTTCGCTTAATACCTAGGTGAAAATTGGAATCCTCTACTGAAATATAGAGTCCATGGGATATTAAAGGAATTATGACCAAGAGGAAGTCTCAGTAGAAGGGTAAAGATGGTTTAATATTATGAAATCTATTAAGATATTCCACCATATATTATCAAGAGATACCAAAAGCTCATCTGATACGTTTCAATAGCTACTCCTATTTTTACAAAGCCCATGCTAAAATAGAAATAAATGGATACTTGCTAGATATAATTTTATGTGTGTGTGTGGTGTGTGTGTGTGGTATGTGTGTATTTTATAACACAAAACAATAGCCAATATCCTGCTTACTAATAATACACTGGAAGTAATGCCCATTAAAGTCAATAAAAGACAAGAGTGCTGTTATTATTATAATTTGAGAGTTACCACTAAATTCCCATGCAACGAGGTTTTAGCAGTTTATACTCACATCAACTGAATATGAAAGTGCCTGTAAACCTACACTCTTAACTACATTATATATTATAACCCTTTTAAATCTTTGTCAACTTGATGTAGATTAATTATCATTTCCTTAAGTATCAGTAAGCTGAATTTTTACATGTTTAAAAGCCATTTGTACTTTTGTGAATAACCTATTCAAGTCCTTTGCCCATTTTTCTTTTTGGTATTGTTTGATATTGTTGAATTTGTAAATTAACAATATTAATCCTTTGTCATGGAGCTTATAAATATTCTTCTGTTGTCTTTAATCCTATGTTTTTGACATGAAGAAATTTAAGTGTTTTTATATAATAAAATATTCAATCACCTCTAAAGTTTTCTGGCCTTGGTGTTCATATTGAGAAAGGATCTCTTCCAAGAGCATAAAAATATTCCCCACTGTTTTTTCTAACAGTTTTATAGTTATAGTTACAGTTTTACATTGAACCCTCTGAACCACCTGTAATTTATTTTGGTGTAAGGACGGAGGTAAGGCTACAAAGAGCTACCAAGTTTTCCCATCTCCACTTAATGAGTAATTCATCTTTCACTCATTGATTTCAGGCATTGTCCTTAAACACTATTTTCTTTTGTAACCTCAGGTTTGCTTGTGTATATTCCACTTGTCTGATTATTGCTGTGCCAGTACATATTGTTTTAGAAACCAGCATTATTGGTTCTAATATTTGCCAGAGAAAGTGCACCATTATTCTTGTATTTCACATTTTTTCTTGTTATTCTCACAAGATGGTTCTTTTAAGGTGAGCTCCAGAATTATTTTTTCAAGTTCCAAAAAAAGTTCTGTTGGCATTATGACTAAGACTATTGAATTCTAGTTTGATTTAGAAAGAAGTACTGTATTGAGTATTTCTACCTAGGAGTGAAATATATTTCTCTACCTTAAAAATCATTTTTATGTTCCTCAGTGGAGTTTTATAATGCTATTCATGTATATCCTATGCATTCTTCACTAACTTTATTCTTAGGTGTATTATATTTTTGATATTAGTGGGGATTTTCCATTTTATTTCTTTAAATCATGTTTTGAAACTGGTTACTGCCTATATATTGAAAGCTATCTGTATATTAATTTTAACTGGTAACCTACATGGTAATATAAATAATATTATGAAAAATAACTATATTTTCTAAAAAAATTATAGTAAATAGAGTGGCATTGTTTTACATTTTTACAAATCCCTTTAATGTCTGGCTTAATGCAAGATGGCTTGATTCTCTTCTCTGTTTCTGCAGTCAATTTATTGTATTATCACATATCATGTAGTCTCCGGAAAACTGTATTATATGCTAGTGAAAGAATGAGAGTGAAAAAAATCAAATAACATCTTTATGTTATTATAATATTCTCAGGGACCTCCAGGGGTCCCCAAAACACACTTTGAGAACCACTGCTTATAACCACTATTATTAATTTTATTTACACAGGCTATAAAACATAATTAAAAAACATTTTACTGTTTGTTGAATGTCTACTTTGTGCTAGACCCTCTCCTGAAGTCTTCAGGATAATCCTTCAGGGTAGACATTATTACCTCCTGCGCCATCTTCCTCTCCCTGGTTTAGAGATGAGCAAACTGAAACACAGAGACTCAACCATTTCTCCGAAGTCACACACTGGAGGACAGTGGTGCTAGAACCCATATCCAGGTCTACCTGACTTCAAAGCTCAAACTCTTTCCATCATCCCTGTCTCTCAACATATTTCATTAAAAACACTATATTAAGGTGAATTAAACGACAGCAATTTCTTTGATTTCCTCCCTCAGTGCTCTGTTTAAATGCAACATGGTATTATGGTACTTTGTGTGGTCAGGACCCAAGCTGACCTAAGCCCTTCCCTGGCCCCATCTATGCAGGACAACCAAAGCTCCTCCACATGCTTCGCTGCCATTAATTCTGACGAATTGCTCAGAACACGCTTTTAGCATATTGCATCACACGCTTTGGCATAAGGACGATTATTCTGTAATAAATGAAAGGATCACATCCTCTCATGAAGAACAGGCAGCAGTGGAAGATCAATTTCTTAAAAAGATTTTCTCTTTATTACTGTCAAGGGGTTAGATCTAGGATAGTGTAGCATACAGATAATAAAGGTGAAATACAGGATACTTTGCAGATAACGACTATCCACTTTCTTTTTTCTGACAGTTATGGAGGGAAAGGAAAACCACAGATGTCTGATAAGACCCAGAGACATCCTTTCATTATGTGTCTTAAGAGACAGGAACAAGTGAGAGTAGAGGAGATCACAGGAAAAAATTAGGAGGATAAAGAAAAAAACCGAAGAGTCCCGTATTATATGGGTGGTTTCTGATTACTGCACATCTGCAGACAATATTTGAGATTTATTTCTTCTCTCTGGAGCTTCCTTGCTGGACTAAAGTTGATGTCTGGAGCTATGTATAGCTTCTGTGAAAGGATCCCTTGGCAAATTAAATTCTACGGTTTTGTCTTCATTCATACTACATACTTTATACATCTCTGCAAATAACCATTGGAATTTAAACTAGAAAGCAACAAAACAGTCCTGGCTGTAGGTCTAAACAAAACTGGAACATTTGACTATTCTGAAGTCATCCCTGATCATCTTTTTCTTTTAACACTTTTCCCATTGAAACGGTTCTTTCTCGCTTTTAGAATGATCAACAGCGAAGAATGAAAACAAAGATGCTACTGCACAGTTTCTCAAAATAAGTCTCTATGCTAACATCATCCATACGAAAATAGGAAGAAAATTACCATAAAAATTTAAAAGGAAAGGAAAGGAAAAATACAAATTAATCTGCACTCTTTGCCCGCATTGGCCTGGCCTTGAGAACATAGTAAAAGTCCTTTACAAATGACCACAAGTAATTGTGGGCAGATTCAACTTTTTAATGGAATTATTTCAAGGCCTAAACATAAGGTTCCCATAAACACAATTCCAAATCTCAAAGTACTCCAAAGGCCTTCACCCCAGTCGAGAAGGAAAAGACACCCCTCACTATATAAACATCACTAAGACAGAAGCATGCCATGCTATAATATCGAAGGTGGGGTTCACGCTGATTATAATTGATGAACTGACCTGGTTTCAAGTCAGTTTGGGATCTGGGAAGTTTCTAGATACACTTTAAGTTCAGGTAACAATTTGTTCTTTTTCTGTATTTATTTTTAAGTGATCAGTTAACTGAAAGAAAGAGAAATAAGAGTATAGATTACAAAGAAATTATGAAACAAAGCACATGAAAATAAACATAAATGTAAGAGCAACAAGAGAAAAAAAGGGAAAACAATTATCCATAATTTCACCATCTTAACACTACTATTTGTAGCATTTTAATTTTTTTCCCTTCTGGTCTTTTTTGCTATGTGCTTATGTATGTACACACTCTCTTTTGTTTTTAAAAAAAAAATGGTCGTAAAGTGAGAGAGTGGCATGGACATATATACACTACCAAATGTAAAACAGATAGCTAGTGGGAAGCAGCCGCATAGCACAAGGAGATCAGCTCGGTGGTTTGTGACCACCTAGAGGGGTGGGAGGGAGAGAGACGCAAGAGGGAAGAGATATGGGAACATATGTATATGTATAACTGATTCACTTTGTTATAAAGCAGAAACTAACACACCCCTGTAAAGCAATTATACTCCAATAAAGATGTTTAAAAAAAAGCAAAAAAAAAAAGGTCGTATTCATATTGTGATATAATTTGTATCTTGTTTTTTAAAATTTAGTATCATTAGCATTCACAAAGTTCCTACATAATTTTAATAATTCATTTAGTGGATGTGCCATAATTGATTATTCCCTTACGACTGTTAAGTGCATGTTGCATCTAAACTTTGTGTGTGTGTATATAGAATATCTTCACGCATACTGCTTTCCCTTTTTTCTCTTTCTCTTTCCTTTTTTCATCTTTTATTTTATCCCTAATTCCCACTTCCTCATTTCTTACTTTCTTCACTAAGGTTAAGATCCATCCACATTGCTATGTTGTTGTTTCTGGCTTCAGTAAACATTCCTTGGTGGGCAACCATCCCACTCTATGTAAGCTGTCCACTCTCTAGGGCTGGGACCCCGGGTTATCTCCAACTCCCCTCCACTACCAATAACCCTGTCCTTTACATGTCCCTTTTGGGAACATACTTACAATGTCCCTTTTTAAATGTGTTTGAGAATTTCTTGGGAAGGTGTATCCAGGGTGAGATTGCTGGATCATAGGGCTTGTAATACTAACTTTGACTAAGAACAGCTGAGGTTGCTTTCAGAATGGTTGTGACTTTCTATGTTCTTACCGGGAGTACATGGGAATATTGTATCTCCATGTCTTTTCCAACACTTGAAGTCATCTCACTTTCTAATTTTTGCCAATCTCGTAGATGTAAAGTGGTATCTCATGGCTGCTTTAATTGTCACCTCCTGATTTCTAATAAATTTGAGTGTCTTTAAATTGGCCTGCTAGCCTTTTGGGATTCCTCTTCCGTAAATTGCCTTTCCATATCTTTCCCCCATTTTTCTATTGGGGCTGTCCTTTTTTTTTAGATTTGCGGGAATTCCTTCACTATCCCAGATATCTTCTGTTGGTTTTAGACACTGCAAATAAATTCTATGCTATCATCTTACTTTAATCTTTATCTATAATGTCTTTCATGGACCAGAAATCCTTTCTTTTGATGTAATTAAATTCATCTTACGCTTTACGATTTGTGCTACTGAAGTTTCATTTATAAAGTCAGTCCCTTCTCCTAGGTCATAAATACACTGTCCTATACTTCACTGTATGGACTTTATGATTTCATATTTACAATTAGGTTTGATCTGTAGTCCACTTTTGAATGTGGTGATAGGTAGGAATCTGATTTTTTTTCTCCATGTAGTGAGCAATTTCCCCAATCCTATAAAATAAAATAACCTGTCCTGTTCATATTGATTTGTGCCACCTTTGTCATATATTAGGTTCTCATATATACATGGATCTGTCTCTATCACATTAGTCAGGCTGTTGTCTCTCTTATACTAATTTCACATTTTATTTCTTTGTAGTACGTTCAAACCAATGTTAACTTTTCTTTTTCACAGTTAATTTATCTAATCATGGATTTTTTTTTTCCTATTTATATGTCAGAGTAAGCGTCCTGAGTTCCTAAAAAATTCCAGATGGAACTCTGGTTAATATTACTCTGAATTTATACAGTAATTTGGGACAGTTGACATTTTTATAATATTAAATCATCCTACCCAAGAGCATGAAAGTCACTCTATTTATGCAACTTATGATCTATGCACTTTATTGGAGTTTTAAAGTTTCCTCCGAAAGCTCTTGTATATTCTTTGTTAATTCCTAGGTACATTGTATTTTTTCTACTGCAAAGAGTATCTTATTTTTAAAATTATATCTTCTAGTTGGTTATTGCTGGTATCTCCTAATCTAGCAAACTTGGTGAACTCTTTTATTAGTTCTTTTACTGATTATTTTAAATAAAAATAGTTAATAATTATTTCATCAAAGTTTTAAAGTTTAGTTGCACACAGTTGTTCATAATTTTCTTTCATTACATTACATTTAAAATTTCTATTATGACTATTAATTTTGTCCTATACATTTGATATTTTGCTTACTAATTTTGCTCTTTTCAAGTAGATGAGTATGCCATCTATACATAATGACAGATTAATCTCTTCTCTTCTAATCCTATGTCTCTGTTGTGATGTGAGACAATACTTGTTAAGAGTGGGCTTTCTTGTCTTGTTTCTTTCTTAAAGGGAATGACTAAAATTTCTTCATCGAGTATAAGTTTTGGTGGAGGTTTCTGACACATAACCTCTACTAAGTTAACACGTACTCCTATTCCTAGTTTGCTAAGAACTATTTTAAAAACCATAAATAAGTGTGTTTTTGTCATATAATTTTTAGGAATCAATTTTGATAATCAATTGTTATTTCTCCTTTAGTTCATGAATGTGCTGAATTACATTCATAGGTATTCTGAGGATGAACCATCCTTGCAGTTCTGATATAAACCCTACTTGATGATAATTTATTAGCTTCGGTTCAGTTAATACTTTACTTGTCCATCTATGTTCATAAGTGAAGTGAACATGCAACTTTCTTTTCCTGTGTTTTTCTTATCTAGTTTGGGAATCAAGCATACACTAGCCTCATCAAATCATGTAGGTAGCCTTTTCTGACTTCTGGAACAACTTGTTTAAGATAAAAAGGAATTATTCTAGGACTTCCCTGGTGGCACAGCGGTTAAGAATCCGATCCCTGGTCCAGGAAGATCCCACATGCCATGGAGCAAGTAAGCCCATGCACCACAACTACTGAGCCTGTGCTCTAGAGCCCGCGAGCCACAACTACTGAGCCCACGTGCCACAACTACTGAGCCCACGTGCCACAACTACCGAAGCCCACAGGCTCTAGGGCCCGTGCTCCACAACAAGAGAAGCCACTGCAATGAGAAGCCCGAGAGCACCACAACGAAGAGTAGCCCCCGCTCGCTGCAACTAGAGAAAGCCCACGCAGCAGTGAAGACCCAATGCAGGCAAAAAAAAAAAAAAAAAAGAATTATTCTATAAAAAATTGGTACAACACCCTCATAAAACCATCAGGTACTTTTTTTTGAGGGAGGGGAGATGAGGTCTTGGAACACCTTTTCTATTTATTTAACATTTATTTCATTAAAGTTTTAAGATGCATTTGCACACTGTTGTTCAAAACCCTTTTTTATTACATTTTAAAATATGCATTGTGCCAGTAGTAATTTTGTACCTTACAGTTGATAATCTCTTTTTTCATTTCTTTTTTTCTCTCAATCAGTATTGCCAAGGCCTGTCAGACTTATTAATCTTTCAAAAGACGTTTTGTTTTTCTTTAATCTTATTTTTTTTAATTATATTAAATTATATTCTATTAATTATTTCTTACCTTCTTATGTGGTTTGGATTGCTCTGTAAGCTTGTTTTCCAATTTCTTACCTTGGCTTTACTTTAATTTTTTGTTTCACCTTTAAAATTTGGTTTTCTTTTTGTTTTTTTTTTTGCGGTACGCGGGCCTCTCACTGTTGTGGCCTCTCCCGTTGCGGAGCACAGGCTCCGTATGCACAGGCTCAGCAGCCATGGCTCATGGGCCCAGACGCTCCGCGGCATGTAGGATCCTCCCAGACCGGGGCACGAACCCGTGTCCCCTGCATTGGCAGGCGAACTCTCAACCACCGTGCCACCAGGGAAGGCCTAAAATTTGTTTTTATTGAGGCATAATTTACATACAGTGAAATGAATGATGTTTGTGTATAGTGTGATGAATATTGACAATTATATACTCCTATATACCCCAAACCCCAATCAAGATATAGAGCATTTCTGTGATCCCAGAAGTTTCCTCCTGCCTTTTTTCCACTCAATCTTCACCAGCCCCCTAAGAGGCAAATACTACTATGATTTCCATCACCACGTATCAGTTTTGCCTTTTCTTCAACATTGTGTAAATGAAATCATACAGCAGGTACTCGTGTTTGGCTACTTTTGCCCAGCATGTTTTGAGATCCATCCTTTTATTACTAAAATGTATTCATTGTATAATTAAAATCATGATTTGTTTATTCATTCACCTGCTAATGGACATTTTGAGGGTTTTTTTTCCCCTCCAGATGATCATGAATAAATCTTCCAAGAATATTTTGTACAAGTCTTTTTGGGGACATATGTTTTTGTTTTCTTGGGTAAATCCCTGAAAATAAAATTACTGAGTCATAGGTCAGATATACGTTTAATTTATAAGAAACTACCTATGTGTTTTCCAAAGGATTTATACAATGTGACACTTCCACTACCAATGTAGGAGAGTTTGAGTGCTCTGTATCCTTGCCAACATTTAATGTTGTTAGTCTTTTTGACTTTAGCCAAGCTAGTGAGCGTGAAGTTGGCTTCTTGTTGTGGTTTCAATCTGTATTTCCCTCATGAGTAATGACGTTAAACACCTTATGTGCTTATTCACCATTCATATATCTTCTTTTTTTAAGTATCTGTTTATGTACTTAGCCTATTTTTAATTGGATTGGTTATATTTTTATTATTGAGTTGTGGAAAATATTTGCACAGTCTGGATTCAAATATTTTGCCAGATATATGTATTAAGATTATTTTAATCAATCAAAAGAAAAGGCAATTTTTCAGTGACTTGCCTTTTCTTTTTCTTGATAGTATCTATTGATGACCAGAAGTTTAAAATTTTGATGAAATGCAATTTATCAATATTTCTTTCATAGTTTGATCCTTTTTTTGGTTCCTGCTAACAAATACTTGGTAAGATATTCTCCTGTATTTTTTTTTAAAATAAATTTACTTATTTATTTATTTTTGGCTGCATTGGGTCTTGGTTGCTGCACACGGGCTTTCTCTAGTTGCGGTGAGCAGGGGCAACTCTTCGTTGTGGTGCATGGGCTTCTCACTGCGGTGGCTTCTCTTGTTGCGGAGCACGGGCTCTAGGTGCATGGGTTTCAGTAGTTGTGGCACGTGGGCTCAGTAGTTGTGGCTCACGGGATCTAGAGGGCAGGCTCAGTAGTGGTGGCACCCTGAGTAGTGGTGGCTTATCTGCTCCACGGCATGTGAGATCTCCCCGGACCAGGGCGTGAACCCGTGTCCCCTGCATTGGCAGGCGGATTCTTAACCACTGCACCACCAGAGAAGTCCCTCTCCTGTATTTTCTTAAAACTAAGTTTTATATAGGATGAGCAAGAGGATAGCAGTACATTGTTTTCTTCATATACGGTCAGTCCCTGACTTAAAATGGTTCAACTTATGATTTTTTTATCATTTTATTGATATCTTCAAAGAACTAGCTTTTGGATTCACTGAGTTCTTTTTACTATTTGTTTAACATTTTATTGATTTCCATTTATATCTTTATTATTTCCTACCATTTACTTCGTATTTAATTTGTTTTTCTTTTTTCCATATTCTTAAAGGAGAAGCATAGATCATTAAGATTAGACTATTATTCCTTTCTAAAACAAGCATTTAAAGTTACACAATTTTCTCTAACCACTGCTTTAACTTCAACCCCCAAAGTTTGATATGTTGCATTTTCAATAAAACTCAGTTTAAAATTTTTCTAATTTTTCCTGTGATTGTTTCTTTGCCTCATGTGTTATTTAGAAGTGTACTGTTTAATTTCAAAATATTGGAGCATTTTATATTTGCAGACGGTGAGACTGACAAGGGCTTAATTTCCAAAATATACAAATAGCTCATATAACTCAACCAAAAAAAAAACAAACAACCCATTTGAAAAATGGGCAGAAGACCTAAATAGGCATTTGTCCAAAGAAGAAATACAAATGGCCAATAGGCTCATGAAAAGATGCTCAACATCACTAATTATTAGAGAAATGCAAATCAAAACTACAGTGAGGTACCACCTCACACTGGTCAGAATGGTCATCATTAAAAATTCTACAAATAACAAATGCTGGAGAGGATGTGGAGAGAAGGTAACCCTCCCACATTGCTGGTGGGAATGTAAGTTGGTAGAGCCACTATGGAAAACAGTATGGAGGTTCCTCAGAAAACTGAAAACAGAAATACCACATGACCCAGCAATCCCACTCCTGGGCACATATCCAGACAAAACCCTAATTCAAAAAATACATGCACTCCTATGTTCATAGTAGCACTATTCACAATAGCCCAAACACAGAAACAACCTAAATGTCCACCAACAGATGAATGGATAAAGAAGATGTGGTAAATATATACAATGGAGTACTACTCAGCTATAAAAAAAAGAATGAAATAATGCCATTTGCAGCAACATGGATGCAACTAGAGGTTATTATACTAAGTGATGTAAGTCAGAAAGAGAAAGACAAATACCATATGATATCACCTATATGTGGAATCTAAAATATTGACACAATTGAACCTATCTACGAAAGAGAAACAGCCTCACAAACATAGAGAAGAGACTTGTGGTTGCCAAGGGGGTGGGGCGGTGGGGGGGTGGTAGAGGAGGGATGGATTGGGAGTTTGGGGTTAGCAGATGCAAACTATTATATATAGAGTGGATAAACAACAAGGTCCTACTGTATAGCACAGAGAACTATATTCAATATCCGATAATACAGCATAATGGAAAAGAATATTAAAAAAGAATGTATATATATGTATAACCGAATCACTTTGCTGTACAGCAGAAATTAACACAACACTGTAAATCAACTATACTTCAATGAAAAATGGAGCATTTTAAAGATATTTGTATTGATTTCTAATATAATTCTATAGTGGTTAGAGAACTTACTATGCATAATTTCAAATTTAGCAAGACCTGTTTTGACCTCTGTGTCCACTTAAAAAGAACTTGTATTTTGCAGTTGTTGGGTGAATTTTGTCATAAATATCAACTTAAGCTTGATAATGCTATTATCTCTAGCATTATCTATTTGCCAACTATAATAGCAAATGCTATTATAATAGCTATTATAATGCTATTATTATGTCATAATGCTATGCTCTTATTTGTCTGACGTTTTGTCTACTGCTCCATCAATTACTGAGACTGGAGCGTTAAAATCATTAACCATACTTTTTCCGCCTACTTCTCCCTACAGTTATTTTGTTTTTTAATGTGTTCTCATGCTCTGATTGGGTTCATGCACATTTAGGATTGTTAGGTCTTTCTGATTAGTGGATCCCTTTTCATTAAAAATCTCCCTCTTCATCTCTTGTAGTACTCCTTGTCTTTAATTTTATGTTTAATATTAATAGAGCCACACCAGTTTTCCTATAATTTATAATATATAGTTAAGATTTTGATATCTTTTTCTATCCTTTTACTTTTGACCCACTAATGCCTTTATAGCCTTTATCTTTAAGGTGAAACTCTTGTAAAGAGCAAATAGGTCTTGCTTTTTTTTTTTTTAATCCAATGGAATTAGGCTAAAGTCAACTGAGAATAAAGAATAAATTACACCAAAATGGGTCCAGGAAACTAGTAGGAAAGTGAGAATTGTTTTAGTAACCAAGAAGGTGTCTGGCTAATATGAAAGGAAGAACATTTTAAATCCAATTATCCAGGTGGCCTGAATTTACTAAGCTATTTCTTAACCTCTAGTTTCATGTTTTCTTGACAGTCCTGATTCAAGAATGCATTACAGGAGGGCGGAAGTCACTTAATTTTAACCTCTTAGGGGAAAAACAGCAAGTAAAAAAATCAAGTAAGAAATTTTTTGCTTGTTCCTCTTTAGAACCCTGCCTATTACTGAAGATGTGCTCACTGGATAATTAAGTACTCTAGCGATAATTGGGGCATTAAGACGCTGGAACAGAAAGGCGAGATTTCATTATTTTCCAATAACCTGTAGTCTTTAGGCTGTGGTGCTCCTACAATCAATATTTTTATCTCTGTGAGGGCAGTGTACATTCATTTTGTTACACATCTAGCATTTCCAAAGAGGCCATTGTTTCACACAAATAGAGTCAGCCCAGTACTCTGTTATTATAATGAATTCTCCTCCAAGAGGCATAAAGTACTAGGAAAATTGCAAACTTCTGTTTTAACCAGCATGATTTCCAGCAGTTTTAATGGATTTTTTTTAAAAAAAGAAGAAAAAAATCACCCTGACAACAAACAGTTGTGTTTATCATCTCTGCCACGAAATAGTAAAGATCTGACTGCTGTTCAGGTAATCAATTTCCATGAATTACTAATAACAGTTATAAGACCGATTAAGTCTCCCAGGCTCAGCAACTCAACAGTTGCGTGTAAGCTATAATTTGCATTAAAAATAGTCATCTCATGATACAAATCCTGAGACCATACTAACTGCTAACTTTTATGTAAGAGATATGGTTTGTTATTTATACAACATGTGCTTGCACCTAATTGCACAACTAAGGCTTATCACAGAATTTTTACATATCAAACATTTTAATTTAACCTCAAAATTTAGTTTCTCAGCTCTCAACCTACCATGGAAATCATGTTTTTAAAATTTGCAGTTGTAACATAGTACAGACTGATTTTTTTGAAGGAGTTTGCTAAATAATTAGAAGAATATTAATTTAAAATTCAGTCTTCAAGAAACATACTGGATCATAACTTGAAGTGCTGTTTACAAAACTCTCCCTGAATTGTGTTAATGTTTGCTTCATGAAACAGGTTCTGTGCCTTGCTGCCTTTGAAATCTGAAAGAGGAAGATTTTGTTGTTTTTATTGTCTTCTGACTATGTATTTGCATGCCTCTGACTTTGATTCACTCTGCTCTCTGAATGTGAAAAATGAAAAGGCCATGTTTATGTGACACTCGCTAGGACAATGGCCAGGTCCCTCTTGGTAGCTGAAAATCCAGATCATGAATCTTGATGGAGAAAGATGTCATTCCATAAATATGTAGGATGTCCTTAAGCCGAGAGATCTATCATGTTGGCCTTATTTGTCAGATGCAGAAGAGCAAAGCTGTTCTCCTGAGATGCTGGGGGGTCCCAGCAGAGGCTCCCTTCTGGAAAGAAGACTTCCGCAGGAAGCTGGTCTGAAGACTGTTTTCTTCCCGGCTATGCTTCCCAAAGAATGTCCATCAAAGTGAAAGACAAAGAAGCATTATTTAAACTGTGCAGAGAAAACCCCAGCAATCAATACCATCTACAACCCTAATCTTTTCAATAGGTTAGGCTGCGAAATTTCGTTAGAAGATCGATTTAGGTATGTTTTCATTTTAGGTGTGAAGTGTGTTTTATCTTGACGGTGTGGAATTTCACCTTTTACTGTTAGTTATGAATACAAATCAGAGGTCAGAGCTGAAAATTTGGGCTTGGAGTAATTTCCCCATTAGTCCTGTGTAACGCCAGCCTTCCAAACATTTAAGCATTTTGAGATAACATATACGAAATGTGCAGCATAAATTTTTAAACCTAGCCTTCTATGAAAATGATTACACATAATACCAAATGACTACTATTTATGGTTCTCTGAGAAAACAGAAGGAATCCAATTATTCTTGAAGTCAGATTTCACACGGCTATCAGTGGGCTGTATGAGACCAAGTGACAGGTAAAAATGGTACCCGTCACCACCAAGTAGATAATGTGACCTTAAGTTCCTTTATACTCCACGCACTCCTATATTTGAGCGTGTTTTCTAAATTCTAAAATAGAATGGCCATGAGAATATACACTGCCCATAACCCAGTTATATTTAGGAAATGATACTCTTTGCTACCATATGCATTTGTGAATGTGTAGGGGAATATTTATCAGGGAGGTGGCCGTGGGGTGAGGGGAACAGTTTGGAAATTAAATTGTTCAAGTTAAAAAATTTTTAAAAGACAAGCCAGTCATCTATATTCTGAAGAAAGCTTGTATCTATTTTTGCTTTTCACTAATGAATGTTGGATACAACCGTTGTAACTTAGACACATTTTCAACAAATTTTTTTTGTCTTTTAATTTCAAAGTCTTAAAATGCTAAAGCAGGTTGGGATGACTGAAACTGTGTAGTTCAGGGTTCCCCTCGAGGCAGGAATTTCTTAGGGAACAAACATTCCTACAAATAGTTATCCAGAAGCCACTCGAACCTTCTGTGAGACCCACACTTCTTCCCTTGTGAGGCAGGCTGCACAACCGTTGCTGGCGGAAGAGTCTTCCTCGTTTGCCACGGAAGGTCCCTCTCTGTGACGTGCATTCTACCGTGGCACCACATCCTCTTTAACAACAGAGAGGAGCTTTTCACAGGACTCTTCAACCTTGGGAGAGGGGATTCTAGCACCTTCAAACCTTCCCTTTTCCAGGCTAAAGAGGGTTTCACACTCTTTCCTTTAAAAAGCATAGTAAAGGGCTTCCTGGTGGCGCAGTCGTTGAGAGTCCGCCTGCCGATGCAGGGGACGCGGGTTCGTGCCCCGGTCCGGGAAGATCCCACATGCCGCGGAGCGGCTGGGCCCCTGAGCCATGGCCGCTGAGAGCCTGCGCGTCCGGAGCCTGTGCTCCGCAACGGGAGAGGCCACAGCAGTGAGAGGCCCACGTACTGGAAAAAAAAAAAAAAAAAAAAGCATAGTAAAGGGAGCAAAACTGGCTCTCAACCTTGTTGGGTCATTGTTCCCTTGGAAAATCAGATGCAAGCTGGCTTCCGTTCCCTTTCTAAAGCAAATAGACACATGCACTTGCCCTTAAAAGTGGATGGCAATCTCAGGGGTTGCAAGAGTGCAGGTTGAGAACCTCTGGGTCTCGTAGGGGGTGCTCTGGTTGTCGCAGGGAGCACCAGAGGCCAGCGAGCAGCACTCGGCGTGGAGGTGTAAGAGGGCAGCGATCCGCTGAGGGAGCACGGGGCACAGGGAGCCATGAGGACGTTTGTTTTTATTTTGATTCTTTTCAGTGAAACCACTGACACTGGGGTGTTTTGTTTGAAAAACTAAATGCAGATGCATTCTGGTTCACTAAGGGCTGTGGATATGCTGAATCTGACTGTGACTGCGGGTGCGTGTTAGTGTCTGGCTCGGCCAGCATCACACATGAACCTGGCGGGAGGCCCCAGTGACTGAGGGCTCTCTCCCTGCCCGCCACCATCCTTACTGTTACATGGCCATCATCATCGGAAGAGCAGCCGATCTCTCCTCAATACAGCATCTTATGCTTTAGAATGAACAGCAATGATGCTACAGCCTCATAATAACGAGTAAGGAACAATTTCATTTTCCTTTTACAGATGAGGAAACCAATCCTCTGAGAAGATAAACGACTTGCTCAGCATCACGGGGGTGAATGTGTCCAGGACCCAGCTGGCCGGATTCCCCGTTACCCCACCCAGCTCTTTTATCCACACAAAGCCAACTCCCACCTACTAACCCAGTGAGCTGCACAATAATCTCACTAAAATAGAATGAAAAGAGCCATATCCAAGCCTTTCCAAACCTCACTTGTCTAAGGCAGTGTCTTCACACGAGTGGGATTGAAGCCCTAGGAGTGAATCCTTCATTTCTGGTCCCAGAGGAACCAGGGATGACCAGATGGGAGGAGCAGCCTTGGCAAGGGGGAGTGACCCATGGAAGGAGGTGATGCCGTCCCCTGCGAGGAGGGGATCTGCTTGACCCCCAGCTTCAGGAGAACAAGTGGCCTTCCCTGAGACTTTGTTCGGGGGGCCAGATAACATCTAACAGTAAACAAAATCCTTAAGAAATCACATCTTGCCCCTGGCCCCACCCAAGAAGTGTGAGGATGACAGCCAGCTCCACAGAGAAAACAAAAACAAAAACACAAACACAAAACCCACACACATGAGGAGATGCGTTAGGCTGGCGACCAGCCGTGTGTAGCTAATCTCTGCTTTGGGGTGTCTGATGCCAGCGTCTGTTGGACTTCAGCAATGTCTGCTCCATATTTATGCTCTTCACTTTCTTTTCTGACCTTGAAGATGCATGGAAATATTTTCCTCCGCCACCGTTCCGAGCTTCAGAGGTGAAGTCCATTCACGGCAAGGAGGGAGAACTGGTTGTTGTTCAGGCTTTGTGCTGGAAAGCTCTGTAGCAAACCAAATGCCCTCCCGATATGAGACAGAAGGCACATCCCAGAGGGGCCTCCTAGGCTGGCCAGAGAGTGGAAGTAAGTGCTCCTGTCTGCTGCCTTTCAGGCTCTCCAAACAGCTTGAGGCCACGTGACCAGGAGGCCTGAGCAGGGCAGGCGTGCCACTCAAGCAGAAACCAACCCATCAGGGCCCGTTGCAGAGACTCTGAGGGGGGACCCCGTGTTTTGCCAGTTTGGGGATGGCCCTGGCCTCACCCCACACAACGCAGGATACTTTGGATGCTGCGGTGGGGCTTTTACTAGGAAAACAGATACAAGTGTGTTGTAGGTGGGCCCAGTACAGGACCCTGCTCACTGCCGGCACGTGCCTCAGGCACGTCTTACAGGAGGGAAGCACTGCCCACTGTCTGGAAGCGCCGGCTCGGGGGCTGCTGCGCACCTCGCTTCCTCAACCCAGGCTTCTGTTAGAGATGCCAGCTGAGCCTTGGAGGACGAGGTGGTTAATCTTATGTGTCAACTTGACTGGGCCACGGGGTGCCCAGGTTATTATCACTGGGTGTGCCTGTGAGGGTGAGTCTGCATGAGATTAGCATTTGAATCTGTGGACTCAATAAAGCAGTTTGCCCTCCCCAGTGTGGGTGGGCATCTTCCAATCCACTGAGGGTCTGGTGAGAAGAACAAAAAGTCAGAGGAAGGAGGAATTCGCCCCCTTTGCTTCCTGCCTCACTGACTGAACCGGGATATCTATATTCTCCTGCCACTGCACTGGAATTTACCCCACCGGCTCCTCTGGTTCTCAGTGTTTGGGGCTCCGACGGGAATTGTACCACTGGCTTTCCCGGGTCTCCAGCTGCAGACGGCAGATCATGGGATTTCTCAGCCTCCAAGTCATATAAGCCAACTCCTCATAATAAATAGATAGACAGACAGATATATAGACAGATAGAGATAGATAATTTCCTGCTGGTTCTGTTTCCCTGGAGAACCTGAGTAACCCAGAGGACTTGGGACCATGGGACTCTTTCTAGAGTCAGGGCTCAGACCTGGGTCTTCAAAACACAAAGCCAGCACTCTTCTGACTGGCCACACTGCCCCAGAGCCAGTAAGATGGCAATATTCACAATAGGACGGTCTCCCCCACCTACTGACAGGGCCTGAGATGACCAGAGAGGAGGCTGAGCCGGATGTGCAAAGCCTCTCAGATGGTTTTAGGTGCGGCACCAAGACGGGCAATGCTACCAGCGCACTCACTCAGGGACAAAGTGATTCCCTTTCCAATTCCCTCTGGATCACTTTGGTTCCAGTCACGAACAAAATCCCAGTTGGGTGTTAGTCTTTAACACTTTTCCAACGCCCCAGGCTCAGAGCCTTCTGCAGACAACAGCTTCAGGTCAGCTGTTAATAACACTTTTTTGCGTTCACTGCATTTGCTTTTATAGTTATTTTTTTTTCCCATTTGTGACAAGTGACACTTATTTTTCACTTACAGAAGTGACATAACATTTAAAAAACCACATATTACTTTACAAAAGGTAATCAATTTAAAGAAAAATTCTAATTAATTGAGAGGACAAATGGTGCACAAATTTCACCAAGGTTTGGAAAACACTAGTATTAAGACCTAAGGTGCAATCTTGGTTTTGAACCCTGGCTCTGCTGTTCCCTAATCATGTAGCTTTGTACAGATCACCTAATTATTGTTAAATAATGAGATACTGAAAACGGAGTTCTCCTTGGAGTATAAAATAATAATTATTTATTGCTATTGTTATTGAATAGTTATATTTAAGAGTATCACATCTCAGTCATGCTTGTAGTTGTCATTTGTTGCTACGACAACTATGGGTGGACAAGCAGTGTGCAGAGAGTACCCAGATACTGTAGGATCTCGGAAGGAGGCGTGAGGGCTGAGACCCGGGCAGGGAGGGAAGAGGTTCACTGTCCTGCTTGGCAGTAGGAATTGCAGAGCTCTTCATCAGAGAAATGGATTCCTGATGGCATCACAAGGACAATACGGTGTTTGTCAGCTGGGCCAGGGACACAGGCTCCTGCTCTCTTGGGGAATGAAAGGGTCTCTGCCAAAGGGGGATCCAGAGAGGGGCTTCAGGGAAACCCAGAGCTAGATGCCTGTTGCTCTGTTACAGGTGGGGGCATGTCAGCCAGCAGCACTCCCCGCAACAGAAAAGCCAGCCCTTCACGGGGAGGGGGTCCCAGTGTCCATCTGAGTCCACAGGGAGATGCTTGGATCTACTCCTTCGGGCGCCTCTGGGAGATGCTCCCACAGCTTCCTGTTGGCCTTGTCCTGGGAAAACTTAGAAGAGGAAGGTTCTCGGCATATTGTGTAGCTCTTCCCACAGTCTTGGGGTCACGAATCATACTATTTTTCTGACTCATCTACTGCTTTGTTTCACCTTTTTTTAAAAAAACAACTTTCTGAGGTAAAGCTGACACATAATAAACTACACATATTTAAAGGGTAAAATTCGATGAACTTCGGCGTATGTACACACCCACGAAACCATCTGCACAGTCAGGACAATGAACATGACTGTTTCCCCCAAAGTTTTCTTAGTCATCTGTCCCCCAATCCTCTCTGCACCTCCATCCCCAGACAGATCTGCTTTCTGTCATTATAGATGAGTGTGCATTTCACAGAATTTTATATAAACAGAATATCACAGTATATATTCTTTCTTTGTCTCCCTTCTTTCAGCATAAAAAAATCATCAGTGCTGTTGTAATAGTTCATTCCATTATATTGCTGAGTCCATCATATGGATATATCACAACTTGATAATATGTTCATGCGTTGATGGACATTTGTACTCTTTTCCAGCTTTTGACTATTATAAATAAAGCCACTCTGAAGGTTTGAGTACAGTCTTTGTATGAACATATGCTTTCATTTCTTTGGGGTAAATGCGTAGGAATGGCATGGCAGGTTTGTATAGCAGGTCTGTTTAACTTTTGAAGAAACTGCCAAAATGTTTTCAGAAGTAGTTGTATCACTTTATATTCCAACTACTCGTGCATGAGGATTCATTCCAGTTCTTACAAATCCTCCCCAGCACTTGGTGTGCTCAGTCTTTTCCTGTTAGCCATTCTAGTAGACATGTAATGGTATCACATCATGGTTTTAATTTGTATTTCCCTAACTGAGCACTGATGCTAAGCACTTTTTCACGTGCTTATCTGTCATCTGCACATCTTTTCATAAAGTGTCCGTTTAAATATTTTCCCATTTTTAAATTGGGTTGTCTTATTATTCAATTATAAAAGTTCTTTAAGTATTCTAGTCCTTTGTCAGATAAATTTTTACAAATATTTTCTCCCAGTTTGTGGCTTGCCTTTTCATTTACAAAACAGAGACTTCTGAAGAGCAAAAGTTTTAGTTTTAATGAAATCAATGTACTACATTTTTTTATTATATTGTGCTTTTTGTTTGTTTTTGTTATATTTAAGATATCTTTGCCAAATCTACATCATTAGGGTTTTCACTTATGTTTTCCTTAGAAGTTTTATAATCTTAGCTCTTACATTTAGATATATATTTCATGTTAATTCTTATATGTGGTGTGAGGTAAGTGTTGGGGTTCTTTTTTGCATATAAATCCAATTGCTCCAGCACCATTATCCTTTCCCTATTAAATTGCCTTGGCCCCTCTGTTGAAAAGCAATTGATCATGTATATGTGGGTTGACTTCTGGACTCTATTCTGTTCCATTGATCTCTACGTCTATGTTTATGGCATGTTTATGGCAGGACCACACTGTCTTGATGACTGTAGCATTTTTCTTTTTTTTTTTAATTAAAAAAATTTTTTTTTTATTATTTTTTTGGCTGTGTTGGGCCTTCGTTGCTGTGCGCAGGCTTTCTCTAGTTGTGGCGAGCGGGCGCTACGCTTCATTGTGGTGCTCTCGGGCTTCTCATTGCGGTGGCTTCTCTTGTTGCAGAGCACGGGCTCTAGGTGCGCAGGCTTCAGTAGTTGTAGCATGTGGGCTCAGTAGTTGTGGCTCGCGGGCTCCAGAGGGCAGGCTCAATAGGCGTGGCACACGGGCTTAGCTGCCCCGCGGCATGTGGGATCTTCCCGGACCAGGGATTGAACCTGTGTCCCCTGCACTGGCAGGCAGATTCGTAACCACTGCACCACCAGGGAAGTCCCATGACTGTAGCTTTTAAATGAGTCTTGTAATCAGGGAGTGTACATTCTCCAATTTTGTTCTTTTTTTTTTTTTTTCAAAATTGTTTTGGATATTCTAGGTCCTTTGTATTTCCACCTAAATTTTAGGGTCAGTTTTCCAGTTTTAACTTGCCTTCCTGCATGATGCTCGGTCTAGGCATTTTTGGTTTACTTGGGCACCTGGGAAAGGTGGTGAGTGCAGCCCCTCTGGTCCATGAAATAACGGGCTAGGGAAAACACCTGTGTCTCTGTCTCTCTCTTTCCCTGCACCCCTGCTCCTAACTTGTATAATTATTCAAGGAATACTTCTGGCAATTAAAATTCTTGTTATATAGTCATAGTCTATGTCAACCATGTCTTCATGGTTGAATCTCTTTCTCTCATCTGGATGCCAGCAATCAGGATTCGTGGTACAGATGAAGATGGTGGAACACTTATTTTAATAAGCTAGAAGACTTCCTGGCATGTTTTGAGTAAATTGTGCTACAGTCATGCAGAACTGGATTAATGTCTGTTTTATAAATAAGAACCAAATGGTTATCACTTTGCCTGTAAAGTGTAACAGCCAGTGTCACCCGGTTACATCTCCGTCTGCTGTGTTAGGAAGCATTATCGTCCTTACTGTTTTATGTTTCTCTCTGAAGTACCAGGAAAGGACTTTATGTGACTCAGTCCAAGAGAGCTTTGTATCACAGCCTAGAGCTGACAAGCACGGAATCCAGCCCCACTGGCCACAGGACACAGGGCTGGGCCTAGGGTAAAGCTGTGAGGTACCTGGAGCATGACATGTACTAGCCGTCGGGTGGCCCTGAAAGTGAGTGCCACAGGAAAGCTTGCACCCTGGGGGCCTCCCTCTCCTCACCCTAGTCCTGATTTGCAGGACAGTTGGCCAGGGAATATTTTGAAAACCGAAGTGGATCTTAGTCATCAAGGACTCGCGTTTTCAGCCTAGCGTCATGCATTTTCTATACTCTTTTTAAATTAAAAAAAAAAAAAAATCTTGGCCTCATGCTTCTCCCACCTCCCAAGTCAAACCAAACCGAAACAAAAAAGACACAACTCATTCCCTGAACTGAGTTCACATAGTGGGTTTTAATTCATTTAATTTTTCATAAATCAAACTTTTCTTTTGGGAGGTTTCTACTTTGTGCCAGGCCCTGGGCTATGACAGGAAAGGCTGGGGTGGCCCCTGCCTTCCAGGAGGGAATAACCTCATAGGAAGAGGAATAAACCCATAAATCATTAAAGGCAAAAGGGAACTGGAAGATGCTGCAAGAGAGGGGCAGGTGCCTTCCATCCTTGCTCAGGGCAGGGAGGGAGCTCTTCTACCTCCAGGGAGAGTCTCAGGGAAGAGGAGGTGAAGGTTAGCACCCATCAGTTTTTATCACCCTGTTAATGGCAAACAATTATGACAACACGGCATCACAGGTAGGGAACACTATAGGAACCCGTATCTGCTAAGTGCTTTATGGCACTTTCTCCTTTAATCCCCATAAGAATCTGATGTACACATGTATACACACACACGTATACACATATATACACATATATATTATATCTAATGTATTGTGTATGTATATTTCCCCCATTTTACAGATAAGAAAACTAAGGCTTGGAGAGAGGCTAAGTCACTTAATTGGGATTTATCATTATTAGCAGCTAGTAAGGATAAAAGCCAAGACTTGAACCCAGGCAGTCTCATGTCATAGCCCAAACATTAGCAGAGAAAAACGTTTCTTTACGTTAAATGGACTCATGTTGAGCCCTGAGTGGAACTATTTTGGCTCTTTTTATTCGGAATGGTACAATATTTAAGTGTGTTGAAAGGTATAGCTCGACACGTACTTTCCATCCTAAAGCGTGTGCGCTGACGGTCGTGAGGCTTCTGCTCTCACACAGGCGTGCGGGAGGACAGACCACACCACCCCTTTGTCTTTACATGTATTCATGGAGCTAAATAAGACTTTACCAGCTACAATAACACACGTCAGTTATCTGTGCTATAGTGTAAACAATGAAATTCTTATTAGGTACTCAGAAACCACAAAGCCATTTCCATGGAAACTCTGTTTTCATGTCATATCTTTAATGAATAGGTAATGAAAGAAATGCTGCATTTACAACTTCATTACTAGTTTAAAAAAATAGAAAGCACACACTCACACACATACAAACCCAGCCGTAAATTTGAATTATGGTCATTGTCATGTTTTAGAACACAGTGAACATCACAGGGGAATTTTCAAGGCTGTCATTTTGGATTGAGTGGATGGAGGGAAGACGAAAAAGAAAATATGTTGCCAAAAGCCTACCCACCATGCCAACAACTTGCAGTGTTAGTCTCACTCTTTATCTCATTATGATTTTAATAATTTGGCACAGAATGAGTCCCCATGCCCAGGAACAAGTATGTTTGGGAGTGGAGAAGGGAAATGTCAAATGAAACCCTTGTTTCCTTCAGATACCCACAGCTGACCTGCCTCTTTTTTTAAGAGGATATGTTAAAAATGGTAGTCTCCTTTGAGCCTCTCCCATCACGAGAAGGTTGACGAGATAGGAATCTGATTTGCTGTTAAAGGATTGCTTTAATGTAACATAAAAGATTATCTATTCACTGCATCTAATTGCCGAGGGGAATCAGTTCTGTGACATCAGTGCAAGTATCTTAAAAAAGCCTTTTACAAGAATTATTAACAAAGAATGTGCAGCCTCCATTCTGATGGTCTGATCAAGACGTGTGAGCAGGTCTGAAGGGACAGTGATAGAACCGCAGGATGACAGGGAAGAGGAAGAGGCCATGATGCCGCCTCCACATACTCAGCTGCCCACCACCTCCCTGACAAGTAGACTGGTGCTTCCCTGCCACTGCCCACACCCCTCTCCACCCCGTGCCATGGATGGAATGTGCAGCTGGGGTAAAACATCACAGGGGCGATTCGATCGGCACAGAAAATTATATAAAACCTTATTCCCATTCCATCAAACCGCCCTGTCTTCCGATCCTTGCCCAGGTCAAGTGTCTGATAGCTCAGGAAATGTCTCATGTTTCCCGGCATGGTTATGTACCATCAGGCGACCTAGAAATGACGTCCAGTAGTTCATGGAGCAGCACGTCCTCATTCACTAGACCCCATCATTTGAGGTTTGTGATAATCTCAACGATAACTGGGCTGAAACTCATCTTCATCCATTACTGAAGAGAGCACGCTAAGAAAATCCACAGGGAAAGAAAGATTTCAGAAAAGATACATAGACTTCTTTCAAATGCCCTTGGTGGCGGGTGGGGGAATGCTCATTTGTCTAGAAAACATAACTTATCTGTTCATTAAAGTTCCTTCCCTGAGAGCTTTGGACAGGTGATTTTTTCTAGTGTAACTGTGAGTACTTGAAAATCATACAGCTGCATTTCTTTAATAATACTCTACGGACGAGAGGCATCATGCTGTAATAAAGAAAAATATTGTTTGGGCTCCCTTTGAACTTGCTGTGTGGCCTTGGAAATTCCCTTCTCTGGGTTGTTTCCTTATCTATACATTGAATGGGTAGGACAAGATGGTCTCTGAGGTTTAATGTCTTGTGAATTCATGTGCTTTTCACCAAACCCCAGGCTGACCCACCTCTACTAGGCTGAAGCACAGAGGTGGCTGTGTGAGAAGCAGCTGGACACAAACACTGCCACTGGCAGGACCCCCAGGGCTCCCGACCTCATGGAAGCTCCTGCTCCTCATCTCTGTCCACGGTCACTGCAGTCTTTGTCCACACACGCCCATGGGGAGCTTCAGCCTCCCTGGGAGATGTTGTCCTGCGTCTTTGAGGCACCTTGATGTGAACTTATAAGGGCTACATTGTCAGTATTATATGAGCCAGCCTCTAACACACCCTCCAAACTCAGGACAATCCATCCGGCCATTTCTGTGTGATATACAGGAGCACCGACTCGGCAGGGGGTGGGGGAGGTCACGGCCCTGGACTTGCTGTCAGACCTTCTGGGCTTGGGGCCCAGCTCTGTGGACCCGGACAGGTCACTCCAAGCTTCTCTGTGCAAGTGAGAACACTAATGCCTACCCCAAACATCTCTCTAGGTAGATCTGAGGACCACCCGAGAAAGTGGGGGTGGAAGTGATTAACAAACTGTAAAGTGAAATACAAGTATTACAGAAAAAACAGAGCAGACACACTCATCTCCCTCTGAGACTCAACAGGCTGCCAGCTGCTGTCAGTCCCAGCACTGACCCCCTGCGGGCACCTACCATATTCAAGTTAGGTCAGGTCATGGCTATATTCTGCCACATTCCTCTGTTTAACGCTTTCTTTTTTCCTCTTTCTTTTTAGAGATTAGCCTTTTTCTTTCCTTAGTTCTACTCATAGCACCTTCCACAGTGTTGGGCAGAAAGGATTCCACAATTATAATACTTTACATATGTTTTGGTCATTTGACAACAAACAATTATAGAATCTATACAAAATACAAAGTGGTGGGCTTCCCTGGTGGCGCAGTGGCTGGGAGTCCGCCTGCCGATGCAGGGGACGCGGGTTCGTGCCCCGGTCCGGGAAGATCCCACATGCCGCGGAGCGGCTGGGCCCGTGAGCCATGGCCACTGAGAGCCTGCGCGTCCGGAGCCTGTGCTCTGCAATGGGAGAGGCCACGGCAGTGAGAGGCCCGCGTACCGCAAAAAAAAAAAAAAAGTGGTTTTTCCCTATAGATGAGTCACCTTCTAAAGGGCAAAAGATCCTTTAGATGAACCCTTTCATTTCTGGAATTCTACCCTAAGGGTATAATCCAAAATATATAAAAAGTTTTATATGTAAATATGTTCATTGAAGAGTTATTTATAATAGGGAAAAGTTTTAATTAATATAAATGTCCAAAAGAGGAAAAGGAGTCAATAAATTTGAGTGTCTCAACTATGTAGATTATAGTGCAGTCACTGGAAACAGTATCTGAAAGAGTAGAAGTGCTACAGTTTCACATGCAGGCAGGAAAAAAACAGAGTGCAGAATTGTAGACTCACCCCTAATCCATTTATTCAACAAACATCTCTTGAGCACGTGCCATGTACCAGGCATTGTTACACGCCTGGAAGTAGAGCCCTGCACAAGGCATGTGGTCTCCAAGCTCTAGTGGAAGAAACACACCAGCGTAGGGGGGAATGGGTGGAGATCTAAAATAAGCCAGCAAATAAACAAACAAGAGAAATGCCAGGTGGTGAGAGAGCTGCATAGAGAGAAAGGACCGGGGCCATCAGGGAAAGCCTCTCTGTGGATGGGATATCTGAGCTGAGGTCTGAATTACAATCTGGAAACACACCTGACAATACCAATGGGACAAGCACTCCAGGCAGAGGAAAGAGCCAGTGCAAAGGTCCTGAGGTGGGAACAAGGGTGGATCATTTGAGGAACAGACAGAGGGCACAGTGGCCAGGGGGACATTTATGAGCGAAGGTTGCAAAGGAAAGCAGGGCCATGTTCTGAGGCCTTATTAGTAGGGGAGTCAGCCAGGAGGCTGAGATGAAGATAGAAGGAACCGCAGGAGAGGGTGGTATGGGGGACCCCAGGTGGGGGATGGAACACTCAGCTGAGGACCATGCAGCAAGGGGTCAGGAAGGTGGGAACAGAGAAGAGCATGTTTTCACAACACAGAGACAGTTGAGGACACCAGTAAGAGACATGCATCTCCCTGACACCAAATCAGAAGCCTGGCTGGAGCAGGTCAAGGACATGGCGACAGAGACTGCAGTCAGTTCTTCGAAGGAGTTCTGATGAGATGGGAGTAGAGAACAGGGTAATAGGTAGAGGTGATGCAGGGCCCTGGGAAGCCTTTTCCCTGCCAAGATAAGCACTAGTGGAGCCCTTTTATGCTGTTGGGAGTGAGGAGGGAGATGCCGATGATTCAGGAGAGGAGAAGTGAGTCACTGAGAGGGTGCTCAGGTAGGAGAAGGACTGGCCTGGATGCACATGGTGGGGGGCAGGGGCCACTGGGTTGGTGGTGCTGGTCATGGGAAGATGGGGCCATGACTCTCACTGCTCCTATATCCCCAACTAAGAATAGTTACCAGGTAAGACAGGAGAGCTGTGTGTGTGTGTGTGTGTGTGTGTGTGTGTGTGTGTGTGTGTAAGTGATTTCAGAAGGAAGAAGTTATGAAGCAGGGACGTGTTGGGTGCCCATTAGGATTCGTCGCTGTGAGTTTTACACTCTGGTGAGAATGGCCATCATCAAAAAGCCTATAAACAATAAATTCTGGAGAGGGTGTGGAGAAAAGGGAAGCCTCCTACACTGTTGGTGGGAATGTAAATTGGTACAGCCACTATGAGGAACAGTATGGAGGCTCCTTAAAAAACTAAAAATAGAGCTACCATATGATCCTGCAGTCCCACTCCTGGGCATATATCCAGAGAAAAACATACTTTGAAAAGATACATGCACCCCAATGTTCATTGCAGCACTGTTTACAATAGCCAAGACATGGAAGCAACCTAAATATCTACCAACAGATAAATGGATAAAGAAGATGTGGTACATATATACAGTGGAATATTACTCGGCCATAAAAAAGGATGAAATAGTGCCATTTGCAGTGACAAGGATGGACCTAGAGATTGTCACACTGAGTGAAGTAAGTCAGAGAAAGACAAATATCACATGATATCGCTTATATGTGGAATCTAAAAAAATGATACAAATAAACTTACTTACAGAAGAGAAACAGACTCACAGACTTAGAAAACAAACTTATGGTTACCAAGGTGAAAGGTCAGGGGGAGGGATAAATTAGGAGGTTTGGATTAACATATATACACTACTATATATATATAATAGATCATCAATAAGGACCTACTATATAGCACAAGGAACTCTATTCAATACTCTGTAATAGCCTATACAGGAAAAGAATCTGAAAAAGAATGGATATATGTATATGTATAACTAAATCACTTTGCTGTACACCTGAAACTAACACAACATTGTAAATCAAATTTACTGCAATATAAAAAAAAATTCATGGCTGAGAGTTTTAAAGTCTCCCCCACTGCCAGCATGACTGTGAGCTTCTCTCTAACAATGTCCAGCTGCTCAGGTGGGCATGGGGTGGGAGGTGTGACCAGGATGCTTACATGTACCTAATGCCCAAACCAAAAAATGGTGAGGAGATAGACCAAAACGCTTGTGGTGGGTGTTTTTCAGTGGTGAGATCATGGCAAGATTTCTTTTCTCCTTTCAATTTTATATATCTTCCAAATTTCCTATATGGAGTTTTAATAATAGTGGGAAAATAATTATAGTTTTTAAAAGAAAAAATATGGATGAGGGTGGTTACAACTCCCCATATGTCAGATATTTTTCATCTGGCAGGGTTGCTCAGTGATGGTCCAGCAAAATATTCAAATCAGCTGGAGAGTATTTCCAATTCACTTTTTTTTTTTTTTTTTTTCGGTATGCGGGCCTCTCACTGCCATGGTCTCTCCCGCTGCGGAGCACAGGCTCCGGACGCGAAGGCTCAGCGGCCATGGCTCACGGGCCCAGCCGCCCGCGGCATGTGAGATCTTCCCGGACCGGGGCACGAACCCGTGTCCCCTGCATCGGCAGGCGGACTCTCAACCACTGCGTCACCAGGGAAGCCCTCCAATCCACTTTTTAAAAGTCAACTTTGTATTTTGTGTAATTTGAGATTTAAAGAAAAGTTGCAAAGATAGAGAGTTTCTATGTACCATTCATCCAGATTCCATAAATTGACAGCATCTTACATAAACATGCTGCATTTGTCAAAATTAAGAAACTATCACTGGTGCAGTACTATAAACTAAGTCACAGACTGTAATTGAATTTTGCCGGTTTTCCCACTAACATCCTCTTTCTCTTCCAGGATCTAATCTGGGAAACCACATTGCATTTAGCCAATTAGCTCTAAAAGATTCCTTGGCCAATGTGCAAAAATTGTTAGTTTTATCTACTCCATAGTGTCACTGTGAGAATTAACTGAAGAAATCTGTAGGAAAAAGCTGTGTAAACTGAAAAGTGTGACACTGTACTCAGTGATGATGATGATACAAACTTCACATTGTTAAACCCGTGTGCTGAAATTGAAGGGGAAAAGAGAATAGAAACTTGCATTTGTAGACCATCTTGTACTGCTTTAAGTGCCTGAAAGTCTCATCTGCTAATAAGAAGCCATCATATATTGTTTACTGTATATGTCAAGCACTGTGTTGTGCGTATATTCGTTCCCTGATGCTGCTGTAACAAAGTGCCACAAACTGCGTAGCTTAAAACAGCGTAAGTTTACTGTCTCACAGTTCCAGAGGCGGAAGTGCAAAATGAAGGTGTTAGTAGGGTTGCATCCTTTTCGGTGGCTCTGAGGGAGAATCTCTTCCATGCCTCTATTTTAGCTTCTTGGGGTTGCCGGCAATCCCTGGCTTTTTTTGGATTGTAGAAGCATCATTCAAATCTTTGCTTCTGTCATCACAGGTGTTCTCTCTCTCTCTCTCTGCCTTTCTCTGTGGCTCTGTGTCCAAATTTCTCACTTCCTATAAGGGCACCAGGCATTGGAATAGGGCCCACCCTTATCCAGCACAACCTCATTGTAACTGTTATGTCTGCAAAGACCTTATTTCCAAACAAAGTCACATTCACAGGTTCTGGGTGGGCCTGAATTTTAGGGGGACACTAGTCAACCCAGTACAGAGCTCTAATTCATTAACTCATTTCATATGACTCATCAACTTTACGAGGCAGATACTTTTATTACTCCCAATTTATACACAGAAAAACTGAGGCTTAGAAATTAGAAAGGTCAGTAACTTGCCCAAAGTCCAATAGCCTTAAGTGGCCATGTGCAAACCGGTCTCTCAAGCTCCGTCTTCTTTACCACTATCCCAGTGTTTCTCAACCTGGGGTTAAAGGTCATATTCTTGGGATTCTTCTAAGTCTCAACGATAAGTTAAAGTTTTTGTTCTTTTACTCTGACAATACTCTCCTAAAACCCATGTCAACATATTACGGAAACTTGCCATGTAACCAAATGCTGTGCCCAGTGCCTAGCCTTGTAATTGTGGGTAGGATGGAGTTGGGGTCAGGGCCAAGCATGAGCAAACAGAGGACGGCACATGTAAAGAACACCTCTCGCCAGGTGAAGCCCAGATGATGTCATGACATGCCGGGCAAGTTCAGGATCCCGGGGAGGTGAACTTGGAAAAGCTCCTGTGACAGAGGGAGGTGAGGGGGCATCAGAGGCAGACACTCAGGAGTCGAGACCTTGAGAACTCCCAACCCCGCCTGCCCAGGAGCACCCCGAGGAGAGTCAGGCGGTTTAATTCTGGCACAACATCATCTGTCACATTAAATTCAAGCTTTTAATTGGACTTCTATAGTTTCATGGTTTTGTTTGTATTGAATCTTTAAATTTGCTTTGGTTTTTATAGATGTATAAGAGCTATAACCATAAGGAAATTGTACCTAATTTATGTTTGCACATATCTGAGTAATATTATAATAAAAAGAATTAAGGTCAACCCAAGGAATTCATGAAGTTTTGTTCTAGATGGAAAAAAGCCAGCCTCTGCTCTGTCTTGCTTCCCGGTTTCACTCCTGCCAGGACCTACCAAGGACAATGTGCTCTCATCCCACTTTGCGGGGAGGAAACCTGGTCCCCAGGAAGGCAGGTGAGTTCCCAAGAGACGTCACACAGGTGGTTTATAGGAGAGCTGAGAGGACCCACCATTTGGTCAGGACTCCAAGCAGTATGGGGCAGAAAACTCAATTCAAACCAGCTAAAAATTTAAAGGGAGTTTATTGGTGCATATGACTACATAGATCAGGAGTAAAGCTTACTTTGGGTTGGTTTTGATATGGGGTTCAGTATATGACCAGGACTTGGGTTACCTCTTCTTCTTAGCTCCTCCACTATTTCTCAGGTCACCTTTGTCCCCAGGGTCCCAAGATGGCCACCAGAAGCTTCCTGGACTTGGTGCTTCTCCACTCAAGCCCAGTGGGGACATAGCAGCCTAGAGGAAACCCCCATGCACCCTCTTGGCTCTGACTGGGCTGCATGCCCATCTCCAAAGCAACCCTAGACCCAGCGGAAAATGTGTGCTAGTTGCCTTACATCTAGGTTATGTGCTCCTCTCAGAGCCAGGAGCGTGGATAAGGCCACCAGAAGTGCATGGACTGGGGGTGACATTCCCCAGAAGGAAACTGCGTGAAGTTACTGAGAAAAGAGTAAATGGAGGCTGGACACAAACCTAACAGATGTTAATGTGAAAAAACACAGTGGTTGCAAGCTCTTATTTGAGTTTTTATCCCAACTCTACCACTTTTCTTGCTGTGCAAGCTTGAGCATCTTGAATTCTCAATACCTCAGTGTCTTCAGCTGTCAAATGCGGATCACGATAATATCTATATCTTAGTGTTTTGGGGGCAGGGTAAAAATTAAATCAGATAATACACTTAAAATGATTAGCCCAGCATCTGGAAAATAGAAGTCCTCACCAAATGTTAGCTGTTATTCACACCAGTTTTTAATCTGGTCCCAAGACACAGAGGCCAATAGTGAGGATAATAATGTCCAGGGTAAGGGCTGGTGGGGGATCCTGAGCTTGACAGGTGAAAAACCTGTACTTGCTCGGAAGAAATACACCTGGCTCATCCCCTAATCATAAAACCTCTTAAAACTGGTGTTGGTGGAATAAACAAATGAAACTTAATTTAACTTAAAAGCTGTTGTGTAGCAAAGCAAAATTTAACTTAAAAGCTGTTGCATCAACAAAACGAAAAGACAACGACTGAATGGGAGAAAATATTTGCAAATGATATGACTGATAAGGGGTTAATATCCAAAATATATAAACAGCTCATACAACTCAATATCAAAGAAAACAAACAACCCAGTGAAAAAAAAATAGGCAGAAGACCTGAATAGATACTTTTCCAAAGAAGACATACAGATGCGCAACAGGTACATGAAAATATGCTCAACATCACTAATCATCAGAGAAATGCAAATCAAAACCGCAGTGAGCTCTCACCTCACACCTGTCAGAATGGCCGTCATCAAAGAGTCTATAAATAACAAATGTTGGCCAGGATGTGGAGAAAAGGGAGCCCTCCAACACTGCTGATGGGATTGTGAATTTGTGCAGCCATTATGAAAACAGTATGGAGGTTCCTCAAAAAACTAAATATAGAACTACTATATAATCCAGCAATTCCACTCCTGGGTATATAACTGAAGAAAATGAAACACTAATTTGAAAGAATACATGCACACCAATGTTCATAGCAGTATTATTTACAATTGCCAAGATATGGAAGCAACCTAAGTATCCATCAACAGATGAATGGATAAAGAAGATATGACATATATATATATTATATATATACACATATACAACATATACACAATGGAATATTACTCAGCCATAAGAAGAGTGAAATTCTGCCATTTGTAACAACATGGATGGACCTAGAGGGTATTATGCTTCGTGGGTATTATTAACTAGTATTATGCTTAGAGGGTATTATTATGCTAAGTCAGACAGAGAAAGACACAAATACTCTATGTTATCACTTATATGTGGAACCTAAAAAAAAAAAAAAAAAAAAAAATACAGAAACAGACGCAGATATAGAGAACAAACTAGTGGTTACCAGTGGGGAGAGGGAAGGAGGGAGGGGAAAGAGAGGAGTATGGGATTAAGAGATGTAAACTACTACGTATAAAACAGATAAGCAACAAGGATATATTGTACAGCACAGGGAAATATAGCCATTATTTTGTAGTAACTTTAAATGGATTTTAATCTATAAAAATATTGAATCACTATGTGCTACACCTGAAACTAATATAATATCGTAAATCAACTATACTTATGTTAAAAAAGTGGGGTTGGTGGCAAGGTTTCCTTAAAGGTGGAAAAGTTCAGGTTCATAGATGTCCTGTGTCAACAACGCAATGCATGCCCCTGTGTGGGCGTGTGTGCATGTATGTAGAACATGTGTGTGAGTATATGGACATGTGAGTGTGTGTGTGTATGTGTGTGTGTGTAGGGGATCTGGAATAGTGATTTTTTAAAACTTGGGGTATAGTTGCTTTACAATGTTGTGTTAGTTTCTGCTGTACAATGAAGTGAATCAGCTATACATATACATATATCCCCTCCCTCTTGGACCTCCCTCCTACTGCCCCCCAACCCACCCCTCTAGGTCACCACAGAGCACCAAGCTGAGCTCCCCGTGCTATACAGCAGGTTCCCACTAGCTATCTAACTTACACATGGTAGTGTCCATATGTCAATCCCAATCTCCTGATTCATTACCCCTTCCCCCCACCGCCCGGTGTCCACACATCTGTTCTCTACGTCTGTGTCTCTATTCCTGCCCTGCAAATAGGTTCATCTGTACCATTTTTCTAGGAATAGTGATTTGAGGTCCTCAGAGCAAGCTCAGTTTTGGAACCACGCAGGTAAGAGGACACCAAAGGGCAGGTGGTCTGTGGAGACAAAAGCCTATGAACCCTGGAAACTGCCAGAGGCAAACGTATGGCTCAGGGACCCCCAGGCCTCGCCTTTCTCCCTCCCAGTGAGGCTGTGATCTTGCTGCTACTGACTCTGGTTCAAGGACCAGGAGGACCCCAGGTGTAAAACTGTCCCTTAAACGGAAGTGACTGGAGAGAATGTGTGAGTCTCTCAGCATGTGGTGGGAATCTGAGTATAAACAGGCAGTGGAGTAGCAGGAATTCCTCTGTTTTCTTTGCAACTCTGTTGGGACCCAGCTGTGCTGTGCAGGGAATGAGGTGAATGGGAAAGGCCAAAAACCCAAATCCAAACCCCAAACCAAAACAAACAGCAAAATCTTTGCCAGTGCACTTCGCACCTGCTTCTGCTCTGTGGAGCTGCCCCATTCCTCACACCAGGTTCTGAATCCTGGGGACTTTTACCAGGGTGTGTGTGTGTGTGTGCGCGCGCGTGTGCGTGTGTGTGTGTGTGTGTGTGTGTGTGTGACTCCCTTGGCTGCCGAGGCAGTATCTTTCCCTAGGCTGCATAGGGTGATGTGCCAATGAGCAATATTCCTTAGGATGGGGACAGAGAACACTCTTCAGCCTTGTTCATCTGTAAAGAGGATGTTCTGTTTCAACTAGTTCCAGGTGATCACAGAAATTCACCAAGGTGATTTAGATGCCTTAAACATTCTGTTAAAAGTTTTGGTTTTCTAGATAAGGTTCTAATTCAAGCTCATGTTGAAAATTTAATTAAAAACCGTGAAAAGGAAATGCAGGGAATAAATCAGTGAGGGGGCTGCTCAGGCGAGCACATCTTTTTAACGGCAGGTTTCTTTCTGATAGGCAATCTGAGGATCTGCAGCATGAAGGATTGAGAATCGTTCTTAAAGATGAAACTGCAAAAAATAATGTGTGGTAATGCCTTCTCAGAGTCATCTGATTCATAACCAGGGTAAAAATGGAAGGGCATAATTACTGCTGTGCACCAAAATTTATGTAAAGAAGGTTTATTGTTGCGCATTCATAGTGCTGAAAATTGGGAAATAATCTAACTTTCTAAAATAGGAAAACAGTTAAATCATGTTATTTTCACATGCTGGTCTTTAATGTAGTTATTAAGAATCAAATTTGAAAAATATTTAACGAAAGGCAAATACCTATGACTCAATGCCCAGTTTAAAAAAGGAGGGTTCAAAACTCTGTATATTGTATGATCCCAATTTTGTGTTAAAATATACAGAGAAAAGACTGGAAGGAAATCTTTAATAAGGTAACAATGGAAGTGAAATGTATGTCTTCACTGCTGAGTGGGGAAATTGGTGGTATTCTTCTTTCTTCTTCATGCTTTCTTTACAAAACTTTTGCAAATGCACATATGTGTGCATATATATATACATGTATACATCATACATATAATGTGATATAAACATTATGTATATATCACATTTATAATCAGAAGGCATTTGTTTTTTTTTTTTAATTTGGCCATGCAGGGCAGCATGTAGGATCTTAGTTCCCTGACCAGGGATCGAACCCGTGCCCCCTACATTGGAAGCGCGGAGCCTTAACCGCTGGACCGCCAGAGAAGTCCCTCAGAAGGCAGTTTTGAAGATATTCAGAATAATGGGAAATGGACACTGGGGCTACAAGTACATATTGTCAGTAGATTAAGAGCTTGGACAGTTATCTTGAGAACCCTCACTGAGCTGTGGGAAAATTCAAAAAATCAAGTCTTCCTGACTCTAAAAAAGCTTCCCTTCACTCTGCCTCTTGCTGATGACTGCAAACTTTTGCCTTCCTCCTTCCTTTTACACCGAGCCTTCTTTTTTTTTTTTTTTAAACTTTCTATTTCATATTGGAGTAGAATTGATTAACAGTGTTGTGTTAGTGTCAGGTGTACAGCAAAGTGATTCGGTTATACATATACATGTGTCTATTCTTTTTCAAATTCTTTTCCTAATAAGGTTGTTACAGAATATTGTGCAGCGTTCCCTGTGCTGTACAGTAGGTCCTTGTCGGTTATCCATTTAAAATATAGCCGTGTGGACATGTCAATCCCAAACACCCAGCCGTCCTGAGCTTCCCATGTGCACCATCTCTCTGCACCTCCGCTCCTCTGACCTGGTGATGATTTGACTTCTACTCCTCAGCTCCATGGACAGTCTTCTCCTTTAGAATGCTGGTGACCTCCTGATGTTTGAATCCTCATTTGTCTTAGTCAGCTTGGGCTGCCGTGACAGACCCAGAGCCTGGTGGCCTTAAACAACAGACACTTATTCTCACACAGTTCTGGCGGCTGGATGTCCAAGGCCAAGACGCTGGCAGGTTTGGTTTCTGCTGAGACCTCCCTCCCTGGTTTGCAGGTAGTCACCGTCTCGTTGTGTCCTCACATGGCCTTCCCTTTGTACATGCACACGCTTTGTGTCTCTTTCTCTTCTTGAAAGGACACCAGTCCTATTGGCTTAGGGGCCCACCCTTACAACCGCATTTAACTTTATCTCCTTAAAGGCCCTACTCCAAATACAGTTACAGTGGGAGTCAGGGCTTCAACACGTGGATTTTAGGGGGGACACCATTCAGTCCACGACACCATCCTGCCAGCACTGACAGCTCTGTGTCCACCATCTTCCACTTAGCTTCTAGGTACCATGCTCTTCTGCTTCTGTCTGCCTCTCTGGTATTTCTTCTCTAGCTTATTCACTATTATACTTTTTTTTTTTGGCTGCATTGGGTCTTAGTTGCAGCATGCGGGATCTTTGCTGTGGCATGCAGGGATCTTTCGTTGTGTCACGTGGGCTTCTCTCTAGTTGTGCTGCGTCAGCTTCTCTCTAGTCGTGGCATGTGGGTTTTCTCTCTCTAGTTGTGGCGTGCAGGCTCCAGGGCACATGGGCTCTGTACTTGTGGCACGCGGGTTCCAGAGTGTGTGGGCTCTGTAGTTTGTGGCATGTGGGCTCTGTAGTTTGTGGCATGCAGGCTCTCTAGTTGAGGCGTGTGAGCTCGGTAGTTGTGGTGCGTGGGCTTAGTTGCCCCGAGGCATGTGGGATCTTAGTTCCCTGACCAGGGATCAAAACTGCATCCTGCATTGGAAGGCAGATTCTTTACCACTGGACCACTGGGGAAGTCCCACTACTACACATTTTAAATTTGCTTCCTAAATGTCCAGGCTCCTGGGGCCCTCCCTGGCCCCCCTGTTGTCTTATCCTGAGTGATCTCATCAATCTCTGGAGGTCTGGGTGCTGATGATGCCCAAATCTCCACCTCTGACTCTCAACTTCTCTCCCCAGCTCCTGTCCCGACATTCGTACTGCCTACACCAGTCATTCTTAACTGGGGACAATTCTGTCTCACAGGGGACATTTGGCCACGTCTGCAGATGTTTCTGGTCATCTCAGCTGGGGTTGGGGGCGCTACTGGCATCTGTGGTTGCTGCTAAACGTCCTACAGTGCAGAGGACAGAATGATCCAGCCCCCAAAGTCAACAGTACTGAGGCTGAGAAACCCTGGCTACACCTTGGCTGAAAGTGTCCCCATCTCCTCTGTTTCCCAAACACGAACCTTCCTTCCCAAGCTGTGCCCCTCACACCCAGGTCATCCAGATGAATTCCCAGCTCCCACACCCTCTTCACCCACTGCCTCAGCTGGGGGATCATTTAGTCTCCCTGATGCTGCAAATTCTTTGGGCTCAAGACTCGCTCCTCTCTACATACTGTTTTTCTGCTTCTGGAAGGTCTTTTTTTTTCAATTTGAAAAATATGCCAAAGCATACATTGGGGGAAAAAGTCATCACAATCTCACACTTGATAGGTGAAGTAAAAAGCCCTTCAGTCCCTCTAATTTCACCCCTGACAGATAACCACAGATGATAGTTTGGAGTGTACCCTCCTAGTTATTTTTTCTGAAAGGATATGACTAGACATGAACACTTAAAAAAAAAAAAAATGGAATTGTGCTATATGTATTGTTCTGCAAATTGTTTTCGGCCTTTAAAATTATATCATTTCCCAGGTCAGTATATACAGCTTTTCCTCATTCTTTCTTGTTTTTTTTTTTTTTTTTGGTTTTTTTTTTTGCGGTACGCGGGCCTCTCACTGTTGTGGCCTCTCCCGTTGCGGAGCACAGGCTCCGGACGCGCAGGCTCAGCGGCCATGGCTCACGGGCCCAGCCGCCCGCGGCATGTGGGATTTTCCCGGACCGGGGCACGAGCCCGTGTCCCCTGCACCGGCAGGCGGACTCTCAACCACTGCGCCACCAGGGAAGCCCTTCCTCATTCTTTTTAACAGTATCTGGTGGTACTGTTCCGCTCTTGTAATACTACAAACTTTTGTAATGTAAAATAACATGTTCATGACTAGGGCTAATAAATGATTATGAAGGAACTATAACCCCGGTAAAGAGCTATGGGCCTAAACTATTGGCTAAGTCAGAAAATGTGTCAAAATGCACTGTCACTTGCAAAACATTGGTTTGCGTTTGAAAATAAAACCTCCCTGCCCCACCTTCCCTCCCCCCCACCCCGCCCCGGGCTTTTTTTTAAAGCTCATGTGCTACCTATTGGAGATTACTGTGGTAGTCTGACATTTATCAATGAAGTTTACAAAAGCTTGGAATGAGAAACTCTCTTCCTCAGAGAGCCTGCTAAAGAGGAGGCAAGCCCCACGCACCCCAGTCCTCCCTCCCACTCCTGTACACCCATTCTCAGCCCATGAAACTTAAGCATAATTCTGCCTTCAGCGCACTACCAGAAACAAGTCATTTCAACACATTTGAGAAGAGCGGGTGGACGGCCTTCTGAACTGTTTGGGAATTTCTGAGTTATGAGTCCCTGACATACACAAATACTAAAAATAAATTACCAAACAAGCATGAAGTGCTCAGAATCCTTTGCTTCCAAGTATACTTGTTTATAAACAATTAGATTCAGCAGAACCACAGAAGGATATTTTTGTTCTATTCTACTGAATCCAACAATGAAGTCTGGTGGGATAAAGAAGTCCTTGCTCCATATAAAAAGTAACAAAAGCTCAGTGTACCTCAGCGATGTTTGTCTTAACACGATTCCTGGAATTTGTACTGTTTATGTTGAGAACATACTACTCAGTTCATTTATAAAGTCAGCTAACCAGTGGCCATGAGAAAAACAGTACCCTATAGTTTCAAGACTGAATTTCTTTCAGAAGATATGTGGGTGTTATTGAATCACAGAGACCCAAAATAGCAGATTAACTGACCAAAGCTACCTAGCACATACAGTTGGGGTAGTAAAATACCATAGGAATTTGGATTATGCACTCGAACCTAAAGGATCTTTCAGGCTAATCTCTTCCTTTCGCCTCAGTGGTCTTTCTAATCCGTGTGGGTAATTGAAACAATCTGCATTTTGACTGTGAGTGGTCTGAAAATGAAGTGGCTGCAAGTTAGAAATAAGATCGTGTAGGGTCAGGTGGTCTTTAATACATCAGGTGATGAAATGAGATCTTTCTTGATCTTGAGGGCATACATGTTTATTCAGAGTTTCCTTAGTGTTTGCTTAGAACTGGAAGGGCTCTGGGGGGGGTCACCTCGTCCCACCCTCAATGCCTGACTTTACAAATGGGCAATCTGAATGTCAGGATGTCAGCAAGTCATTTGGCTGCTCAGGGGTAGAAATGAGTTTGATGCGAGTCTCCTGAGGAAAGTTCAGTATTCATCAGAGGGCAGAACTTGAACTTGGCAGGGAAACTGGAAGTGTAGTGGCCGTGAAGAGTCCTAAAGTCTGAGCACAAACTTTGTCTAAATCCTTGGCTAGTTTCTGAGCTATGGCAAGCATGTTCTTTTAACACTTGTAAGGTGGATGCAAGGGCACTAGGTGCTGTTGTAGCTTGTACATACTGTGGCTGATTTACCAGCTCACCTTGTTGATGGGGTGGGTGTAGCTAGGTCTGCAGCTCCATCATTCCTGCCAGGTCCCTGCAGCTTCTCTGGTCCGAGCCCATGCTGAGATGCAGAGGCAGAAAATGGACATAAACTGTCTGATGATCCCCTTTAATTACTTAAAGTCAAATCCCTTAGAAAAATTGCATATTCTCTGTCATTCTTATTGGTTCTTATTGTTGTTGCTTTAAAATCACACCCTGAGTGATATAGCATTCAAACAGAAAAAAATAAGAAAGCTGCGGTGACTATATTAATGTTAGAAGAAATAAATTTTAAGTCAAAGAGAATTATTAGAGACCAAGATGGATAATTCATAATGGCAACAAGGTTGGTACAGCAGCAAGGAAGATACAACAGTTACACTAAATGTGGGTCCATATAGTAACAGAGTTACAAAATACATGAAGCAAAATGGACAGAACTAAAAACAGAAATAGACTAATCCACAATTATAGTTGGAGATTTCAGTACTCCCATTTTAATACTGATTTTAAAAAAGCAGTAAAGATGGACAAGATTTGATGAACACTATCAACCAGCTGGACCTGTTGACATTTATTCCATTCAATAAGAGCAGAATGCACTTTTTTTTTTCAAGGACATGTGGAACATTTACTAAGATAAACTGTAAAACAAGTCTCAATAAATTTAAAAATGTTAAAACAATAATCACAAGAGAATTAAACTAGCAATCAATAACACAATGATCTTTGGAATATCCCCTAATATTTGGAAGTTAACCACTTCTAAATAACCAATGGATCATGGAAAGACTTTCAAGAGAAATTAGACAATATTTTGAGCCGAATGAAAATGAAAGCACAATTTATCAAAATTAGAGAGATACAGTAAAAGCAGTGCATAAAGTAAAATGAATATCTTTAAATGCTTATGTTAGAGAAACAAAATGTTCTCAAACCAGTAACCTAAGCTTCCATTTTAAAAATCTAGAATTAGGGGGCTTCCCTGGTGGCGCAGTGGTTGAGAGTCCGCCTGCCGATGCAGGGGACGCGGGTTCGTGCCCCGGTCCGGGAAGATCCCACATCCCACATGCCGCGGGGCGGCTGGGCCCGTGAGCCATGGCCGCTGAGCCTGCGCGTCTGGAGCCTGTGCTCCGCAACGGGAGAGGCCACAACAGCGAGAGGCCCGCGTACCGCCCAAAAAAAAAAACAAAAAAAAGCTAGAATTAGGTAAGCAAATTAAACCCAAAGTAAGCAGAAAGCAGGAAATAATGAGGAGTGGAAATCAATGAAACAGAAAACAAAAAACATAAGACAAAATAATTAAAACCAAAAGCTTATTTTTGGAAAAATATCAATAAATTTAATAAACATCTACCTAGACTGATCAAGAAAGAAAGAAAGAAGGGAAATTGGTTCAAGATGGCAGAGCAGAAGGACGTGTGCTCAATCCCTCTTGCGAGAGCACTGGAATCACAACTAACTGCTGAACAATCATCAACAGGAAGACACTGGAACTCACCAAAAAAAGACACCCCACATCCAAAGACAAAGAAGAAGCCACAATGAGACGGTAGGAGGGGCGCAATCACAATAAAATCAAATCCCATAACTGCTGGGTGGGTGACTCACAAATTGGAGAACACTTATACCACAGAAGTCCACCCACTGGACTGAAGGTTCTGAGCCACACATCAGGCTTCCCAACCTGGGGGTCCGGCAGTGGGAGGAGGAATTCCTAGAGAATCAGACTTTGAAGGCTAGCGGGAGTTGATTGCAGGACTTTGACAGGACTGGGGGAAACAGAGACTCCACTCTTGGAGGGCACACACAAAGTAGTGTGCTCATCGGGACCCAGGGGAAGGAGCAGTGACCCCACAGAAGACTGAACCAGACCTACCTGCTAGTGTTGGAGGGCCTCCTGCAGAGGCGGGGGGTGGCTGTGGCTCACCGTGAGGACAAGGACACTGGCAGCTGAAGCTCTGGGAAGTGCTCCTTGGCATGAGCCCTCCCAGGGTCCACCATTAGCCCCACCAAAGACCAGGTAGGCTCCAGTGTTGGGTTGCCTCAGGCCAAACAACCAGCAGGGAGGGAACCCAGCCCGACCCATCAGCAGACAAGCAGATTAAAGTTTTACTGAGCTCCGCCCACCAGAGCAACAGCCAGCTCTACCAACCACCAGTCCCTCCCATCAGAAAACCTGCACAAGCCTCTTAGATAGCCTCATCCGCCAGAGGGCAGATAGCAGAAGCAAGAAGAACTACAATCCTGCAGCCTGTGGAACTAAAACCACATTCACAGAAAGAGAGACAAGATGAAAAGGCAGAGGGCTACGTACCAGATGAAGGAACAAGATAAAACCCCAGAAAAACAACTAAATGAAGTAGAGATAGGCAATCTTCCAGAAAAAGAATTCAGAATAATGACAGTGAAGATGATCCAGGACCTTGGAAAAAGAATGGAGGCAAAGATTGAGAAAATGCAGAAATGTTTAACAAAGACCAAGAAGAATTAAAGAACACCTAGAAAAATTAAAGAACAAACAAACAGAAATGAACAATACAATAACTGAAATGAAAAATACACCTGAAGGAATCAATAGCAGAATAACTGAGGCAGAAGAACAGATACGTGACCTGGAAGACAGAATGGGGGAATTCACTGCCCTGGAACAGAATAAAGAAAAAAGAATGAAAAGAAATAAAGACAGCATAAGAGACCTCCGGGACAACATTAAACATGACAACATTTGCATTATAGGGGTCCCAGAAGGAGAAGAGAGAGAGAAAGGACCCGAGAAAATATTTGAAGTGATTAGAGTCAAAAACTTCCCTAACATGGGAAAGGAAATAGCCACCCAGGTCCGGGAAGCACAGTGAGTCCCAGACAGGATAAACCCAAGGAGAAACACACTGTGACATATAGTAATCAAACTGACAAAAATTAAAGACAAAGAAAAATTATTGAAAGCAACAAGGGAAAAACAACAAATAACATACAAGGGAACTCCCATAAGGTTAACAGCTGATTTCTCAGCAGAAACTCTACAAGCCAGAAGAGAGTGGCATGATATTTAAAGTGATGAAAGGGAAAAAACTACAACCAAGATTACTCTACCCAGCAAGGATCTCATTCAGATTCGACGGAGAAATCAAAAGCTTTACAAACAAGCAAAAGTTAAGAGAATTAAGCACCACCAAACCAGCTCTACAACAAATGCTAAAGGAACTTCTCTAAGTGGGAAACCCAAGAGAAGAAAGGGACCTACAAAAACAAACGCATAAAATTAAGAAAATGGTAACAGGAACATACATATCAATAATTACCTTAAATGTTAATGGGTTAAATGCTCCAACCAAAAGACACAGGCTCGCTGAATGGATACAAAAACAAGACCCATATATATGCTGTCTACAAGAGACCCACTTCAGACCTAGGGACACATACAGACTGAAAGTGAGGGGATGGAAAAAGATATTCCATGCAAATGGAAACCAAAAGAAAGCTGGAGTAGCCATACTCATATCAGATAAAATACACTTTGAAATAAAGAATGTTACAAGAGACAAGGACACTACATAATGATCAAGGGATCAATCCAAGAAGAAGATATAACAATTATAAGTATATATGCACCCAACATAGGAGCACCTCAATACATAAGGCAACTGCTAACAGCTATAAAAGAGGAAATCGACAGTAACACAATAATAATGGGGGACTTTAACACCTCACTTACACCAATGGACAGGTCATCCAAACAGAAAATTAATAAGGAAACATAACCTTTAAATGACACAATAGACCAGATATATTTGATATTTATAGGGCATTCCAACCAAAAACAGCAGATTACACTTCAAGAAAAAAAACGGAGAGGACTCAAATCAGTAAAATTAGAAACAAAGAAGGAGAAGTTACTACTGACCCTACAGAAATACCAAGGATCATAAGAGACTACAAGCATCTGTATGCCAATAAAATGGACACCCTGGAAGAAATGGACAAATTCTTAGAAAGGTAAATCTCCCAAGACTGAACCAGAAAGAAACAGAAAATATGAACAGACCAATCACAAGTAATGAAATTGAAACTGTGATTTAAAAACTCCAAGAAACAAAAGTCCAGGACCAGATGGCTTCACAGATGAATTGTATCAAACATATAGAGAAGAGGTAACATCTATCCTTGTGAAACAGTTCCAAAAATTGCACAGGAGGGAAACCTCCCAAACTCATTCTATGAGGCCACCATCACCCTGATATCAAAACCAGAAAACGATATCACAAAAAAAGGAAAATTATAGACCAATATCACTGATGAATATAGATGCAAAAATCCTCAACAAAATACTAGCACACAGAATCCAGCAACACATTGAAAGGATCATACAACATGATCAAGTGTGATTTTATCCAAGGGATGCAAGGATTCTTCAATATACACAAATCAATCAATGTGATACACCACAGTAACAAATTGAATGATAAAAACCATATGATCATCTCAAAAGACGCAGAAAAAGCTTTTTACAAAATTCAACACCCATTTATGATAAAAACTCTCCAGAAAGTGGGCATAGATGGAACCTACCTCAACATAATAAAGGCCATATACAACAAACCCACAGCAAACATCATTCTCAATGGTGAAAAACTGAAAGCATTTCCTCTAAGATCAGGAACAAGACAAGGATGTCCACTCTCACCCCTATTATTCAACATAGTTTTGGAAGTCCTAGCCACGGCAATCAGAGAAGAAAAAGAAATAAAAGAATCCAACTCAGCAAAGAAGAAGTAAAACTGTCACTGTTTGCAGATGACATGATACTATATAGAGAATCCTAAAGATGCCACCAGAAAACTACTAGAGTTAATCAATGAATCTGTTAAAGTTGCAGGATACAAGATTAATGCACAGAAATCTCTTGCATTCCTGTACAGTAACAATGAAAGATCAGAAAGAGCAATTAAGGAAACAATCCCATTCACCGTTGCAACAAAAAGAATAAAATACCTATGAATAAACCTACCTAAGGAGGTAAAAAACCCGTACTCAGAAAACTATAAGACACTGATGAAAGAAATCAAAGATGATACAAACAGGTGGAGAGATATACCATGTTCTTGGATTGGAAGAATCAAGATTGTGAAAATGACTCTACTACCCAAAGAAATCTACAGATTCAATGCAACCCCTATCAAATTACCAGTGGCAGTTTTTACAGAACTAGAAGAAAAAAATCTTAAAATTTGTATGGAGACACAAAAGACCCTGAATAGCCAAAGCAGCCTTGAGGGAAAAAAACGGAGCTGGAGGAATCAGACTCCCTGGCTTCAGACTATACTACAAGGCTACAGTAATCAAGACAATATGGTACTGGCACAAAAACAGAAACACAGATCAATGGAATAAGATAGAAAGCCCAGAGATAAACCCACACACCTATGGTCAACTAATCTATGACAAAGGAGGCAAGGATATACAATGGAGAAAAGACAGCCTTTTCAATAAGTAGTGCTGGGGAAACTGGACAGCTACATGTAAAAGAATGAAATTAGAACACTCCCTAACACCACACACAAAAATAAACTCAAAATGGAATCAAGACCTAAATGTAAGACTGGACACTATAAAACTCATAGAGGAAAACATAGGAAGAACACTCTTTGACATAAATCACAGCAAGATCTTTTTTGATCCACCTCCTAGAGTAATGCTAATAACAACAAAAATAAACAAATGGGACCCAATGAAACTTCAAAGCTTTTGCACAGCAAAGGAAACCATAAACAAGACAAAAACACAACCCTCAGAATGGGGGAAAATATTTGCAAATGAAGTGACTGACAAAGGATTAATCTCCAAAATTTATAAACAGCTCATGTAGCTCAATATTAAAAAAACAAACAACCCAATCCAAAAATGGGCAGAAGACCTAAATAGACATTTCTCCAAGAAAGACATAGAGATGGCCAAGGAGCACATGAAAAGCTGCTCAACATCACTAATTATTAGAGAAATGCAAATCAAAACTACAATGAGGTATCACCTCACACCAGTTAGAATGGGCATCATTAGAAAATCTACAAACAACAAATGCTGGGGAGAGTGTGGAGAAAAAGGGAACCGTCTTGCACTGTTGGTGGGAATGTAAATTGATACACTATGGAGAACAGTATGGAGGTTCCTTAAAAAACTAAAAATAGAATTACCATATGACCCAGCAATCCCACTACTGGGCATGTACCCAGAGAAAACCATAATTCAAAAAGACACATGCACCCCAATATTCACTGCAGCACTATTTACAAGAGCCAGGTCATGGAAGCTACCTAAATGCCCATCGACAGACGAATGGATGAAGAAGATGTGGTACACATATACAATGGAATATTACTCAGTCGTAGAAAGGAACGAAATTGGGTCATTTGTAGAGACATGGATGGATCTAGAGACTGTCATACAGAGTGAAGTAAGTCAGAAAGAGAAAAACAAATATCGTATATTAACGCATGTATGTGGAACCTAGAAAAATGGCACAGATGAACCAGTTTGCAAGGCAGAAATAGAGACACAGATGTAGAGGACAAACGTATGGACACCAAGGGGCGAAAGTGGTGGCGGGGGGAGGTGTGATGAATTGGGAGATTGGGATTGACATATATACACTAATATGTATAAAATGGATAACTAATAAGAACCTGCTGCATAAAAAAATAAATAAAATAAAAGTAAAAAAAAAAGAAAGAACGAACGCAAAATGTACCATTATGATGAATGAGAGAAGGGATTCCACGGGTATTTAAAAAAACAAGGGACTATTGATGTTAGGAAGAACTTTATGCCAATGAGTGTGATAACAGATGAAATGTACAAATCCCTTGAAAGACATGGATTACCAAATGAACTCAAGAAGAAACTAAAAAGATGAAAAAGTGAATTCTCTATTAAAATCAGTCCTGCAGAGAAGATTCTAGCCACTCATGACTTTACTGGTGAATTCTATCAAATACTGAAGGCAGAAATAATACCAATCTTATAAAAAATCTTTCAGAAAATACAGAGAACACATCCAACTTACCTTATGAAGCCAGAATTACCCTGATACCAACCCAGAGAAAGACATCAGAAGAAAAAATATTAGGAAATCAAATCCACTAAAGCAACAACAACAACAAAACAAATACTAGGAATGCAAGGTTGGTTTATCATTAGAAAATTAACCACTGTAAACCATTATATTAAAAGAATAAGGGGAAGACCATACAATTATCTAAATAGAAGCAGAAAATCACGTGGCAAAATACAACACCTGTTTCTGAAAACTCTTTGCAAACCAGCAATAAGATAAAACTTCCTCAAACTGATAGAGAATTTACAAAAAAACCTACAGCAAATATCATACCTAATGATAAAATAGTGAACACTTTCCTCTCTGAAATCGGGAATGGTCAAAGGATGTCCGCTCTCACCACATCTATTTAGCCTTATACTGGAAATCCTAGCAAGTGCCATAGGGTGCACGCACACACACACACACACACACACACACACACACACACGCATACAGATCGAAAAGGAAGAAGTAAAACTATTTTTTATTCTCAGGACACATGATTGTGTACATAAAAAATTATTCCCAAGGGATCTCCAAAAAGGTACTAGAACTAATCAGTGATGTTAGTAGGATCCCAAAATATAAGGTCAGTATAAGATTCAATGATATTTTTATGTACTAGCAATGAACAATCGAAAAATAAAATTTTAAATATATTTACAGCAGTATAAAAATATGAAGTATTTAGGCATAAATTTACTAAAATATGTACAAGAGCTATACACTTCAAAATATTGGTGGGATAAATTTTAAAACATTAAGAAAAGGTGAGGTATAACATGTGCATGGATTGGAAGATTCAATATTGTGAAGATGTCAGTGTTCCCCAAATTGATCTACAGATTCAACAGAATTCTGATCAAATTCTTCGCAGTTCTTTCTGTAGAAACTGACAAGCTAAACTAAAATTTACATGGAAATTCAAAGGACCTAGAACAGCCAAAATAATTACTTAAAAAGAACAAGGTTGGAGGACTCACACTACCTGATCTCAAGATTTAATATAAAGTCACAGAAATGAAGACAGTATGGTATTGGCATAAGGATAGACATATAGGCCAAGACTCTTATTTATACAGTTAATTGTTTTGCAGAAGGTAATTCAATGTGAACTTTGGGTCTTTTCAAAAGAACAGTTGGTTAGCCGTATAGAAAAAGTGAAACTCAATCCTTCTCTCTCACCATATTAAAAGATTAATGTAAAATAGATCATAGACATAACTGTATGACCTTAAAATTATAAAACTTCTGTAAGTCAGCATCAGAGAAACATTTGTGACTGCTGGTTTAAAAAGATTTCTTAAAAAGCTAAACAAAAACAAAAAAATAAAAAGACTAAAAACAAAAAAACCCTTTTGTTCTTCATCAAAGTGGAGAAAATGAAAAGGTAAGCCACCGCCCAGGAGAAAATATTTGTAAAGCAAATATAACAAGCGGCTGGTGTTAAGAATATGTAGAGAACTCTTACAATGCAAATAATAATAACAAAAATGAACAACCCAATTTTAAAAAAAAAAAGGAGCAAAAGATTTGAACAGAAATTTCGTAAAAGAAGATTGACAAATGGCCAATAAACAAATAAAAAGATGCTCACAGAAACAAATTAAAAACACAATGAGAGACCACTAATCAACCGTCTGAATGGTTAAACAACTAATGATATCAAGTATTAGTGAAGATGTGGAACAAGTGGAACTTTAATACACGGCTGATGAAAATAAAAAATGGTGCAGCCACTTTGAAAAACAGTTTGGCAGTTTTACTGAAGTTAAACGTACTTGCCAAATGACTATCAATACCGTTTGTAGATGTCGACACAAAGACTTGTACATGAATGTTTGTAGCAGCATTGTTCATTACAGCCCAAAACTAGAAACAACCCAGATGTCTTCATATGGTTAATGGATAAAAACATTGTTGTTTATCCAGTCAATGGAGTATAACTCAGCAATGAAAAGGAGCAAGCTATTGATATAACAATACAGATTTATCTCAAAAAAAAACGAAAGAAGCCAGACATAGAAGAATATAGGCTGACAATTCTATTTATATAAAATTCTAGAAAAGGTGAAACTATAGTGACACCAAATAGGTTGCCAGGGGTCAGGGTTGGCGGGGGCGGACTGACTGCAGCAGGGAACTTTTAGAGTGATGAATATGTTCTATGTCGTGATTGTGGTGGAGGTTATGTGACTATGTACATTTGCCCAAACTCATTCACTGTGTACTTAACAGGGGTGAATTTTATTGTATGTAAATTATACTCCCCAAATGTGTCCCCCCAAAAGTAAGAATAATTTCTGGACAGACAAGGACTTCAAACAGGAAATTTCAAAAAAATTACATGTTCTCCTCCCTTGTTGTACATACACAGTCTATCACTGAGGAAGCAATAAGCTGATTCTTGCTTAAGATTAAGAGACACTAGGCAGAGTTTATGAATCCCATCATTACATGGGATATCAGAGGACTGTTCCCATGGATCTCCCACACCCCTGTGCAGTAAGTGTGTCTATCTTTTCCCTCTCTCCTCCAATAGCTTCAAATCTCAGAGACTTTGGCTCAAAATGAGTTGTACACCTGCAACTTTTTCCTCTTGTCTAGCATACCTTCAGGCAGGACCAACCCAATAAATCTATTTTATTTTCACAGTTTACCTAGGGGCATTTGAACTTCCCTGGTACCTATTTCACTGCCAATTCCTCCTTATCTACTCCAAATCCTTAACGACTCCATTTTCTCTCATTCCCTTCCTTTTCTCCCCTGAAAGCCAATGAAGCAAAGCTTATAACCATCTTCTGTAAAATAACCGTTCACACCCCTGAGGTATGATCATTCAATCACACTCCATCCTTGCACACTGAGCTAAATACTCCTTGTGTTCATGCTTTTCATATTTCCCCATATTTCTCCCCAGAGAAAGGCACCTTGGGCCTCTGGTTGAGAGTGCACTCTGGGAAAAATCTTTGTTTTCCAGGAGCCCAGGATTTTGTGTTCCAGGAAGTGAGGAATGGGTTCTGCTGCTTATTCACTGCACAGCCTTGGGGCAGGTGGCCTCTCTGAGCCTCAGTCTCTTCATCTGATTATTGGAAATCATAATATCTATGAGAGGTGCTGCTGCTGAGCACATACTCACTAATTTTCCTCCTCCGCTCTTGCTTCCCAATCCAGAAACGTGCTAACTTCCCTTGTACCTTGGAAAGTGTCCCTTGGCAAGTACTATGACTAAACTCTACTTATGTAGGTGATTAAGATATTGCTTAGACACTGTATTTTTGAAAATTAATGAAGCAAGATAATAATAGCTAGTATTGATATAGTCTTTGGTCTGTTATCTTAATTATGCTTTATGAAGCTACTATAAAACTGTTAAGTAAGATTACTGCAAGTTAATTAATATTTATTATACTCCTGGAAGCAAAGTAGAGCCTTTATAAATCAGGTACAGTGAACTAAAGAAAATTCTTCCTGAGTTTGCAGGATCCAGTGCCACTGATGCTGTTGATTTGCAGCTAAATTAACCCTCAATTTTCAGCCAGCACTGCTGAAATAAGCAGGGACCCTCATGTATGAGACCTGGTGTGAACTAAGAACCAAGAAGGAAGAACTAAGAAGTCATTGAGGACCTGCAAATTACAGTACTTGAGATAATGCCTGCAAAATGACAATAACAGCCCTTTTTTCCTTTTTATCTCCTACTTTTCCTTTAGTCTTGTCACCAACTTCCCAATTTGTTGTCTTTCTATTAGTATACACCTATTCTTTCAGGGGAAGGGAAAAGAGGGGGTGGCAGGGGTAGGGAGGGAATGAAAGATGTGAAAGCACTGCATTAAAAGTAGCTAATGACTTGTCAATCAAACTTTGATTTTGTGCTTCATCAATGTTCCATTTACCTGTTCTTGCTTTATGCTACGTGGCCTGGTGGTGGTCCGTGATTTGGTGGCTTAATGAGTAGTAATATTTGGTGTCCGTACATGCTTTAATTTACATGATCTTATAGCTGCCTTTGATAAAGCTAAACATGATTAACATATAGCCTCTCTCACCCTTATCATCACAGATTTTCTATTCAAGTTTGTTTCAGAATTGGTTTACATTTAACTATCTAATGGAATGTTGACCAATCTAAGGACAGAGGGGTTGATTACCTTGTATCTAAAAGCCTACCCTGCCCTCGGAATAGACAGGTGTGTGTGTTTACTCATATGCACATGTAAGTCATTTATAAATATTTACATATTACCATATGTACAAACCATATTTCTAGGATTTGTCTAGATGTGGGATTTACTTACATTGTGGTATCGGGGAAGGAATATGACATCTAGCAGAACAGCCCTGAGAGCCAATCCTGCCTCTAACACTCACTAGCTATGTAACGATGGAAAATCATTGTGTACTCTTACTGCCCCAGTTTCCTCTTCCTTAAAATGAGGACCATAACAACACAATAACAATAATTCCACCCATCGCTCCAATCTTATACCTTATTATATTTTCCAGGCACAAAAACCATGCATTTGAAAAATGCAAAATTCTGCCCAAGGCTAGTTATTGCTTCCAGATTTTATGGTAAGATGGATATCCAGGTTGTCAGACTGTAATTGAATTTGGTACAATCTGAATACAAAACCTCTCTAATGATTTTAAAAGATTTAAATTCCATGCTTTTCTAAGATAAGTTTCTACTTCACAACTATTAGGATGACTATTATAAGAAATATTTTTAAGCCCACAAAACAACTAATATTGGCAAGGATGTTGAGAAATTAGAACCCTCGTGCATTGCTGATGGGAATATAAAATGATAAAGCTGCTGTGGAAAAGAGTATGGTGGTTCTTTAAAGAAATTAAACATAAAATTACCATATGATCCAGCAATTCCAATTCTGGGTATGTATCCAAAAGAATTGAAAATAAGGACTTGAACAGATATTTGTAAACCAATGATCATAAGAGCATTGTTCACACTAGCCAAAAGATGGAACTGGATAAACAAAATGCGTTCTCTCCATATGATGGAATATCATTCAGCCTTAAGAAGGAATGAAGTTCTGACACACTCTACAACATGGGTGAAACTGGAGGATATTATTCAAAGTGAAAGTAGTCAGACACAAAAGGACAAATATTGCGATTCCACTTACAGGAAGTACCTGGAATAGTCAAATTCATAGAGACAGAAAGTAGAATAGAGGCTTCCAGGGACTGGTAGAAGTGGAGACTTACTTAATGGGTACAGAGTTTCAGTTTGGGAGAACGAAAAGTTCTGGAGACGGATAATGGTGATGCTTGCACAACAATGTGAACGTACTTAATTCCACTTATTTTAAAATGGTTAAAAGGTAAATTTTGTTATGTATATTTTACCACAATTAAAAACTTTTCCCATGCTTTTTTTCCTGATCTAGCTACTTTATTTTAACTATTGGTCTCTTAAATACTACATTTCAAAGTTACCCAACTTGAAAGGCCCAGTGGAAACTGGCAAACAAGAGAAATTACTGGGGTGGGACCTTGGTCATGTAACTTCATCCCCCCTCACCAAGTTGTGAAATGCTTTCTCTCAGCTGCGGTAGCTCTTATTTTAAAGTATAACCATGTGTTCAAGTTTTATACATACCTACATATATCCCATTCCATAGTACTATCTGTATCCTATTCCATACATTTTAAAAACAAAAGCAAAACTTGGGCTTCCCTGGTGGTGCAGTGGTTGAGAGTCCGCCTGCCGATGCAGGGGACGCGGGTTCGTGCCCTGGTCCGGGAAGATCCCACATGCCGCGGAGCGGCTGGGCCCGTGAGCCATGGCCACTGAGCCTGCGCGTCCGGAGCCTGTGCTCCGCAACGGGAGAGGCCACAACAGTGAGAGGCCCGCGTTCCGCAAAAAAAACAAAAAAACTTTTATTTATTTTATTTTATTTTTAATAAATTTAATTATTTTTGGCTGCTTTGGGTCTTTGTTGCTGCGCGCAGGCTTTCTCTAGTTGCGGCGAGCAGGGGCTACTCTTCGTTGCGGTGCGCAGGCTTCTCACTGTGGTGGCTTCTCTTGTTGCTGAGCACGGGCTCTAGGTGTGTGGGCTTCAATAGTTATGGCTTGCGGGCTTAGTTGCTCTGCGACATATGGGATCTTCCCGGACCAGGGCTCGAACCCATGTCCCCTGCATTGGCAGGCAGATTCTTAACCACTGCACCACCCCAGAAGTCCCCATACCTTTTTAAAAACTATTTTATTTATTTATTTATTTGGTTGCACAGGGTCTTTGTTGAGGTAGTCAGGCTCCTTAGTTGCGGCATGCGAACTCTTAGGTGTGGCAGGCATGTGGGATCTAGTTCCCTGACCAGGGATTGAACCTGGGCCCCTGGCATTGGGAGCACGAAATCTTATCCACTGTGCCACCAGGGAAGTCCCCATACCTTTTAAAAATAGGTGGACATGCACCCTTTTTAAAAAGTGTTCATTTTATTTTGTTGCTGGGTTTGGTTTCGTTGGGGTGGTGGCGGCTTTTATGTTTTCTTCCTTGTTTTGCTTCCTTTCACGGCAACACGCTTTGCACTATATGGTCACGCCTTCGTTTCCACCACTGTCCTTTCTCACCCTTCACTTGTCCTGACTCTCGAAGCCTCTCAGCTAATTTATCGTGCATCAGTGAAAACGTAACCCTTCACCTGCATCGTACTTTCAGACAATCTCAGATCCGTCTGGTTTTCTTCCAAGGAACTTCTAACTCACCAGCCGCCCCACAGCTGCGTTGTGTTACTTCCTCTCTTCTCCTACCCGAAGGCCCTGTCCTCCTCAACCAAGACCTTTTCCCTGATAGGTCCCTGTTCACCTTCGGGACTGGAGCATTCCCTCATTTCTCGGTACATTTTCCTCCATGTCCACCTCTGCCCTGGAACTAAGTGCTCTCCCAACACTGTTCACTCAGGTCGAATGCACCACAATGTGCGTGTGTATCGGCTCCTTTTCTCTCCGTCCCCTGCCAAGAAATTTCTCTGCCTAGCATCCTATCTGTTCTCAAGTTCATTTTCATTTCGCTCTGCTGGTGCTCTTTACATAATGTTTCTAAATAGGAAATTGGAAATTTAAGAACGTTTTCTATGTTCTTTTTTTCTTTTTCCAAATGATACTGTAGCATGGAAAACGTCTGATTCCCAAGAAAGCCTCTGAATTTCATGACGGTTCCTCCCCACTGTTGGGCTAAATTCGCTGCCTTTTCATCACCTTGGCGTTTCGTCACATTAGCCTGATTGTTCCACGAGACGATTTCAGTCTCTGCCTTTTGCCTTTTATTGGCCCTGGTCCCGAGCAGCCTTCATGGGAGGGTGGATTTGAACGTGGTGGCCTGCTGTGTCCTGGGCAGGGAGGCAGCTCAGCACGGCAGTTCAAAATGTGCTCTGAGCCAGACGTGCAGGTTTGGGCCCTACATCCACCACTTGCTGCACCACTGTCAGCTCTGAGAACGTGGATAACGCAGCCTCTGTGAGCTTCTGCTTCCTCATCTGTAACATGAAGGGGCTTTATAGCATCTACCTCTCTGTGGGAACTGATGAGCTAACACCCAAAGGTCAGTGCCACGAGTTGACAATCACCCAGCATCTGGACTGCACGCTCCCCTGGGCAGGACCTCGCTTTCCCCGCCTTGTCCCTGGGCGGGGATACAGGGTGCCATGCGCAACCTGCCTGGCTGGCACACAGCGGAGTGTGAAGGGGGCAGGTGGGGGATTAAGACAGGCGATGCTCTCTGGTGCCATGCTTGCCTGACCCTCAGGGCCTTCCCTTTATGACACTCACCACCCCCTTGGCGGGTGCCTCATTCACAAGCCCACACTAGAAACACGTACACCCTTCTAGTGCAGCCTCCTCCCTTCAGTTCCGGCACGTGTTTCGTACCAGACGTCACATTTCTTCTCAACCTGGACGCCCTCAGACTTTTCTCTTGTGTCATCCCGGGAAAGCTTGCTCGTCCTGCAGGTCCAGACCCAGTCCCCAGTCCGGCTCGCCAAATGGCTAACCTCTTCTTTCACCTCTTATACCCCTGGGTCTCTCTCTAGGAAAGCCTGCCTCGTCCTGCAGGTCCAGACCCAGTCCCCAGTCCGGGCTCCCCACATGACTAACCTCTTCTTTCACCTCTTATACCCCTGGGTCTCTCTCCAGGAAAGCCTGCCTCGTCCTGCAGGTCCAGACTCAGTCCCCAGTCCGGGCTCCCCAAACAGCTAACCTCTTCTTTCACCTCTTACACCCCTGGGTCTCTCTCCAAGAAAGGAAATCTGGGTTCTGCCTGCCTTGCATTGTTTGGAAACCATGTCAACCTTTATAATGAAAAGCTTGTGCAGTTATAATCTGATTTTAATAACACAGGGGCTTCCCGTCTTGGAGACAAGGCTTTTCCCATTTTAAAACATGTCTCAGCCACTGCCCTTCCTGTGAAGGTCACACCAGAGTGCAGGCTCTGGCACCGGGCAGTCTGGGTTGGAGTCCAGATCTCCTAGTCTTTAGCTGTGTAACCCGGGGCAAGGTACTTAACTTCTCTGTGCCTCATTCGTACAGCGGGCTTTTACATGTCACAGGTTGTTGTGGGGATTAAATGAGATAATGCCTGTAGGACGCTTAGTGTTTAGAACGTAGTAACGTTCCCAGTAAATATTTCTGAGACTCCTACCACCAGTAGCAAGTCTTGCCGTGCTTTATAATTTCTGCTTTTTGTTCAGCCAAGCCACCCAGAATCACAAGGAGACGCTGTGCTGGGCAGAGCTCACGTCCAGTTTCCGCCCTGGTCAGCACCCACATCCGTCCTTCCGTCCTGCCGTCTTCTCCCCTGGGCATTGCCACGGGAGCTGGCAGCACTGCGTGAGGACTCACGGACGTTTCCTCTAGGCACCCGGGGCAGCTGAGCAGCTCGACTGAAATCTGTCCTCCCGTCTCTGTGCCTCCAGCAATGGCCACTGTCAGTTACTGGGCCAACAGTGAGAGCCGGCACAGGGCGAGGTGACACGGACGGTCTCCGGAACCCGGCACGCGTGGTGGTGACAGATACATACGTGAAGCTTCAGAAACCGACGCGGAGGCTCAGCGAGAGGGCTCTGCAGTGGGGGCAAGTGGGCGTGCAAACCACCTGGGGGTGGAGGCCACAGAGGGCCGGGAGGGCGTGATGCTGAGGTGGGGCCTTGGGGGCAGCGCATTCCAGGCAGAGGGAAGGATTTGAGGGAAGCCCAGAACTAAATGCAGCCAAGTGTTACTGGAGTGTGAGGGACAGAACGCTGTGACTCCGACTGAAGTCGGTCAAAGTACCAGCTGGATGGTTGATAAAACCTCCTGGAGAACGTAGCTTGATCCTCAGGCTGGCTCCCTAATAAATCCACCCCCCCCCAAAAAAAAATTATCTCCCCAAACTGCTGGCCTCTTCCTCAGGGTAGAACCTGCCCGGGTGTCACACCACACGGGATGAGACAGATCCAGAGGGGCCACGTGAGTGTCACCCCTCTCCTTGTCCCATCCCTGCTGCCGTGTGGGAGAGACTTCTCTCTGGGAACTGCGGAGTGGAGACGTTGGCTCGGCACTGATGCGCCCACCACCACCCACCGCCTCCATGCTGCCCTCCCCGCTGCATGCGGAGCCCGGGGTTCACCCCTCTGTAGAAGCTCTGTCTACACTGGGAATTCTTGCCTGTCCTACCAACGCTGGCAGCCAGAATCCTGACTGCAGGGTCCACTGTTGTGTACCAGGAGCAGACACAAATGTGTAATGTTACTTGCACTAATTTCAGAGTCAGAACTTCATAAAGAAAACCAAAGGATGTATTGAAATATCATGTAGGCACCTCGAACTCACAGTCCTTCTCTATAACCAGGTCCTCTTTCAGTGTCGCCTGTTTCAATAAATTGCTGCACCAGCCAAGCACGGCAGAGCCATCCTTAACCCTTCCTCTTCCATCCACTACCAGGTCCTGCCCATCCTACCTCCCAAACGTCTTCCCAATCCATGTGCACCTTTTCCTCTTCCTCGAAAACCCCAGTCCAAGCTACCACCACTTCCTTCCTGGACTCCTAAGAAAGCCACATGCCATCTTGAACATCCCCAATCCACTTTCCAGCCAAAACCAGGGTGACTGTTTTCAAACTAGAAACCTAGCGGTGTCTCCACCACCCATTCCCTCCTCTGCCTCTCTCTGCTCCTAGGATGGAGATCCAAGTTCTCACCAGGACCAATGGGGTTTGCATGGTCCCAGCCTCCTGCCTCTGCTTGTTCCTATACAGAGGCTTCCTCTCTCCCTTCTCCTCCCCTATCCCCTGGACCTCTGCTCGCCTTCTACCTGGGAGCTTCCTCACCCTCACTGTCAGGCCGATGCATCCCTCAGAACTCTGCCCATACGGAATTCCCTCAGGGAAGCTGCCCTGACATTCCCAGCGACCTCAGGTACCTGGTCACCTGTCCTTGGAGCCCCTGTTCCCATCCAGCTCTCACCAGGTTTCCGTGATCATGCTGCAATCAGCATGATCTCTCCATCTCTCCCACCAGCTTGTAGGTTCCCTGAGGAGGGCTTTGCTCCCCTCAGTCTCCCCAGGGCCTAGGACAGTAGTAGGGACACAATATAAATTAATGAACTCCTCATTGTGAATTTAGAGGCCATCAAAAAGAGTCCTACCAGTGGGCTCCTTAAGTATGAAATCTAATGCCAAATCCCTATGTAATTTTAAACAGGTCTTTCACTAGAATTGGGGGAGAAATGTCATAATGAGAGCTACATGGAGGGTACATTTTGCATACATTTGCAGAAGTGGAGAGGTGTGTAAAATGATCTTCTCTGGAAAAATTCCCAGACTATTAATATTAACCCAAGGTTAAAACGAAAAGTTATTTCCCTGGTGAGTTGCACTGAACAGGAAAGTAACACACGAGGGTGGAGCACCATCTCACAGACCTCTGAGCTCTTCATGACTTTGGAGGAGGGAAAAGAAACTTCTCAGAGCAGGCAAGAGTGGGACAGTAAATGTCTTTGCAGCAACTGCTCTAACAGATTTATTTGCGGTTATAAGATGGTGCAATACAGACACGGAATTCGTCGTATCCATCATTAGGGTGCTAATGAGAAAACATCACACACACATCACCTCAAAGCTGCAACTGAAAGAATCACTGTATCACTGGAAGGAGCTAGAAATGGTGTAATCAACATCAACAAAACCTACTGTTCCCAGGGTGCAAAACTGAGGGATTATTTCTACTGCAAGTCAGAATGAAACCTGTTTACGTTTGTCAGCAAAATGATCACATTTTACACCATTAACATTTGGCAAGACGGAGCACCCTCCATTAGCTAATTTGCAGATGCCCCAACCACGGATTTGGGAAAACAAAGAGCCTGGCGGTGCTCACTGGTCCCCACCGAGCCGGAACGATGAGTGAGGGCTGCGTCTGGGTTACAACTCAGGTAAGGCGGCATCCTGGTGGGTAAAATGGAATGGTTCATTAAAACAATTCAGGATCTGGTGACTGCTGGGAAAAATGTCACCAGCATGCACTAAATGTCAGGAGGTACTCAGGCGCGGACCACTGGCACATTCAGATATGCATGGGGTGGCCATAAAAGGCTTGGGACATAGTAGTAAATAAGATAAACACCCCTCATTAACTAACGTCCCAAGGATAGAGAGCAGGCTCCATGTATTTGGCTCTAAACATCGCCGCTTGAGCCCCCAGTGCCAAATGCTGAGCTGGGACCCCTCTCCATCCTCCACCCCGGCTTTCTCCTGGGGATGTGGCCACTTGACAATATCCTCTGGTTTCAGTCCTTCTTGGTGGAATCTAGCAAATGACTTTTCCCAGCTTCACCTGGCCTCCAGTCCCAGCTGTCCTTCTTGGCTCAAAACTCATTTGTCATCTGGGAAGTAAGGTTCACAGGAACCACCCACCTGCGGGCCACTGGACACTCTCCCCAGGGAGAGAAGCCCTCACAAGATGCTGCAAAGCAGAACTTGCCTGGTGTGGGGACAGATGTGGCTGAACAGTGAGCACTTCATGGAACACAGAGGATACTTACTCCTAATGACTGCTGGAAATTATCCAACAGATCCATCAACAGTGCCAAGACTGAAAACTAACCATTGGTCCCCAAATTTTCCTTGATAAATGGATTTGTGGAGTTATATACATGTGAATCTAAGAGAACATTTTGAAATAGAAACAAGATTTATTAAGGAATAATCGTAACTCAGAATCTGTGCTGACACATAATGGGTGCTCAAGTATTTATTGAACAAACAAATGAACGAGTGAATCCTGATTCCAAGAACAGACGTGTTACCATGGAGTAAAGTAAAGCATTCCATCTTATTACGCAACCTGTTCTTAGCAGAAGTACGACAAAAACCAATACACATGAAGCAAATAAATGCAGGGCCCTGGGAGCAGGGCTGCCGCAGGTATTTTTATGCGGAAAGATTAGCAATTGTGGAAACTAAGAGCCATCGAGGTAAACGAACTTTAGTCAGCAAACGGGGCCATTTAATATGTACTAGCTGGACAGCTTACAATTGTCCATGGTTGGGCTAAAATCCAAACTGGAATCTTCTAGCACAGAAGACTCCACTAATGGATTTTTCCAATGTGATACCCACTACCGTGATGAAACATCAGATTGATGTGAGCTCTAGACAATGGTATCTCTACTTTGCATTTGCACGGTGCTTTGAAAAAGTACTTCTATCCATTATGTCATCGGCACACACAGTATCTCTGGGAGGAGAGTGAGGGTGATATTGCCCTCTGTAGAGATGGAAAACCAAAGCTCCAGGAAGCGTCCCTTGCCCTTGGTGGCCCCGGGGTCAAGGGGGGAGCTGGACAGAACCTCCACCCCTCCTCTCAGCTCTGTCTGTGTCACAGCAGGCAGGTAGTTACATATGAACAGAGAAAGGGGCACAGGGGCCAAACGGCAGGAAACCACGCAGCTTGCAAACAGCAGGAGTCCATGGGCAAAGAAAAGCAGAAACTTCCAGACTGACAGGAAACCACACATGTTAGGGTAGTAAGTGTCCTGGAGACAGACAAAGAAAGGTAGGAAAGGGGGGGAATCTCCAGCGCCTCAGTGTAACTTGTTGCTCATTATGCTTCATTACAATAAAATGAGCCTTGCAGATAATAAGCACCCATCAGGCACCGAAACCATGACACTTCCGATCAAAGCTAAATAAGGACGAAAATCCCTCCTCCCCTGGGGAAGGTGGCAGTGAGATGAAACCCAGGGAATACAACCCTCAAGCCCCTCCCTTTCCAGTGAACATTCTGCCCCTTCATTTCTATGCCCCACATACACAGCCTGCCAAAGAAACTCAGGGCAGCTATTCACCTGAAACTGCCTGCTCTCTTTTCAAGAGTGCACTATCACTTAAATTTTCACTTTGCTTTCTTAACTTCCCTGTCTCGTCTCTGAATTCTTTCTGCCATGAGAGATAAGAACCTTTTACCAGGAACATCTGGACCTAGCAAGAGACCAAGTCCCACTGGGACACTAAATTCTTCCCACCTCTGGCTACTTGTCTGTGTTCCCTCTGCTTAGAAAACACCCTTCCCCACCCCATCCCCACATTCTGTAGGTGGAGAACTTCGCATCTCAGCTTAAACAAACTTTTCAGAGAGGCATTCACAGGTCACCCCATCCAAATTTGTCCTACTCTTCGTGTCCTTCTCAGAATTCATCAAACTGTGTAATGACCTATTTATTTCTGTGTATAAATGATCTGCCCACCTCAGGAGCCCTAAGCTGCACAAAGGGCAGAGACCCTTTCGGGTTTGTTCCCTGATATAACCTGCTTCACTGGCATCATCCCCACCTGCACTGTGTCTGTTATCAAGCTCTGTGTCTAAGCTCCAAACCCAGCCGCTATACTCCCCTTGGAGTCGGGGGCTGTTTCTGCAAACACCAGCTCTCCCTTGCCAGCTGGTCTCAATAGGGGGCGCTAGAGACAGCCTGGGCAGGTGGCAGATGGCAGGAGGAGGGAGGAGGGATTTGCTCCTTCTTGCTGGCTCTTCCTGCCAGAGTTTCCCAAGCAGTTTCCAGGTTTCGTTTTCTTTTTTCTTTTCCTTTCTACATTCCCTGAGGTTTTCATCATGCCCTTAGGCATTCACTCCCCAACCCAGAGGTCTGAGTCCCAGCTCTGTAGGTTCTCTCCACCAAGGGCACAGGTCGCATAATGTATATAATTATATATATATTATATGCATAATCATCTCAATGTTCCCCCAGCCCCAGTGGGTGGTGGCTGCTTCCTGCAGTTACTACCTGCATTCCCCTTCACTTCTTCTGTCCACCAATCCTTGCTAACCAGTTTCTCATATTAAATTCTTTCTGTTAAGATAACTAGTGTAGTTTCTGTTTCCCTGACTGGACCCCTGCTGATACAATCACCATAGTCATCATCATGGTCAATATTTACTGAGTGTTTATTACACACCAAACACTGTTCCAAGGGTTTCACGTGAATTCTTCTAATTTTCCCAATCAATTGAGGTAGGCACCAGTCCCTGAAACTTACAAAAAGAAATGGAGAAACAGATTCAGGAAGTTGCCTAAGATTTCACAGCCAGTAAAAAACAGAGCCAGGACTCTCCTGAATGAATGGATGAGGGAATGAAGCCCTCCGCGCGCCATGACCAAAGGCGCGTTGCCGTGCAGTGAGCCATCCTGGGGTCCACTCCCCACACCCTTCCCACTTAGAAGCCCTTAATGTGGTTTGGTCTCCAGTCTGAACACGTCCAGGTACTGCTGTTTAGCCCATTCTTAGAGATTGGCCCGAACAAGACAAGAAAATCTCCTTCCCTAAACCTCAGTCTCTGTGTTCAGCCGCCTCGGTCAGGAAAGGTCAGGGAAGCGGTGAGCACCAGGCAGGTGATGGGAGGAGCAGCCAGGGGCCATCTCAGGTGGTACCTAAAGGGATGTGGTGTCCATCACATAACCCCTGCGCTGCTCTTGCTTCTGCCTCACAAAGTCCTGGAGGGCCACCAGGAAAGGCAGGGTGCTTACTGGGGGCATAATGTAGAGGGATGAAGCTTCAAAACGTTGGTGGATGCCTAACGCTGAAGAGGAATTACGCTTTGGAGTGAGGTTGTTAGGGGTTACCTTGCCGCGCTTGGGCTGAGGGTGCGCTCTGGAGCAGAAGAGGCTTTCCTCCACTCTGCAAGATAATTATTTCAATTTCCTTCACTCACATGGATGTTTAATTTTATAACATTGCTATTGGGCCCAGGAAAAATCCCCTCAGAGCCCATTATTAACTTCCTGAAAATGGAAAGCATCATCTCAGAACAAATAGCTAAAATAATATTTTGCCAGCATTTTATTTTTGCGTTGTGAAGGGGAAAGCTAAGCAGTCTTTTGGAGTTTGGCGTGTTAGAACAAAGTGCTTTAGAAACAAAGGAAACTGAACCAAATGGTAAGGGAGATGGGGGGAGACTTTTCTCCTCCCGACAACCTTGGAGCCCAGTCATCGCTCTTCAGAGAGGGAATAGTGGACCAGGGCAGAGGCGAGACCTGACCCCGAGGAGAGCCCGGCCTCCCGCGCCATGCCTGGTGCTCCTGTGTGGCAGTGTGGACCCTGGACTCTTCCCCATCCACTCTGCCTCTTGCATCCACAAGCTCAGAATTTGGCATCTCTGTTACACCCTCAGATAATCAACTCGTGTTAACACACGGCACTCTCAGCCACAGCTGGGCTGAGCAACTACCCACACTGTCCCGTTTTCTGGGCCTTTGGGCTGGCAAATGGGATTCCATTTCTCAACACTCAGACTGAGAGTTTAGATCAGGCTTACCCCAGGGCCGGGGGCAGCTCGGTTCACTAACCATCCTGAAAGCAGAGAGAATGACGGGGGCTTTCTTCCCGCCCGAGTTCCCTTACTACCCCACGCTCACTGCTCACCCATCACCGATCACCGAGGATTTACTGTGGGGCTTCCTGGGCCCACCTTTGCCTCAGCAGGTGTGAGTGCGGGGCATCCTGTCCTGCAGCCTGAGCCCCTCAGTGCAGGACATGAGTGCTTGATACATGGCTGGCCTGGCGGTCATCCTGAAGAAATGCATTTATTAATTTACTGGTATAGGAAGCACTCACTCTGAGACGTATTCAGAAACATGTTTTAAAACTATAATCCAGAAATGTAATTTAAATTTTAAATAAATACACTAACCAGTGCAATCTGAACAAGGCTGCAATGTGGTGGATTTAGGAATCGATGCTGACATTGATCTTGGGATTCCAGTCCCCCCCACCCCCTCAAAATGCCTGGGTTGTGGGTTGGATGAACTGGAGGTTGTGCAGGAACGTTCTAAGGATGCAGAAAGCTAGGCACAGAAGACTTTCCTTGGGGGCAGAGGCCAAGAGAAAGGACTGGACTGACCTGCCATGGGAACAAACTTGCTAACGCCGATGCTCATTTTAATTACACCTTCTGTGTTAGGCAGTAATACGTTAGATGCTGAGTTAAACGGTCCCCTCCGGAGAAACTTCCCTCCCTCCTCACCACCCTCCTCCCCACCTCCCACTCTCCCATCCCCAAAGCCTCTTCCACACACGCTTCAAGCTTTATTTCATCCACTTAATGCACTCTGCTCTGTGCTCAGGTACTTAAAAATCTCCCATTACTATCACTCTGGCTCTTTTACGGCTTTTTTTATTTGCTCTATCATTTCACAGTCCAGTTGCTCTTTTTGGTCAGGTGGACTATAAAATACTCCGATAACAAGTTCACACCAGGAGCCCATGGCGGGCTCAATCCATAATGGCCGCAGACTCTTCTGTTACTAGTGTGTCCCAAGTCAACACTTCCCAAAGGCTGCACATTCTCCTCCTACCCGTAGAACTGCTTTCCTCACTCTTCTGTTGGCTTCTCAGAGGGTATCTCCTTTCATACTAACAATTTTTCTTTCAAATAATCCAGCTTTTTCCAGCCTTACTTCTTAATTATCTCTCTTTTCTAAAGGTATTTTTATCTATTGCTATACGCTTAATATTATTTCTCTCTACATTGACGCTGGTAACTATGAAATAAAATCGGTGATGTAGCTCGTCTCTGTGGAATGTCTTCACTGGCATGCTACCTTCGCCTCTATCTTCATAACACACCTCCGCAGGCTCAGTACCCACCTGGGGAGGGACAATGGCTAAGAGCGCACCCCGCCCGGGGTTAAACCTCACACTACCTGTTCTGTGTGTCCTTGAGCCTAAGTCTGTTTTCCGTTTTATCTGTGAGATGGGAAGAATAATAGTTCCTCCCTTGGGGGTCGTCCTGAGGACAGGACTTGATTAAGCACCTGGTACACATGGGGCTTATTACCAGGGGTTAGACGGAGCATGTCTCTCTCCTGGGGGCACATCTCGTAGAAGAACACAGTCCTTGCCGATCCCCTTCTTGCCTCAATCTCAACCAAGAATGGCCCAGCCAAAATTCAAAACCCCGCATCACTGCTGCTCGGCCACGGCCAAACCTGCGTCAGCCAAATGCAGCTCGTCCTGAGTAATTATCCTCTGCATAAGGACGTGTGGCTGTTCACTTACTAATTCAGATCCAAGATGACTCTTAGGCTTCTATCACCTCATTTCATTAATCCAAATTTACTTTAAAGTTTATTTTCTAAAAGCATCTCCAAGGCTTAGAATATCAGTAGAAATCTTGTATTAACGAGGCCAAATTTGAGAGTATTATTATCGCTATCTTTCTTCAAAAGAATTTTTTTATTACATATTAACTGTATACCAGACTAAGGGTGAGGTTCTCAGCAAGCATCTTAACTTGTAAATGCTTTGAGGTGGGTGTTATTTTCACCCATTTTACAGATAAGGAAACTGAGCCGGAGAGAGGCTAAAAGTCTTTCTTCGCAATGTCACATCGCTGGAAAGCTAGTGGCAGATGGGATGCAAGCTTAAGGTTGTCTGACTCCTGCTCTTGGACATTCCCTCCCAAATCCACCCTCTGGAAGAGGACTGCATCTCTCGGGCCCCACCTGGTCTCACGTGGGCTCACATACGCTGGCCTCTCATTTCCCACAGTCACTTGGAATTCCGATATCATGAGTTAGAAAGCGCCAGTGTATGAAAGTGTTGGTGGGTCCAGAACATCGGCTCTGTGTATGAAGGATGGAGTATTTATTACCTGCAATCATTCTTCACATTGAACCCCTGCCACACTGATTGCCGGCTGGAACATAATATGGATCTATCCAATGACAGCAGTACACTCATATCACACAAATATTTTACATAAAATTTGTGTACTTCTTCTATCAATTCATCCCATTACAAGTAATAACCTAAAATTGAGATTCTTGGGACTTCCCTGGTGGCATAGTGGTTAAGAATCCGCCTGCTAATGCAGGGGACACGGGTTCGAACCCTGGTCTGGGAAGAGTCCACATGCCGCGGAGCAACTAAGCCCGTGCTCCACAACTACTAAGCCTGTGCTCTAGAGCCTGGGAGCCACGACTACTGAGCCTGCACGCCACAACTACTGAAGCCTGCGTGCCTAGAGCCCATGCTCTGTAACAAGAGAAGCCACCGCAATAAGAAGCCCGTACAACACAACGAAGAGTAGCCCCCACTTGCTGCAGCTAGAGAAGGCCTGTATGCACAGCAAAGAAGACCCAACGCAGCCAAAAATAAAAAGATTAATTAATTAATTAAAACAAGAATAAAATTGAAATTCTTCTCTCTTCCATCTTATTTTTCTCCCAGATATTTTATCCTTTTCTGAATAGAAAACACCTTGAAAAAAAGATGAATGGATCAATTCATCAGTAGGACATGCAATCTACTTATTATCCCAGATAACTATATTTACTTACAACGTACCCCCATCCATTTCTAAAAATTATTTGAGGTGACTCATGGTAACAAATATACAGATGCCAAGTTCATTAAGACAAATTAAAAAAACTAAAGACTGCAGAGATGGAGAGGAACATATGGCAGTCAGCCAAGTGAGACCCTCACAAGAGTGTTACGTCCAGTGGAGATTAATTGTAACAGTATCAGTCATTACATCTGCCATTTGTGAGCACATCCTCTGTTTCACTTGCTTTATATACACTATTTCATTAAAGCCACCCAACCAGTCTCCTGGCAGGTATTATGGTCCCTGGTTTCAAGACAGAGTGACAGTCCAGGGGTTACGGTAATTTGCCCAACGTCCCAACTTCCGCAGGCCCCGGGAATGCTCTGATGGCCTTCCTGGCCTGGTCTGGTCCGAGAAGCTGGCGCTGCCTCCTCTGGCCACACAGCAGCTCTGTCCAGCACATCCAGCACTTCCCAAGCCTGTCTCTGAGCAGCACGTCCTCCCCGCACTCAAACAAGCCTCCATTGCCCTGAGCAAGCCTTGGTCTAGTCCTTAGCCCACTGACCAGCCACAGCCTGAGCTTCTGGACTGAATGTACTCTCCCCAAATTCATATGTTGAAATACAAGCCTCTAGGGGAATTCCCTGGTGGTCCAATGGTTAGGACTCCACATTTTCACTGCCGAGGGCACAGGTTCAATCCCTGGTAGGGGAACTGAGATCCCACAAGCGGCACGGTGCAGTTAAAAAAAAAAAAAAAAAAGAAATACGTCCAAGCCTCGAATGTGGTACTATTAGGAGGAGGGACCTTTGGGGTGATACGTTCATGAGGATGGAGCCCTTAGGAATGGAATTAGTGTCCGTATAAAAGAGACCCCAGAGAGCTCCCTCACCCCTTCCTCCATGTAAGGATATGAGAAAAATGGCTGTCTGCAACCCAGAAGAGGGCCCTAACCTGACCATGATGGCACCCTGAGCACTTATGTACAGCCTCCAGAACTGTGAGAAATAAATTTCTGTTGTTTTCAAGTTACCCAGTCTGTAGTATTCCATAACGGCAGCCCAAACTGACTAAAACACGTGCCAATGCATCCTCCTTTCCATTGGGCCACCAGCTTTCCACAGCTGCCCCTGGGCGATTTGTGTATTGGGAGGACCCAGTGAACATGCACTGAATAACTGAATGAATCACTAAGCGAGGGAAAGATGAATGGATGACTGGAGAAGCCACAGGACCACACCCCTGGATCCAAACCCACGTGTGCCAGTGTCTCTAAGGTTCAGGCTCTTTTCTCTGTACCCTGGCCTCCTTGGCATGCTGTGACCTCTCGGGCTGTACACAAATACGCCAGAGCTCTGAGTGCATTGCACAGCCTCAGGCCACTGTCCATTCTAGATTCCCTGGGGACCTGTCTCCTGCAGCTGTGTGTTGCTGCAGTCCTGCCCTCCCTTTGCCACCATCTCCACATTTTGCAGAGGCTCCTCGGCAGCAGAAAAGTCTAGCCACTGCAGTTCCAGGAGGCTGGACGTGCCCTGGTGCCCTGACACCTACAACAACGTCATATCTTGCTAAAGCACTGCTAGCCACTCCAAAGGGAAGGCCACGGGGTTTAGAGCAGGACCAAACTCGACTGTCTCACAAGTTTCAGCCTCTGTCTTTGCCTTGGGAAGTAACAATGGAATATTCCATGAGAGTCACACGTGGCTTCCTCATAATGCCAGTTCAATATATTGTTTTGACGGAAACATCACAAATCCGTTTTGTGAAAATCCAATGATATTTGCACCCAAGAATTCAATACTAGGACATGAAACTCAGGGAAAGAAATAATCAAATTGTCCACCCAGAGTAGAGTTAAAACTGTCATAAACATTGATCCTTCATTGCAGGGAACAGAAATAATAAACAGTTGCTGAAATTGCATAGCTGCAGAGATTTCATCCTCTAATTGTCAAAAAGCATTCAACACCAACTATTTATTCTGCAGCAGAAGAAGGGAAAACAGACCTCAGTGCATCCCTTCACCAGAGGTTGTCCCTAATTGTCATGCATAGATTGCAACAGAGGTTACTGAGAAGAATTGTTAGCATTTATTAATCAAAAGGAGTCAAAGGCACACAAGATATCATCAAGGCTCCCTTGTGCTGGGGGTAGGCTGACAACTAACATTCCTGATGAAGTGTTTGCAGAGTGTTTGCAATCTGTTCAGAACCTTTTTTCTTTGCAGGTGCAAATCTTTCTATCTGAAACATCAAAGAAACAATTGAAAATTAAACACAGTAAACATCGCGATACAGGTTTCAATCTTCCATTTTTTTAAGACAATGGAAGAGGTATAATTAATTTCAAAGCAATGTTTGTGTTCCTTCAAAATTCATTTGTGCACATTAGCATTTCATTAGTTGCATGTTAAGCACCGTTGCTCCTCTCCCCCTCTCTTTTGCCCCTTTTGTTTTTTAAAAATTAGAAAGTTGAACTGCTCCCAAGATGTCTTTTACACCAAAGCATCCATGCATAGATTATTATCTTGCTCAGTCTGTTTGATCAGTAGAATAAGTCACAACTGCTTGGGTAAAGTCAGGCAGCAGAAAGTAGATTAAGGGAGGAAGAATTCCTTTCTGGCGATGGTAAGGACTTCAGAAGCAAACACAGCCTCACTAAATTTTGCCACTGAATAATGTATTTACTACACTCATGGTAGGTGCCTTTTAATATGTTGATTTTCTTAAATTGCTTCTCCACACCCTCACTCCATTTAGTTTTAAACTCATCTCCACGCAAGAAAACTAAATGAAAATACAACCAGCATATATTATTTTGTTTGACATCTAAATATTAAAAGTGTCTTTTTCATATTTTGTATTTAACCAATATCTGGCTTTTGGACATTACATTCAACTGGTGATACTTCCTGCATCATATGAGTTAGATACTAATAACCTTCTCCCTTAAGGTCTATTAATTTTATACATCCTGGACAGGAGACAGACTTTCTTAAACAGATGCAAGGTCACTCGCGTTAATAAAAATATAACCCTTCATTATGCTCCATAAAATGGTACAAGTTAACATGAATTCTGTGGTTATTAATATTTTTTAGTAAATAAGAATAACGTAGGCTTCCCTGGTGGCACAGTGGTTGAGAATCCGCCTGCCAACGCAGGGGACACGGGTCCGAGCCCTGGTCCGGGAAGATCCCACATGCTACGGAGCCTGCACTCTAGAGCCCTCATGCCACAACTACTAGGCCCGCGCGCCTGGAGCCCGTGCTCTGCAACGGGAGAAGCCCCTGCAATGTGAGGCCCGTGCAAGGCAATGAGGGGTGGCCCCTACTCGCCGCAACTAGGGAAAGCCCACGCGCAGCAACAAAGACCCAATGCAGCCAAAAATAAATAAATTTTTAAAATATTTTTTAGAAAAAGAATAACGCTTAAGGTTTTGATTGAACATATTTATTAAGAGATAACGTGTTATTCAGTTACTTTGTCCATTATTCAAGTATAATACATAATTATTCTATTTGTATTTAAAATTCTTAATTTGTGTAGCTCCAGTGGGTGGGGAATAGAATATCTGTTAACAAAAATTCAGCATGGGAGACCAAACAGGTCTTAACCCTAGTGGGTTGCCTCAACCCCTGCCTCCTGGGAGAGCTGTATTTGACGATTGTTCTGTGAACAACTGGTGCAACAGAACAGGTTGTGACCCGCGGTCTATCTAATCAGTGCCAATTCCACAAGTATTTATCGAATGGCTACTCTGTGTCCAGCAACAGCCTTGTAACAAGCTGGGATTCCACAGCATTGAAATGTGCTCATGAATATCGTGCCCACCTGCTGTAGCACCCCTTTCCAAAAGTAAGACTGGACGAAGAGAAATTTATTTTTAAATTGTCCTTGACAATCACAGAGTCTTTTAGAAGCGCTGTAACCAGAAATTCATAAATATTTTACTTGGGTGACTTCAAAGCAATGATATAGGATGACTCTTGTGTCCCCCTACTCAGTACTGAAAATGACTGGAGGAACCGATATGGCAAAACACTCTACAAAGTGTTATCAAACTAAGAACAATCAAGATAGCCCATCGACTGCCTGGACAATCGGTCACAGGCTTGGAGACACAGCTGCACACATGCAGTTCCTTGTTTTCATCTCAAGGAACTGGATTTGGGGATGTGCCGTTGTCTCTCCACTTGTGCCCCTCTGCTGGGCCAAGATACAGAGACCCTAACAACCACCAGCAGGGTTAGTTAGTTAGTTAGCCACGTGGTAGATCTGTAGTTAACCTCATCCCTAAGGGAGAGAGAAGGAAGGCTCAATTAGTGACTAGTCCACCTTGTCCTTGTTTTAAGTCTGGTCCGTTTCTTTGGGAAGAGAATGCTAACCAAATCTGAATGGGAATAAGCCAAGGTGTTTTGGTCGTTAAACCAGGATGAGAAGTTTCTGGCTTCTCTGCCCTTAGCAATTTTGAGGAGTTTTCTTTTTTAAAACTGGAAACAAGCTTTGAGTTTTCCCAGGAGTTGTGTGAAATGCCCTCTCTTCTTCTGTGGCCTCTGCTCTCCCTGCTGTGATCTTGAACATTAAACCCCACGACGTTCAAGTAGCATAAGGAAAAAGGAGAGGAAATCAGAATGGGACTGAAGAAGGTCACTTTTTTGAGAGCTCACTGTATCACTTTATTAAAAGTTCTGACTAGGAGCAATATTAACTTCTCAGATAAGAAAAGCCAGGGTTCTACACAATTGCAGACAAACCTAAAGGAAAAACCAGAAGAGCAATTTTCCATGCCGTGGGGCTCCCTTCAGGTGAGTGTCAGCCCCGTGCCCGGCACGGCTGCCCCGGGGGTCCTCGCACTCGCTCTGCGGGCTCCTCGGGCTCAGGGCGCTTACATCTTCAACCCATAGCGCGTTAAAACTCCTGATGAGGTCACTTGGAAATGCACCAGTTTAAAACTGTCAGCCTCTCTCAAGCAAGTAGTTATTAAAGAAGATACTCAAGCTCCCCAGTAATTTACTTGTTCAAGATGTCCCAGAGGCTGCGTTTTGATGCTGGAGACGGTAGGCAGAAAGCACAGATTAACAGCTGAAGGCCTGCTCTCCAGAGGGCTCACAGCTGGAAGGGCATTTACATCCTGTGAGCCTTCACAAACAATAGGGTATACAGGCTTCATGCGCCCAGTAATGAAGGTTAAGTCTAGGGTAGCTCTGTTTATTTGCTAGGTCAGTAATTTCAATGACTTATTTTCAAAGACTTCCTTGAGAGAGGAGAGAAGTGATTCCGCTCAGATGTAAAGTTAAAGCGTCTTCAGTGAGAGATGCTGTGTTTTTCTTTTGAGAGCCTAAGTCCCCATGCTGATCAAGAAATACAAATTCCATTCTACATGGAGCACGGTGATTTGAACTGTGATGAAAACTGAAAGTGCAGAGCTTCCAAAAATTTCATATGCCTACTGAGACTTGAAAACGATGAAATTCTGGAGAGATTAAAATTTTCTATTCAAGTAAAAGAACATGGGATTGATTATTTTATTCCCTTTTCTTGGTTCCAAAATGACTTGCTGTGTGATCAAAGGGGAAAACATTCATTCATTCATTTTATAGGAAATAGTTACTGAGTACCTACTATGTGACAAACCCTGAGCTAATTTCTGGACGTAAAGATGAAAACACAAGATGAGCATGCAATCAGGAAGACACTCATCTACAACAGCCATCAACCGAGTGTCAGTCAATGTCCCCATCATGCTAGGCACCAGGAGACTGTGGTGGACAAGACAGACCATCTCTGTCTTCATGGGGCACAGGTGTCCTGCATGAGACACAGACATGAAACAAGTGACTCCACAGTTATTTATTGCTGAGTGTGGCCAGTGCTGTGAGCCCCTTGGATGGGGAGACAGTCCTCGTGCAAGGATCCAGGGGATGCTTCCTGAGGAACTGACACAAGTGCTGGCAAAACAGGGCCATCAAAGAAAGAATGTTTTTAAGAATTATATTTGAAAAAAAATTTTTTAAACCACCAAAGTGGTCATTGTGTGAAAAATCAGAATTTTATTGAATGGCCATGTGTTTATTGTGGGGTTTAGTACTGTCTTTGTGTTTCATCCCATTTTGTAGACAGGCACCATCATCACTCCTTCAAGCTTCTGAAAGTCTCGTTTTGGTTCTGGACTGGTTCTGGACAGGGACCAGAGAAGGTGCTGCCTCTGGGGCCAGTTTAAGGATTCTGAGCTTTGCTCTAAGAGCAAGGGGATTTTAGGCAGCTGAGTGGTACGGTCAGATGTGCATTTTTAGGACCCTTCTGTGTGTTTAGGGGGAGGAGAGTGGGAGAAGAGAGGAAATGTAAGGAGACTGGTGAGAAGGCACAACAACAAAAAAATGATAATAATTAACTACAACTTACCGAACACTTCCTTTAAACACGGTCCAGCGGGAGCAAACAGGAAGACCTGCTCCGTGCTGGCAGGAAAAGTTCCAGGGGGTGGGCTCAGGCAGGAGGCACTGCTCGGTTTGAAGGATAAATAATTGATTACTTTGCAGGCAGATGGTCTGGGGCAGGGCTTTCCAGGCAGAGAGAGAAGGATGTGAGCCTGAGTCTCAGTGGGGACCACAGGTGACTCGGGATGATGGCACAGGGGACACCCCTGGAGCATCATGGGAACTAAGCCTGTTCAGGCAGGGAACTGTGAAAGAGAGTTGAATCCGAAAGCTATGGGGAGTGATGGAGGATTCAAATTTGGTGAGAGGATTTGGATCATTAGAAAGCTCACTCTGGGGGTGATAAGGAGGAGAATAGGTGGTGGATAGAGCTGGACTGTTCCATTAGTTCTGCTGAGAGGCCATTTCAGTTGATAATCAGGGCAGTGGCCATGGGGCTGGAGCCAATGTGTCTGCCTTTTTAATTTCACCATCACAAACGTTTCCGATGGTAGGAAGGGAGGGGCACAGCAGATTTTAACAAATAGGACTAAGGCCTGGTTACGAAGCGGGGACAGACCACCTTCAGTAATGGACCACCCCCTTCCCTGGCCCTCTCTCGCTAGCCTCTGGGCCTCTTGAGAGGAGGAGTGTGTCATGTTCACTGCTGCATCCCCAACACCTAGTACAGGGAGGCTCAGCCATATAGTTTTTATTTAAGAAAGTGAAGCTCAGTCGTGCTGATGGGAAGACGATGATGTTCCTAATGAAATAGAAGTAATGCTTCTAACTGGTCATGACAGCACTGCATAAACGTTTCTACCCATGGCCATATTTCAGCCCAGAAGACTTCTGCATGATGGTTCCGGGGGACTGCTGCTCTCTAGCGACTGACAGCCCCCGTCCCTCTTTAGTCCTCCCCTTCAGAACAAAGATGAGTAAAATACCAGCTGCTGTCTGCCCCACATCCTGACAGTGAGCAACTGAAGCTGCCCCCCTTTTCTAATCCATCTTTAGAATCATCCAGCATAAACTCATCTTTCCCTGTTGAGATATTCCCCAAATTTTGGGGGGGTTACATCCTCCCTTGCCACCTCAGGATAAATAGACCTAGACCTAATTTTGTTGACTACAGATGTGCCCTTGGTCGTCTAGGGCTCATGGCTCCCTCGCACTCATGGGATGGATGCTGAGGAAGCAGGGTAGCACACAGGGTTTGGGGGTCTGCCAGACCTGGGTCCACTTCTGTTACTTACTAGCTGGTGAGCTTTTAGTGAATTATTTCACCTCTCTAAATTTCAGCCTCCTCATCCATAAAATGGGGATAATACCTTCCACACGGGGTGGTAAATGAGGGCAAAATACTGTAACTCATAAGAAGAGTTCAGCATGTGGTGCACAGCAAGGAAGCTCTGCTCAATAAGTGGCAGTTATGTGGACGTGATGCTGGAAGCTCCTTCAGACCCACTGTGATTCTGAAATAAGGCTATACGCAATCAATAACATCGGTAATTTTCCCAAGTGTTAGTTTGGAGTCTGCATGAATGGAAATTTCTGGAAGTATAGGCACCTTTCATCCAAAGAGACTTACTCCTTAAGACTGATACAGAAAAGAAAGGCACATCACAGACAGAATGAGGGGTATTGTCAAGCATGAGAGACAGAGTTAAACAGTAAAGCAATGTCTTTTTTTTTAATAGTTGAATTCCTGAGTGATCAGCTACTACTGCCTGGAAAAACCCTTCCAGATGGTATCATGTGCCTTCAAATAAGTGGCTGTAATAATAAAAAGTTACATCCACTCTAACGTATGTGACATGGAACAAGTTATGAGAGCTCAGTACTGCTGACAGGCTCAGACTGTCCCCCAACACCCAATGTGAAAAGAGGTTTGAACCACCTGGAGACTTGAGGTTTCTGGGAATCTGCAGAGTAAACTGCGTCGGGTTTCCTGGAGTTGGTATGTTCCCTTAGGCTGTAAAAAGCTGATAGGTTAAGAAGGAGCCCACTTCCTGCTGTTCCACATGTGACTGACTCGGTGCTTCTTGAAAGAAAGTCTCTTATGGACTGAATGTTTGTGTCCCCCCCAAAATTCGTACGTTGAAACCTAAACCCCAGGGAGATGGTATTAGAAGGTGGGGCCTTTGGGAGGTGATTAGGCCACCTAACCATTAACAGGATTACAGCCCTGATTAAAGGGCCCGTGAGAGTTCCCTCACCTCTTCTGCCATGTGAAGACACAGCAAGAATATACCAGCTATGAACCAGGAAGCAAATTCTCACCTGACACCAAATCTGCCAGTGCCTTGATCTTGGACTTTGGAGGACAGTGAGACATAAACGCCTGTTGTTTATAAGCCAGCCAGTATATGGTATTCTGTTCTAACAGCCTGAACTAACTAAGCAAGTCTCTTCTAGAATCAAGACCCAACAGAGATAGTTTTAAAAACAGGCCAAACATCCCATCCCTGTTTCATCTCATATTAGGTCATATTTTAAATACGCAGTGGCATTATCCACTGAAACTCATGAACGTGGATATCACCTACTTTAATGGCTGACTAAATTCTTCTAGATTTTTCACTAGATGTTACCATATTGTGGTGGACATGTTTGGAGCTACAAACTGTTGGAATCTCAAGTGTCAAATACTATTTCAACCAAGTTCTAATGCATATGAGACAGCTTTCTGAATTGAAATCCTAGGTACAAAAATACAAGGTATATACACAAGCAATGGAGGCAGGGAGAGAAAATGCTGGAAGAGTCCCATTTGCCAAATTCCATGGACACTTTTGCAAAAGGTGTCATTACTTCCTGATTCCCATTGGTTCCTTAAGGATATATTTTTAGAATAAAATTATTGAAGATTTGAAATATACAGTAAAACAGAAAAAAAGAAAAGGGAAAAGATTTACACAATCTCAGTTTTGTGGGGTTTTCTCCACTCCATCTCTTGTATACACAATTTTTGCCTTTTTTCCTCCATAATTTAGATTTTCTGTATGCAAGTTTGCATTGTCGGTAAACATCACAGGATATACTTTTACTGTTGTTATTATACATCTTTCATAAATATCATTTATACATTTCCAGAAATTCCATTTAGTGGGTGTTCCACAGTTTACATGGCCGTCCTCCTGTTGCTTTAGACAGGGTGTTTGCTATTTTTTTTTCCTTTTACAACTTACATGGCAACTTGTGCATTAAGTGGTTTTAATTAAATATATGTTTTAGATTATTCACTTGATGCAAGTATGAGATATGAGATTATTGGGTTTAAAGTAGGTAAGAACTCAGGGCTCTTGAGACTTACAGTGTATTTAGAGGATGTTTATCTCGTAAATCACTAACCATAGGTAGTTGAGGTAGCCAGAGCACTTAATCACATCAACCACCTGATTGGGTCCAACATTTGCTGGGTCTTTACGTGAAGTGCCCTGTGCTAAACTTTGTGGGAGGAAAAGAACTGACGACACTGCTCTCAGCCTCAAGCAGCACATCTTCTATTAGCTGGGAGTTGTCACTAGAATATTTGTGCATCATCCATCATCTTCCTCATGCCCATTCTCTCCTCCTGGGCTGGTTCTTTCCTTATGCTCTCCCCCACCTCCTGCTCTGTGGACCACATGCCTGGTTTCCTTGCCCTCTGATTTTCAGCTGGGTCGATGGACAGCATGGACAGGAGATTAGAGAGAGGTAGGTGGTAGGAGAAGTCTTACCCCATCCCCTGCCTCATCGCAGTTCTGGTGGCTTCTGCGGGGGCAGCTGCTGCTGCTCTTCCTCCAACTGCTCACTGCCCCACTCCCGCACCTTCTCACCTGCCTGGCCAAGCACAGACTGCAGGGATGCTTACCATCCGCTCACCCCAGGCCAACAGCCAAATAGCTGCAATGTGCTCTTGGATTGAGTCCATCCTCAAAATCAGCACATAACACTACTTGATGATTCTTCTAAACTTCTTTGGCATTTTTGCTTTCCTCATCTCCAAAATAACTTTCATACAGTTCCTCTTTTCTCAAACCCCTCAGTACTCTTCCGTGTTCACTACCAACAATTCACTGTTCACTGCTATCTGCTATCCTCCACATCTCTGACCTCAGCTACCAACGCCCTCCCACTTGCTGACCACGTTCTGGCTGTACTGGTTCTGACCTCAGCTACCAACGCCCTCCCACTTGCTGACCACGTTCTGGCTGTACTGGTTTTGACCTCAGCTACCAACGCCCTCCCACTTGCTGACCACATTCTGGCTGTACTGGTTTTTCTTCTGTTCCTTAAATGCATTAGGCTCCTAATTGCCTCCTACCTCCCTGAGAAAAGAGACACCCTCCTGTTCCCATCAGCCAATTTACCCAGTTACCTGCATTGGGACCCACACTCTGCACCAACCCTCTTACACTGTGAAAGAAGTGCCCTTGCTTCTACGGAAAGCAACTCTCCTCCTCATGTTCTGCCTTCCAGCCCCTCTTGCCTCATCATGCAATTCCACACCCTCACTCCTGTAGGACCAGTTTCTCTCTCCATCAGATCATCTCCATGAGCACTTAGGCATGTTTGATGAGTATCTCCCACCACCACCTAAACCCCTCCCTTGGCTCCCCAGGCCCCTTGCTCTGCTCCCGTCACATTAAAGCTTTTTGGAAGTGTTGATGCGTGCGTCCACCTCCTCCCATCCCATCCTCTCCTCGGCCATCTCCCCAACTGGGCTGGTGCCCCAATGGTCCCCTAAGGCTGCTCTCATCAGGGTGCCCAAGGTTCCTCCAAACCGTCTAACACAAGGGTCTTTTTGGTCCTCATCTCATCTAACCTGTTAGCAGCATCTAACAGTTAACCACTCTCTCCTTGAAAGTATCTTTTTTCTCCACGTGGCTTCAGGGTCACCTAAATCATTGATGGCTTCTTCCCAGTCTCCTTTGCTAGTTCCCCCTCCTCCACGAGAGACCCTAGTCTCAGCAGGCTGTCTTCTTTACCTCCCTCCCCCTTGCTAATTTCATCTAGCTTCGTGGCTTTCAGTGCTACCTAGGGGTGATGAGATACCAGGTTTATACCTCCAGTCCTGATCTCTCCCTTGGGCTTATGCATCGGGCTTGGCATCTCCAGGCACCTCAGACTTAACATGGTCACACAGAACTCTTGAATTTGCACTGTCCTTCCTCAGCTCACACACCAATCACATATGAGGGAAGAAATACAGGTGCTTCTTCTCCTGCCTTTACCACTGCAGAGAATCACTCCACCATCTGCCACCAGCTCAAGCTAAACCCAACTCACTCTCTCTCTACTCAGCTTGCACCTGTCTCTCCCACACAAATGGCTCCACCTCCAAACTACACCCTCAATCCACGCATGTCGTTCCATCTCGCTGCTCCCAACTGGTCCCGGTTACCTCTATTTCTTACCTAGACTAGGGAAATGGCCTCCTAACTAGTCCTCCCGTGTCCACACTTGCCCCTTGCAGTACTGTACGACACACTGGCTAGTGTGATCTTTTAAAAATCTTTCTGCATCACTTCCTTGCTTTAAACCCTCCATCAAACTAAGTCTCAGTGTACTGGGAATAAAACCCAACCCTTTAGTCTGACCTACAGGATCCTACATGAGCTGCCAGCCTCCCCCCGTCTCTACGGCACCCATGTCTCTGACCTCAGCTACCAACACTCTCCCGCTAGCTGACCATATTCCAGCCTCCACACTGGTCTTTCTTCTCTTCCTGCTGTCCACTGACCTCCTCAGGACCTCTGTACCTGTGGTCCCCTCTACTGGGAATGCAGCCCCTGGAGCATCTCAAGGCTGGCTCCTCCCTGCTGTTCACGGGACAGCTCAGATGTCACCTCTTCCCTGAGGCCCCCCCCCCAACCAGCTCACCTGCTCTTGCCTCTATTCCACTGCCTTGAGGCAGTTTCTTTATGGCACTGATCTCTTTAATCTCTTTTGTTTACTTGTTTGTTGTTTGCCTTGTCTGCCCTTCCCCATCCCACCGGAACGTATGCTGCAGAGAGTGGAGCTCTGCTTTGTTTATTCACAATACTAGGTCCCCCATCCAGAACAGCGCCTGGCACATACTATGTGCTCAAAACTATGAGTTTAATAGCAAATGAATTCAGCAGAAACCGAAATAACTGTAACAACTATAACTTAAATAACTGCAACAGTCAGACGGGAAAACACATGCTCTGTGCCCTGAAAAGGAACTCAAATGTATTTCAGCTCTGAGCCAGCTGTATTATATAAGGATCTCAATGACTCTGGGAAGTAGGGATTGTTACCCCCATTTAAAAAATGAGGAAATTGAGGCACACAGTGATTGAGCAACTTGCCCAGAGTCACAAAGGGCAGCTGTACTGGTTGGTTATGGCCTGAGTCCAGTTCTGACTTGAGATGCCTGTGACATCTCAGTTATCACCCCATGGTGGTTAATTTTATGTGACAAGTTGGCTGGGCCACAGTGCCCAGACAATTGGTAAAACATTATTCTGGATGTTTCTGTGAATGTGATTTTTGGACGAAATTAACATTTAACTTGGTAGACACTGAATAAAGCAGATTGCCCTCCATAATGTGGAGGGCCTCGTCTAATCAGTTGAAGGCCTGAATAGAACAAAGACTGATGTCCCCCAGACAAGAGGGAATTCTGCCAGCTGACTGCCTTTGGACTCGACTTGCAACTCTCCCCCGAGTCTCCAGCTTGTTGGCCTGCCCCATCTGAAGGGAAACAGGCTTTGAAGCTGGCTTATAGGATTTCAGAACCTATTCTTTCCACTGGGCTACGGTGCTTCCCAGAAAAAAAGAAAAAGGAGGAACTGGGCACATGAGCAAGAGAGATATAAAGATGTGTAAGGTGCAAACAAGGAGTGAATCTATCTTGCCATAGGAGCAGTGACTGGGGACCAGGCTCAGCCCTCCCTTGGGCCTGATATGCTGGTCAGGTTCCTGACAAGAGAATTCCTGGGCCTGCTGAGGGCTGATGGTGTCAAGAGAAGGATGATTTCTGGCAAGGGTACAAGTGGGTTAAAAAAATCTTGCCAAAACCTGAGTGTTTTAAAACTCCAAATTACAAGTTGATGAAATCTGGCATCAATATACCCTGCGATTTCCCAGCACAACCTGTGAAGCCTCCGCCTTAGGACTCTAATGTGCAGATAAGGCCTTATCCCAAGACAGGCAAAGGGGGTTTGATGAGGTTGTTGTCACTCAAACTCCCCCATTATTTCTGTGAAGATATAAGACATGGCCAAGAGATGCTTGGTTGAAAAATTCGGAGTACTTAATCCAATTAGTAATTCAAGCCCTTAATGTGCTATTATGTCCAAAAATGCTTTTAAACTGCCATGTTTTAAATAGAAAGATGAAACAGATATTTTATTAAATATTTATCTCATTAATAAACACAAGATAATCATTGCTTTTTATTTTGAATTAACTTTTCCATTTGGGTTCAATGCACATTTCATAGATGTATTCTTTTCTCTTCATATGAGGGAACTTAATCACAAAAGCACAATTGGGCTTCTACTCTGTATGAAAATGAAGCAAATGAAATTGCTTTATCCCCTCCAAAGGTTGTTGTGATGAAGAAACACAATTGAATGTGACAGTTCTCTGCTACCCAGGAATTCTTTTTGGATGAAGTTTGGGGATTATATGCAATTATACTAGAGTAAATTTTCCACGACCATTCATGTTCAAGGACCTATTTTAAAAATAAAAGGAAAGGCTAAGTACAGAATAAACAGAACCATGATAAGAATAAACAGGACCATGATGAAAAGTGTCCTTTCTACCTCTGTTATATCAGTATTACAATGTTATACCTGTGTATCAGAAATCAGTATAATGAGAAGTGTGCAGCAGAAAACTGCTAATTCAATCTGTAGGAAATCATGTTGGCAAGGCATGGCATCTTTCTATACGTCCTTTTCCATGTCCCCAGTATTCACTCTTTCTCCTCATTACATAGTTCTTCCTTCCTCACTCTATGGCCAGATAAGACAAAGTGAAAGATGAGTGAATATGGTATCTGGCAACTTGGCACTGCACGGCACCTGTGGATGGATGGACAGTGCTGGCTGCTGGCTTACTCCCCCATTTGCCAGCAATTAGGTTTGCAGATGGCTTCCCCCAGAAAGAACCACAGCCCAGGAATGCTGCCTGAAGCCTAGCAGGCTGGGCACTGCACGACGGCAGGGGTTGGGCGGGGGAGAAGAGGACAAAATTCACACCGACTGCAGTGAGAATGGGGCCTTGGAGTTGTGCAATGTGGTGTCACACCCCACCCTCCAAACCAACCCCCTCAGAGGCAAATCATCCCTTCTCTGGCTGGCCTCTGGGAGCTGGCCTGCAGCTCCTTATCTCTACTGATACCACTGGTACAGAGGGGCCTTTATGGTATCCAGCCCCAGAGCCCTTTGCCCCTGGGTTGAACTCTGGGTTCATGCAGATTCTGAGCCACAGCACTTGTTCCTCCGTCACTGTGGTCGGCTCAAGGCTCTCTGAATAGGCTACTGACTCAGTTTCCCTACTTGGTGACAGCTGGCTGCCCTGCTCCATAGCCCAGTTCCTCACTCTAGGGTGGCACTTTGGCACACTTGCCTCATATATCTCTTGCTAAACTCCCTTCCATGGGGCCTGCATCCTGCCCTAATCCTACTCCGGAGGTCATGGTCAGATCTTCTGAACAATGACCCGCTCCCTGCCAGACTTCTGATTTGTCTCTGCTGGATCCCATCATCCTGGCTGGATACCCCAAAATTCCAAAATCTGAGGTGAGCAGGAATGGTTGCCCCCCAGACACACTGTTTGGGGTTGCTTGGCTGTTCTCTTTATGCATCCCCCCAAAGCCCCTCCCTCAGTGGTGATTGGGTCCTTCGACCTGGCTTCCATCTCATTCTGGGAAGTGAGTAAGTCTCCATCCAATCCAGCATGCTGCTCCATCTCTGACAAGTGTCCCTTGAGAAATATTTCAGGAAAGAATTTTATCTGATCACTACAGGCAATGATCAAAGAAAACTAATTCCACTGTGTTTGTTACAACATCAGTGAAAGAAGTCAAGAGTACAGTCTCAGAAGGAGCATAAAGTATATGCAATAAAGGCTAATACATCATTAATGAATAGCATGTCCCTAACATGGTGCTCTTCAAAACCAGGCACACAATGTGTAATTATTCTTCACATCATCATAAAGGAGGGAGTGGGCAGATGCTAGCTGCCTTTTATAAATAAGGAAACGGGAAAAAAGCCAAATAATTTTTCCAGAGGAAACCACCACTGGAAAGTAGAATGAAACCCAATAATCTCGAAACCCAGTTGTGATGCACTTAAAATGTCAGTATAAATCTCCATCTCAAATTTCCACTAATCTAAGGCAATCACTTGGCATCTCTGTTTTATGGTATCTGGTGTTGAGAATCCCAGCGCTGTCACAAGGTTGAACCAGTTTACGAGTCACACAAGAAAATCAGTCTAATAACTTACAAATGGCCACACAGTACCATGGGTAAGAGCACAGAATCTGTGTCATGCTGCTTCTGTTTTAATCCCAGTTCTACTGCTCACTCACATAGCTCTTTTGTAAAAATGAATTAAATTAGTAGTTAGATAACTGATGATGTTTTGATTACTATATATGCTTAGTATATATGGTGAGCACTATATAAGCAGAAGATCTTACGATCACATTATATTTATGTTTCATTCTGACCCCAAAATGGAATTAATTACTTTCTTGATCATGCTTGTTATTCATCACAATTGATTTGAAAGATCTCTGGTTTTAAAAAAAATTAAAGGGAATTCCCCGGCAGTAGTGGTTAGGACTTGGCACTTTCACTGCTGGGGCCTGGGTTCGATCCCTGGTTGGGGAACTAAAATCCTGCAAGCAGAGCAGCCAAAAATAAACAAACAAACAAACAAAATCCTCTAAGATAAGTTGAATGTATTCAACAGAATGATTCTACAAGTTCTGAAGGGAATGGAGGCATCTTTAGAATGTTGTGAAGGGGCCACAGATTCAAATGTCTCCAGGCAGCTTCAATGAAATTGAGAGGCTACCTGGTGTAAGACAATAGGAAAACCTTTTAAATTGGCTAAACAAAGCATGCCTTCAGGCAATGTTTAGAGAGCACTGGTTCATGATGAAATTGTTCTAATATATTTATTTCCACCTTTCTGGTGACTTCTCTCTCACAACTCACAAAAGAAAGTTTTGAATAAACATACACATTAAATTACATTCCATGCGCAGGCCTTCTTTCATCTTCATACTTCAAAAGAACCTATAACTGATTCTAGGTTGGAGGTGAATTTACAGAACCAATCCTTTTTTGTTTGGATGATTCTAATTATTCTAGCAACCCCTCAGCCTGCAATTGGTGAGATATATTTGTGCCTTTTTATGTAAATCTAATTTGTGTTCTTGGGAATTTGGGTTTTTGTTTGTTCTCTTTTCTCCATTAGAGTGGAAATTCCTCAAGTGTAAGAACGATGCTTCAACCCAGCCTAATAATCAAACATCTCTATTAAGCACCTAATTGTATTCAGCGCAGAGCTAGGCAAATACAAAGAGATTTCAGAGCTCAACCTTGCCTCTTGTTATTTTAGTCTCAGAGGTGGCTGAGCTCAGTGAAATGCTCTGTAGACCCATGACTGTCTCTCTGAAGTATTTGCTGAGGGGTTCCACTGTGCCAGATCTCTTCTAAGTGCCTCATACCTATTATTTCATGTAATGTCACAACAACCCTGTAAGGCCATTCCTACTATTATCCCCATTTTACAGACCAGGAAACTGAGCAGAGGAGATGAAATACCTTGCTAAGGTGACACAGCTGGTAAATGCAGACCTAGGCTAAGAACCATGCTTTAGACCCCAGTCTGCCTTCTACACATCAACACTTGTGCACAGAGGACCTGCAGTGGATGTAGCACTTCTGGAAGGCTTGTGCAGACCTCCTCAACCCCCAACACAGGCACCTTCTAGAATATGAATTTCAGGCACATATAATAATAGAAAAGCAGGTTCATTGGGTATAGGTATCTATTTTTACTCCTGCCCCCAAGCTCTAGACATAGTAGGTAAAATAATTTTTTAAATATTAACTCTATAACATTGAGAAGAAAAAGAAATGTTAGTGATTTCTTGGATAAAAGGAAGCAAATGGGATAGGATTTATGGAAAACTGAGACTAGAGGAATTCATGGCTGCAGGAGACATTTCTCAGAAATTTACAGATCAAGTTGACAAAAATAAAAGTGAGCCCAAATGTTACTGGAATAGCACAACTTATAAGCTTGATCTAGTAGCTATATAGAATTTTCTAAACAAAAATAGAGAACTGTCATTCTCTTCAAACATCCAAAAAGCATTCACAAAAATTAAACATGAATTATGCTAAAAATAAAATCGAAAAAAACTCCAAAAAGCATAAATCTCAGAGGCCACCTTTGTTACCCATACTGCATTAAAATCTGACTAGCAATAAAAAAAAGAAAACACTTTGGAAATGAGGGTAAAAATACACCTTTTAGACTTCCCTGGTGGCGCAGGGGTTACGAATCCGCCTGCCAATGCAGCGGACATGGGTTTGATCCCTGGCCGGGGAAGATCCCACATGCCGCAGAGCAACTAAGCCTGTGTGCCACAACTACTGAGCCTGCGCTCTAGAGCCCGCAAGCCACAACTACTGAGCCCACGTGCCACAACTACTGAAGCCCGAGTGCCCTAGAGCCCGCGTGCTGCAACTGCTGAAGCCCGCGCACTCTAGGGCCCATGTGCCGCAACTACTGAGCCCGCGTGCTGCAAGTACTGAAGCCTGCGCGCCTAGAGCCCACGCTCTGCAACAAGAGAAGCCACTGCAATGAGAAGCCCGCACGCCACAACAAAGAGTAGCCTCCACTCGCCGCAACTAGAGAGAGCGCACACACAGCAATGAAGACCCAATGCAGCCAAAAACAAATAAATAAAATTTAAAAAACACACAACCTTTTAATTTATTATTCATAATTATTATTTAGAAATGAACAGCAAGTGCCATGTATATAAATAGTAGCAAAGATATACAGTGAGGGCAATTTTACTACGGTAGTGGATGGAGATGAAAAGAACAGAATGGACTGAGGAGTTACTTAGAAGCAAAAGCAACAGAACTTGGAAACAGATTTGACTGGTCCCTGCCCCCTGCCTCTCCGGGCCCTTTGCTGCCTGGGTCCACAGCCTTGCTTTCTCTGAGCAAGATTTTGTTGGCTTGTTCAGCACTGGATCCCAGGGCCTAGCACAGACCCAGACCCAAGCTAAGTTATTCATATATTTTTGGTGAAAATCTTTTTTTTAGGCCTGTCCACTCAGTATGGAATCCTACCCAGTGAGGCCACTGACATTTAGTTACAACACTTTCCCATCTCCAGCAAATACCATGCCTGGCCAAAGCTTTGAGAGATAAAGACCATCTCACCTTTACAAATACTCTGCAACTGACAAACCTCTTCAATATAAATTATCTAGTTTTGATCCTTAAAACAAGATTATTCTCATTTTTCAGATGCTGAAACCGAGACCCAGCTTATCTAAAGTCACAGCTAGCAAGTGGGAGAGCTAATATTACTTGCTACTCTAAATGAAAATTGAATAGTCTATGAAAATAATAAGCTAACATTTATTGATCTGTCGAGTACATACTATGTATTAAGCACCATGCTGGTGTTTTGGTTTTTTTTTTTAATAATTATTATCTTATTTTGTCCTCAAAAGAACTTTGCAAGGTATTTGTAATATACATTCACTGTCTAAACGAATGAGAAAAGCAGATAGGGATCTGTCCAAGGTCACAAGTAGAGCAGCCACACTTTGAACCCAGGTCATGAGTTCAAGGCTCCTGCTCTTTTCTAAAGGCACACTGCCTCTCATCGGACCCCATGGATTCAACTTCACCATTATCAGAGCACTGACAAGTAAAAATTTCAAAGCAATTTAATTATGATCTGGATCTTTTCTTAAGGAGGATGCTGTTTTTGTAGTATGAAAGTGATGCTTTATGAAACTAACTAAGCTAAGGGACTGTTTGAGAAATTGAAATACTATTGATTGCTTAATAGCTGCTGCATAAATTATCTGGGACACAAACCGCCTATTACTCTTCGAAGAGCAAGAGCCCAACATCTGGAAGAAGCTGGACATTTGATAGCGCATGCATATCAGAATCCAGTAGAAAGGACCCACAATAAAAGAGGTTTATAAATATTGCATAGGTTCAATAGCTATTTCCCCTAGAGTTCTAGTTTTTATAACCATCATAATCAGTTATTTTTAAGAGAATATCTGGAATAGAACCTTAAATTCTGTTAGGTAACTACAGCAATATTACAAAAGCACAAATCACCTGGATTAATTTTATGTGAACTGTAGTCTAAAAGATATCAATTTATTGATTTAAGAAATAGGTTTGCAGGCAGAAGCAATTCTTGGATACCTTAATACGGTAAAATGAATAACTCTAATTACTGAGTGTGACACCCACTTTGTGTTTGCTATAAATTTTAGAGCCATAAATTGTAAAGCTACTTCATGGTCCATATTTTAAGTGTTCTGAAATTGGGATCAATGTCCAGCTACACATGAAAATTGTCCTGAAAGAAGAAACTGCATGTTCACATTTTTTCCGTGGGAAATGAAAATATTGAGGAATTTACATTAGGATAAATAACAGCTTGGTAACTGGGCTCATTTATTCATTCTTTTACTCATTCACAAGTTCAAGGAGCATTTATGGGATTGCTACTAGGTACCTTTAGGTTAATTGTTTTGGGGAAGGAGAAAGGTGTAGGTAAGCTGGAGCAGTATACTTCATTGATTAGTATTCCTTAAAAAAAAAACTTTGATATATAACTGACATACAATAAACATGTCTAGAGGGTACAATTTGATACATTCTGACATTTATATCAACTGTGAAATCATCATCACAATTAAGATAATGAACATATCCATTACCCCAAAACTTTCCTTATGCCCCTTTGTAATCTTTCTCTCCCACCTCTCTCCATCAGCCCAGCCCCTCAATTCCTCAGGCAACCACTGGTCTACTTCTGTCACTACAGATTAGTGTGCATTTTGTATAATTTCACATAATTGGAATCACACAGTATGTACCCTTTTTTTCTTTTTTTTGGTCTGGCTCCCTTAACTTGGTATAGTTATCTTAAGATTCATCCACGTTTGTTACATGTATCAGTAATTTATTCCTTTTATTTCTGAGTAGTATTTCATGGTGAGGATATACAACTTATTTTTCCATTCACCTGTTGATAGACATTTGTGCTGTTTCCAGTTGAGTCTACTACAAATAAGGCTGTGAACATTTGTGTACAAGTTTTTGTGTAAATTTAAGTTTTCATTTCTCTTAGATAAATATATAGTAGTGTAATGACTGATTTATATGGTAGATGTATGTTTAACTTTGTAAGAAACTGCTGAAATGTTTTCCAAACTGGTTGTACCATGTTACATTCCTACCAGCAGTGAGAGTTCCAGTTGTTCCTTATCCTGTCCAATACTTCTTACCATCAGTCTTTCTAATTTTAGCCATTTGTGATTTGCAAATGTTTTTTCCAAGTCCAAAGTTTATTTTTTCATTCTCTTACCAGTGTCTTTTGAAGAGCAGAAAGACATAAATAGCTGGATCTTGTTTTTTTGTTTTTGTACTTGCTTTTAATCCAGTCAGATAATCTGTCTTTTGATTGGAGTGTTTAACCCATTTATATTTAATGTAATTATTGATGTGGTTGAATTTACATCTGCCATTTTGCTATTTGCTTTCTATATGTCTCATAGCCTTTTTGTTCCTGTTTCTTCTTCACTGCATTCTTTTGTATTAAATATAAGATACATTCTTTTGTATTAAATAGGTATTTCCTAGTGTACCATATTAATTCCTTCGCTGGTTTTTTAACTCTTTTTGAATTATTTTCTTAGTGGTTTCTCTGAGGATTATAATGCACACCTTAATTTATCATAATATACTTCAGATTAATACTAAAACTTAATTTCATGAAAATAGAAAAACTTTTCTCCAATTAGCTCCATTCCTTTCTCCCTTCTTTATGCAACTGTCAGCATATAATTTCATCTATATATGTTACAGATTCAACAATACAGTTTTGTAAATATTGCTTTTTATAATCATATCTTTCAAAGAAGTTAACAGAAGAAAGACAAATGTATGCATAAAGTCTTTTATATTAACCTACATATTTATCATGTAGGTACTCTTCATTTCTTCATATGGATTTGAGTTACCATTTGGAGTTATTTCCTTGCTCCAGTACACCTCCATTCCCTAGCCCCTCCATTGTGCTATTATTGTCACATATGTCACATAATTATATGTTGCAAGCTCAATAATACAGTTTTACAATTGTTGTTTGTGTAATTCTCTTTTAAATCAATTAATAAGAGAAAATATATACTTATACTTTTATAATTATCTTTACTGGTTCTCTTTATTCCTTTGTGTGGATTTGAGTTATAGTTGTCATTATTTCCTTTCAGCTTGAAGAACTTCCTTCAGCATTTCTTGAGCATGGATTTTTCTGCACTTTGCTGGAAATAAAGGCAGCCTCTCTCCCACATCCTGGTAGAACTACCACACAGTGGAGCTGGCGGGAAGGGGAGGAAGGCAGTAGCTGTAGGCTAAAATACCACAGGCTCCCACTGTTCTTTTCAAGATTCAGTAGTTTCAATGAATAACTTCTCAATCTGTTGTCTGTCGTTGGTCAATTCCTAGAGTCCTGAAATGATTATCTGTGACCATTTTCTAGTTTTATGTTGCTTTTGGGGAGGAGAGGATTTGCTAAGACTCTCACTCAACCATTTAGGAGTCTAAAGCTACCATCTAGATGTTTTTTGTTTTTGTTTTTTGTTGTCCCATCAGTTCTTGGTTCTCTTTTTCCTCTTTTTGTGCCTTCTTCTGGATTAAGTAATTGTTTTTTTAAAATTCAATTTTATCTGCTTTGTTGGTTTATTAGCTATTGCTCTTTATTATGTTATTTTACTGTTTGCTTTAGGGTTTATAGTATATATATTTAACTTTTTACAGTCAACCTTCAAATGTTATTACACCACATCACATTTGTCATAGGAAGCTTACAAGAACATACTTCCATTTCTCTCTTCCTGGCCTTTGTGCTACTGTTATATATTTCACATATGTTATATACTATCAACCCATCATACTTTGCTATTTTTTATTTAAGTAGTAGATTATCTTTTAAAGAGATTAAAACAATATGAAAAAAATCTTTATATTTAACTTTGTAGTTACCATTTCTGGTACTCTTCATTTCCATGTGTATTTCCATCTTGTATCATTTTCCTTCTGCCTGAAGGACATCCTTTAATATTTCTTGTTGCTCAGGTCTGCTGGTGATGAACTGTTCCAGCTTTTGTATGTATATGTACATATTGCCTTTATTTTGAAAGATATTTTGGCTGGGTAAAGATTCTAGATTGAGACTTTTTTTCTCTTTTCCCCCCAGTACTTTAAAGATTTTGCTTCATTGTCTTATAGCTTGCATTATTTCCACCAAGAAATCTGCTGTCATCCGTCTTTGTTCCTCTGTGTGTGATATGTTTTTCTTCTGTTTCTTATTTAAGATTTCTTCTTATCACTTGTGTTAAGTGATTTGGTTATGATGTGCACTGGTACAGTTTTGTTGTTTCTTGAGATTGGGTTTGTTGAGCTTCTTCTATCTATGGGTTTATAGCTTTCATCAAATTCGGAAAGATTCTAGTTATTGCTGTTCAAATATTTTTCCTTCCCTGCTCTTTCCTCTCCTTTAGAGACTCCAGTTATAGGAAAATTAAGCCTATTGAGGTTGTCCCACAGCTCACTGATGCTCATTCATTTTACTGTCAGTTTTTTTCTGTATATTTCCTTTTTGATAGTTTCTATTGCCATGTCTTCAAGTTTACTAAGCTTTTCTTTTGATGTTTAACCTGCATTAATCCCATCTAGTGTATTTTTAAGTCTTTGATGTTGTAGTTTTCAACCCTAGAAGTTCGACTTGTGTCCTTTATTTATGTCTTCCATGTTTATGCTTAACATATTCAGTCTTTCTCTAGCTCCTTTATATAGAATATAGTCACAATAATTGTTTTAATGTCCTTGCCTACTAATTCTATCATTGATGTCATTTATCCATCAGTTTCAATTGACTGAATTGTATTTTTCGGCTTCTTTGTATGCTTGGTAATTTTTAAATTATTTATTCATTCATTCCTAAAAATATTCTTGAGCTTTGATCTGGGACCCAGTTAAATTATTTGGAAACAGTTTGATCTTTTTGGGTCTTGCTTTTAAGCTTTGTTAGGTGGAACCAGAGATGTGTTTAGTCCAGGATTGATAACCCCACTTCTGAGTCAAGACCCTTCACAGTGCTCTAATATGCCATGAATTATGAGGTTTTCCACTGTGGCTGTTGGAAACAGGTACTATTCTCTGCCCTCCATGAACTTCAGGCACTATTCTCTCTAACCCTTTTGGGTGACTCCTTCCCTGGCCTTGAATAATTTCCTCATATGGATGCACTGATCAGTTCTCATTTGAATATTCTAGTGGGACACCCTGTAGAGCTCCAGAACTCTTTTTGTGCAGCTCTGTCTTCTACAGTATTCCTTTCTGTCTCTTAGTTGCCTTGGCATCCCAGGACTCCCTGCCCCGTCTCCTCAATTCAGGGAATCCACTGCACTCTGCCTAGATTTCCCCCTCCTTTGCTGTGGCCTGGAAACTTTCTCCAGGCAGAAATCTGGGGCAATTATAGAACTCATCTCATTAGTTCTTCACCTCTCAGGAATCTCTTTTCTTAATTGCTTGATGTCCAATGTCTTGAAAGTCATTGTTTCTAATAATTTGCCTTGCTTTTTAGTTGTTCTGGTGGAATAGTAAATCTGTAAAACCTGTTACTTCATCTTGGCCAGAAGCAGAAGTCTGATTAATATTCTTTTGAAAACACTCTTATTACAACATTTTATTCAACATCCACTGTGTACCAGGCATTCTGCCTACTATGTTCATGGTCCCATGAGGTTATGTTTTTGTTTCTTTTTTTATTTTTCAGGAGGAGCAGGGGGGAAGGAAAGGGGGGTAGAACACAAAAGTGGTAAGACATGATCACCCTACCCCCACCCCCCCTGCAAAGGAACTCACAATCTAGACAAGATATATTCACAGTTCAGTGTAAAGACAACTAACACTACAAAGAAGATAAGGACCTAGAAACATTTATTCAACAAATACATTTGAGGGCCTATTCTAGTTGCTGTGAAGCTGAGTGGTGAACCAGACAGACACAGGCCCTCCCCTCATGAAGCTTACTTTTTAGTGGAAGATTAAATAGGGTAAAGGGACAGAGAATGGCTGGGGTGCTACTTTAAAAGGGAAAGGCTTTCTGAAGCAGGACCATTGGAGGAGAGACCTGAATTCAATGAAACAAGTAGTAAGAACAAGTGACCTATAAATTAATTTCAAAGGAAGAGACTTCCCCTTTTAACTGGGGTGATCAAGGGAAGCTCATGAAGGTTACATCTGAATTTCCACAGGATTTTCAAAAAGAATGACTCATTGCTGGTGAGGGGGGCAATGATAAGAAAGGGAAAGGCATTTTTATAAGACAGAGAATAAAGCTGCTTGCCTGGAACTGAGTATTCCAGGACGGGGGTAAGTGTAATGTGGAGGAGAGAATCAATCTTAGGGCCCAACTGCAGAAGGCCTGAATGGACAGGCTAGAGAACTTCTGGTCTTTGCTTTTCTGAAATGGTGCAGGAAGTGAGGCAACTGAAGTTTTAGGATGACTACTCAAGCCTACACGTATACAGGATAAATTAGAAGCACGGCACAAGGATGGAAGACGAGGCAGGAGCCGGCCCACCAATGGCTGTGTGGGAAGGTGTGTTGGACCTGGAGGGGGATGGGAAGATGGCATCACAGCTCAGAAGAAGAATCAGCAGCTCTTGGACACTCAGTGTGGTGTTGGGCAGCCAGGGTGTGAGGGGTCTGCGATGCCACCAGTGTCCAAATTCACTGTAAAGGCTTAAACTCAGTGACCACAGAGTAAGATGGCGATAGAGCCTTTCTGCAAAGAAAGACCCAACTTAAAAATATCAGACTGTTTTAGTTTAGTTTTTTGCTGTGCCTTTTCTTAATCCACAGATAGGACAGTGATGCCAATGGGCTCTTGTGCTGTAACAGACTTGATTTTCAAGTGAACAGCTCCAATACAGCATCTTTGAAAATCTGAAATGTCCCACTTTCCCTGCCAACTGAAAGTACTGCACTAAAAAAAAGAAAAAAAAAATCACCATTTTCAGAAAGTCTTTTTAGCTTTCCTATCAGGACAAAGATTTCTGAAAAGACAGAGGCAAGCTCCTTTAGACCTCACATAAAGCTAACTACGCTCGAGGGACAATTGCAAATGAACTAAGGGAAGCTGCGGCCAAACAAAATGCAACAAACAACTGTCATATTCCAAATGGTCAATCAGAAGCTGGGACAACTTGAATGTAACAGAAGTTTATTATGATGAAAATAATGATCTCAGGACAAGGGATATTTAATGCTTTGCAGATTTAAGTATGAAATAAATGTTCATCCATGTCCAAGGGTAACTTTCAAGCTCTGACCATTTTGTGTGGCTGACAGTAACACCTGGAACTGTGGGGGCACTTTTAAAGTGAAAGGGGAAGCAAATAATTCATCTTCATTCTAATTTCAATACAATTGCAGAATACACTGCTACACTAGAAGCATGAATGACACACTGAGGGGTATCTTTTTTACATTCCAGAGTATCTCACTGTTTGGGCAGAATGGTTCTCTTACTGGAATTGTTCACAAAGCAACCTATTATATGGTGAGAGGTACCCTCCGGGCACCATTGAAATTAATATGAAAGGAACAATCAAGAATGCCAAGTGCAGTGCATAAAATGCAGGTAGGTGGTGGAAGACAGATAAGCAGCCTAGGTGGTTTAAGTTGCAGACTCTGAGGCTGCAGAGAGATGTGTTATACAATGTACAGTACAACTCGTCACAATTCTAGAATGGGCAATGAAAAGCTCATACAGTTAAGTACGGAGTCCATAAAAAAACACAAAAAGCTTTACAACACAAGGGAACTAAATGATGGATAAATAGGCAAAGAAGATAATCAGACAGCAGGAGGAGAAAGCTTTCACAAAATTCCTCTGGTTTTGGCAACTTAACCCACACATCACAGGTAGCACTGTCTCTACAGTGGGATTATGTTAAAAGAGGCTTTCTCAGCCTTGGAACTATTGACATTTGGGGCCAGATAATCCTTTGTTGTGTGGACCTGCCCTGTGCATCATGGGATGTTTAGCAGCATCCCTGGCCTCTGTCCATTAGTTGCCAATAGCACCTCCTCCCTCAGTTGTGACAACCAAAAATGTCTCCAGACATTGCCAAAGTCCCCTGGGGAAGAGGGAATTGCCCCCATTTGAGAACCACTACCTTAGAGAAAGCAACAGTATAAACTACTCCAGTGAATTACTTCCCCCTGGAATCATATGCACTTTGCCCTTTAAAGAGTATTAATTATAACCAAACGCTAATTTTGGTCAAAAAGTCCCATTGCACACCAAATGAATATGAAGGGTAACCTAATAGTAGTTTAAAATAACCAGTTTCCATGAGGTTTAGAAAATCTCTTTGCTGCTTTCTCCCTCAATCTATCTTAAAACACTGGGAAAGTGTTCGGTTTCCTATCCATTTGTGTAGTGAGCAATACTTTTTTGTAGCAAAATAAAACCACAGACCGGCACCCTCCTAGGATATAGCAGCTAAATAGTAGTTCAACACTTTCTCCACTTGATGAGATATAAAGGGAAAGCCAGGTGTATTTTGTAAGTGAGAGAGTGAGGGAGAGAGGTTTGCATTTACCCTGAGACACTGAAGCAGCAGCAATAGTCTCGTGGTCATCAGGCTATCAGAGATTTCAAGAAGCCATTTTGATTTTTCCTTGAAGGTTACTTTCTGTTCATTTATTTTTTATTTTAAATATTACCGTATTTTTATTCGTCTCATTGACGGATGTTCCTCCGTTGCAGCGGCAGCGAGGGGAAAGAGGACAGTGGGAGAAAAGGAAAACAAAAACAAAAGTCACCTTTCTTCACGCACGCACAAGGGTGGTGATATTGGCGGAAGGTGATGGCGAAAATTTGTCGACGTGCTCGCGCCGGCTGAGGCCAGCCTGCTGTAAACCTTGGATGGAAGCGCATTCCGGTGCCTGGAACTGGCCCAGCATGGGGAGTGAGGAAGCCGTTCCCTCCCCGGCAGTCAGTCGTACCTCGCCCAGGGACGGTCCCGGTCCCGGTCCCCTGTCTCCGGCCGTGACTGAGTGGAGAACACAGCACCAGGAGGATGGGGTCTGGCAACGAGTCCCCGCCGCCCTGCTCTCCCGATGCGGCCCGCTCACTGGACTGATGATTGTTGAAGGTTACTTTTTAAAATTGCATGCTGTCTGCATGGTTATTGCTGTAAGTTAAGCTAGTTTCTCCTGGTCTTTTTTCTAACCTAGAAATAGGGCTAGATTTTAACTCTACGAGGGCAGGAATGATGTCTTGTGCGCCTTGCTCACCCCTCTATCCATAACACCTAGCCCAGTGCCTGCACTAGAGCAAGCATACAACGCACATTTCTTGAATGAATGAGGACAGAAATGCCAATTCTGAAGCAAATAGATTAGGATGCCAGCTCCTTAACAACAGGGGCCTTTTCTTATTTCTGTGCCACCGCCAGCTCTGTGGTTGGCGGTTGGTGCATAGTAGATGGTCAGGAATGTTTGTCGACCTCGTCTGAATGTCAGGTCTCTGCCTGTATCTTTTGGGCAGCAAAGCACATCAGGGCGGCACAAAGCCGAGGCAGGTGTGCTGCCTGAATCTGAGCATGCTCATCCATTTGGTTCTGTCCAAGTACAACACAAAGACATATTCCACCATGAGGAAACAAATCAAGACATCTGAGCGGAAAGATTTCAATACGCGCTTTGCAAAACAACACTGTCACCCTTCTGACAGATGAGGAGGTGGATCTGGTCCCTCAGCATCATGGTCTCGCTCCTGGAGAATTTCTCAAGGGCCATAATAGCCAGCCATAGGGGATGTGCTATCATTGGTCGTGCTGCAGTCTAGGCAAAGGCTGGGAACATACTGTGCAAATTATATCACCACAGGCATCAAGGAGCTTATCCTCATCTTAAAAGGCATTATCTCTCATGTTGAAACTTTAACAACACATCTACAATGAAAAATCAAAAGTGTGCCAAAACGCAGAGGTGCTGGAGGAATAAGATGTGGCTCTTGGGGAAGGCATGAGATTCTCTCTAAGCACAGAGGGCCGGGCCAGTGGCAATGGGGTACGCACTAGGCTGCTGGAATGACAGTGTCCAGAAGCTACCGTGAATGGTAATGACAGGCAATAAAATACCCCTTTAAAAATCCAGCCAAAGATAAAGACATTAGATCGTAGCAATGCTTCCAAAACCAACCATTAGTACGTTAGCACAGACACAGTGAGAAAATGCAACTAAAAATTATTTTCAATCTTACCAAATACTTGCAGGGAAACTAGGCCAAGAAAGACATCAAAATCAAATAGAAGCAACGTGAGTTTATATAATCCAGAAGTTCAAAAAACTCAAGAAATGCATCGCAAAGATATCTCCAGAAAAACAATTAATGAAAGCTTCATTAAGATGAAGAAAGAAGAACACAATTCTTCTCTATTCCCCCCAACCCAACCACTGTTACTAGGAACAGTGTCATATTTTGTGTGGGAGTTCCAGGACGCGACCATAAAATACAGCACCCATTTATGCAATTTGAGTTAAGTTTGATTATACAACATATGTGACAGACCTCTTGAATTAATTGCCTTAAACGTTTTCAGTTATAGAAAGAAGACCCATGACTCACAGGGGCCATAAATGAAATACGGCACAGGTAGTAATGACTCGAATTGCATTCTTGAGTCTTTAAAGATAAATTAGCCAACAATGAGAATTTGATAGCTAACGTTGCAATTAGTTACAGGGATAACGCGGTGACCTACATAACTTACTATTTTTAAAAATTTAAAATTTACACAGGTTAATAGCATAAAAGATTCTTCACTCTCATGGCAGCAATGCAGTTCTATTAATGCACTAGTGTGGCCTTACAATTGCTTAACTCTTCACGCGCAAGTAGGATTACTCATGTTAATTCTTTGACCAGGAAAGGCGCAGAGCAAGCTAACGTTCACTGAACATCGCCTCATCCTAGGCACTGACGACTGACATCACATTCGATCTTTCCATTGCTCCTTTGGGGTTATGTCACCGGCAAAGCCCATTAACAATTCTCAGGAAATAAAAATAGAATCTGGGTAATAAAATAAAGTCTAACCTTTTTTTCCTCCTTATGCTTAGTCTGGTATCACTTGCTCACAGGGGGTCGCGTACAGAGGCCTTGCTTGCACTCGGCGCTTCAGACCAGAGTTCCCAGTGCGAAACGGCTGCGCCGATACCTCAGAAGACGCCACACGACACTCGATTCAAGATGGCGGCGGCGGGCCGGGCGCAGAGACGCTGCGCCTGCCGGGCACTGGATCTGGAGCGTGAGCCGCGCACCTGCCCCGCCTCGCGAGAACCCCGCCCCCTCCCCTCCCCACTGACAAGATCCCTGTACAGCAGCCCCGCCCACGGCCTGTCAGGAGAGCGCGTGTGCCAGAGCCCTGCTCGAACCAAATTTGCTCTCGTTCTGCTGACACGAGCAATACCAGACAGAAGGACCCTTGTTGGGGACTGACTCGGGCGGGGGCGGGGGGTGGGGGGTTGGTAACAGTTAAAGACCCTCCCATCCTGCAGATGAAGCAACGGGGGTGGTGGTGGTGATGTGGCTTTCCCGAAGCCACGTGTAGCTGCCCTTCAAGCCCTCTTGTCACTGGGCTAGATTGGGGTTGTGTCATACTGTGTCCCTTCTTCTGGGGAACCAGCTGCCCTCAGTCTCCAATAATCTTCCTGGTCTATGGGGTTTGTGTGTAACTGACGGCTGAATCTTAGTGCAGGAAGAAACAGTCGGCCCAGGCAGGATGAGGTAGGGTCAACTGGAGAATCTATTCTGGGTTCTCAATCTGACATGGACCACATGTGCCTAAGCTGCAGCAGCCTCATTGCTTTCAGTAAGATAAGTCTGCCCGAGAAATGACCAACACGGTGAAACGATGGAGAGATGGGGAGAGAAACATTATCAACATCATTTTAATTGTACCCTGAAGGCAGCTCTATCTCAAAAAAAGAAAATTTTGTTGTTGTTAACTAAATTCTATTCTCTATTACAATTTCGTTAGTTTTCCTCTAATACCCCTTTTCTGTTCTATGATCCCATCCAAGATTCCACATTACGTTTAGCCTTCAGGTTTTGCACCTCTCTGGGGCTGTGATAGCTTCCCAGACTTTCCTTGCTTTTTGTTGACCTTGGCAGTGTTGAGGAGGACTGGTCAGGTATTTTGCAGTATGTCCCTCAGTGTTGGTTTGTCTGATCCTTTTCCCATGCTTAGTCTGGGGTTGTGAGGTTTGGGGAAGGAAGACAACAGACTCATCATATTTTATCAAGGGTACATGATTGTCACTGATGATGCTGTGAATGCCCTTCAATCAGCAACCACCAAGAACACTGCTGCAGTTAAACGAGTTAGGTGTGTCACTCCCTGCACCGAGGGAGCACACACCGTGGAGAGCTGTGGGGGTCTCAGCAGAGGGTGCTAGAAAGAACCTACCACAGATTTTGGGCTTTGATTGGATGGTTTGGGGGCCGGTCTAAGGAACTGAGGGTTTCCTGGGCACTGTAAGCTCTAGATGGTCAGAAGGGCAGGGCAATTCTATGATTAGTATCTATAGGGAAAGGATTCTAGCACAAAATTTTTCCTCCCCATAATTAATACTTCATTGAAAAACTGACACCAAAATAGAAGATCATGGCTGTAAAATAAAACTACACTATCTGGTTAGATTAACTAGAATTACTGAACTGATGAAGCTCTCTGCGACAGAACGCAGTCAGGAAGGTGTGTGGATGACTCGTGTTGCTTCTAAGTGAATATCCTTCCTTGAGCCTGGCTTTTCCTTCTGTCAGCCGGCACCAACACTGCTGGACATCCTGCAGAAAGAAGTGCTGTCTGAGCACGGCTGGACATGATGAATATAAGCTGTATTCATCTTGCAGCAGCCTGGACATTTCACATCTATAAAATCAGAATTTGGATTTTAAACTAGCTATTTCTTTTTATGTTTTTTTCTTTTCTAGAGATAGTAAATCTCTAGCCAAAGGCTATTGATCCTTATCTATATTTATCTACCTACATAGACAGATATAGCTATATCGACATCTTATCTATGGGGAGGCTGCACTGGGAAAAAGCTGTCGTGGTGAAGAGGTGCAGGCACTCTGGCTGAGAGAGGCGGGTGTGTGGTATTTTGTGGGTGGCACAGTGACCTCGTTTTTGCCTGTGCTTAGATAAAAGTATAAAGCGGCCTTGCTTTGTCTCACTTAATCATGGTCTCATAATAACTGAGTTTGGTATCTGTGAGACTGCATCTCATCAGAGAAGAGCATGGTCTAACTGTGAGAGCCAGACCATCTTCTGAATGTCAGGGGCGTCTTCTCTGGCAGTGGTAGCCTCCATCACCTCTTTGCCAAGTTCCTCTGCTGCATCATTCCTTCCCCACCCCAACCCCTTTCCATACTCTATTCTTTGGAAGGAAGTCACAAAGTGTAGGGGTGGGGGCTATGCTCCACCTCCTTGGGAGGAGGATGTCCTTGAACTTTGAAATCTTTTTCACTTAAGCTGGTTTGAGTCGGCTTTTGAGAACCCCGGACAGTTCTGGTGAGTGTTCTCAGGCCTCCGTGTTCTCGTTATTAGGCCTGTTGTGCTTACTTCAGGTCCTCTTCTTTATGAAAGCTTTACAATGAAGTCACCCAGGGGATTTCTTTGCAAACAGATTAAGGAAGACGATATGTCTGGGCTGATGAATTGGGTTCTAGGTCTTTCCAAGGTTTTCTGTTGGCAGGTCCCCTGTATCAACTAAGAACCAAATGTGCTCCTGGGAGCCTGGGTTGTCCATCACGCTCCAGACAGAAACTTACTTCGAAAATTCAACTTGAACAGAAAACCAAGTGCTACTCAACGTGTGTCTGTCTAGAAACAACAAGATGCCATACTAATGGGAGAAGAGTTTCGAACAAATGAATGAAGCAGCATTCTGGCCCTGAGCTGGAATGATCTGAAGAAAACAGATTGCTCTTGAAAAAAAAAAAAAAAAAAAGGCGCTTTTGTTCTGCACTAGAAAAGATAGAGTTCTTTCACTTCAGCAGTCAGTTTCTATTCACCACAAGCGCTCTCCTGTGTAGGAAAATCAATAAGGACAATAAATAAGTGGCAATCTTATTGAGGGCTACTTACTAAGTGATTAAATGTTTCAAACCCCAAATACTTGCATGCTTCAGGGATACAAATCTAAATGAACATATATAAATAGAATTAATGCTCAAATAATTTTCTAGTTACTTAGCACAAATGTGCAATTATTAATACTGCCATAATTTATGTTCGAATATTTATCGCCATTTTCCTAAGCATCAAATCTTTAATCTGCTTTTCTGACATAATTTGAAAATAGATCTAGGAATCTTTTGAATTATCTTTTCCTTTGTGGTGGAGAGAGAAAAAAGACCAAGAAAAGGAAGCCTTGCAGGAACGCTCGTTCTGAGGCGAGGGGGGATCATTTCTGATGTCTCCATTCCCCCCACCAGAAAGGGAAGCATACGGTCTTCCCAAATCCATGATGAATTTGATACCGGGATGTCAGTTTATACTTCACTCTTTGTTGCAAAGACCACGCAAATAAGGGTTTTACAGCTTATTTTTAAGAAAGGTTATTTGAGTTATAATGAGGTGCCTGCAGGAGGGATACAGTATGAGTCTTCCAACACATTGACATTGAGAGGAGGGTTTACACCTGAGCCAGGAAGGTGTTTTTTTATCTGCTCTTACCACCTCCCACCCCCCCACTCCCGCCTCGTGCTCCATGGTGAGCGTGAAACCGAGCAGCACCCTGTGGGGCTCCTGGCATGGAAGCCTTTCTGTGTCCCTCATTACTTGTTCGTAGGGAACAGACTCCAGCCTCCATGACCTTTCCTGAGTTCCATAGGGCAGATTCATAGGACAGTTGCTAATCAGGGAAGGGAGGGGATGCAGAGACAAGGGAGGTGCAGCCTTGGGGCAGGGTCCTGGTTCCTCCTCAAGGGATACACAGAACAATATCTTTGAGCTCTTTATAGAACTAAAACCCCCCAAAAATGGAAGATGTCAGCATTCTTCATTCCAGAGAAGACCACCTGAGGCCAGATTATAGGAACTAGAGAAGCTCATCAAGAGATTACCTGAGACAAGATTAAAGGAGTGCAGGCCCTGCACACACCCTGATCTTATCAGCAACCCTGCCCTTGACCAACTGCTATAAAAACTCCTCATCAACACACACAGTTTTCAAGGGCAGGAGCTCACTGTCTCCCCCTCTGCCTGGCAAAGCAATAAAGCTATTCTCTTCTACTTCACCCAAAACTCCGAGATTCAATTCGGCACCAGTACACAGAGGCCACGTTTTTGGCATCAAGCACAGGTGGACCCTGAAGCCTACCTTCTTGGTCAGTCTGCATCATACCTAATGCCAGCAGGGGCTCATGCCCTGTTTATCACTCCCAGCCTGCAGTCACATTGCCTCAGCTTGAAAACTAGGGTCCTTTCGATGCTCTCCAACTGTTTTCTAGACTTTGATGCAGGACAGAAAAGCCTCCATGCCCACCCTCTTCACCTACACTTCCCTGCCTGCCATCCCCAGTGGAAGGGAAATTGCTAAGCAGACACCGAGAAAGGTCGAGAAGACAGGGGAATAGCCTCTTATATCTGCATCCTTTTTCTGAGAAAGAAGACTTGGGTCTGCAGTCCCACTCACTTGCTGGATGATGTTGGAGAAAGTTATCTTTGAACCTCTGTTTCATCATCTCCTAAGGAAGGAGGGAGGGAAGGGAGAGGGAGAAGATGGAAGGACAGAAGAGGGAAGCAGGGAGGTGGGAGGAGAAAAGAGGAGCAAGCTAGATAGTCTCTAAAGCTTCCTTCCAATGAGATTCTATGGTCCTGAAATTCCAAGATACTTCAATCCGTGTTTGCTATGCCTTCTACACTTCTCATGTGTTCTGCCAGCCTCATCTCTCCCATGTACTGGCTGCACGGTGGCCATGGTCCTACTCTTTAGGAAAGTCCAACAAGTTTAGTACGCAGAATTTTCACTGTCTACAAGCCTCCAAAGTCCCAGGCACCTAAGGACTGGGGGACGTGAGCTGGGTTTGGATGTCAATGAGATAATTGTAGTTCTAGTTTAATGAAAATTAAACTATACGGGATCAGGAAATATTGTTGACATTGACTTTAATAATAGAGAATGGAGAACCAGGTAAGAAGAGAAAAACCACAGAGTGTTGGTTTGGTTATAAAACATAAATAATACTGTCATTTATGGAAATTCTAATCATATCTCATTACTACACAGATACTTGCTATCTTGAAGTATATGTTAAATGGTTTAAATTTTAAAATGTGTATTATTTATTTTGAATTAGGCATTTCATTCACTTTGTTCAAAGCACCAAAGTTTCAAAGTGTGTACAGTGAAGAGTCCTCCTCTGACGCTCTCCCTCAGGGAGGCAGTTGCCCTTTTCAGGGGCAAACAACATTACTAATTTCTTATGTATCCTTCTTTATAAATGCAAATATATAGATTAAATATATAGATTATGTTTCCTCTCTTTTTACACAAATGATGACACACCATAAGTTGTGTACATTTTAAACCATTAAAAACATCAGCAGGTCACATGGGCTCAGCCTTCATAATTGCTCATTTGCTTAAGAAAAACTTGGCATATTTTGATTGTCATTGACTCTATTTGTCTATGTATATAATAAGTACATGTACAGAGCTTACAACATGCCATGCATTGTTCTCAACTCTTTATAAATATTAACTCATTTGATGCTCATCTATCCCGTGATCTATTAAAGGTATCCTAAAGAAGGACTCAGTTTATTTAATCAGTAGCTCTTGAGGGAGTTGTCCCACCCCCTAGGGGGCATTTTGGAAATTTCCAGTGGTGATTTTTGGTCATTACAGTGATTGGTTGGCACGACTGGCAGGTATTTGGTTAAGAGGTCCTGCAATGGATGGGATTTCCTACTTGATGATGTCCCATCATCCTATCCTTGGTATGACCTCTAAATGTCCCACTGCACATCCAGGTAGGTAAACACACCACTCATGATGATCTAATCTTAGAATCCAGCATTGTTCAATGCATAAGCACAAAATACTTTGTGCACGGTTTTCACATACAAAGCAATGTCCAGGAATGCAACCATGATGAAAATTGAGGGAAGATTGTATTTTGTTTCATTGTTCACTTTATCACAAGTGTTCCTCTATTTCAGAAAATCATATCACTGACCACAATTCATCTTATGGGATTTGAGTCCTCAATGCAGTACACCTGTATCAGAGCAGACCATGTCCTTGCTAAACAGTCTACATCACCAAGTGGCTTGGGTGCACTTTTCCTCTCTAACCATGATTCGGAATCAAGATACCTAGAGATAAGTGTGAGGATATGCTTTCAAACACTGGTCAAACGTTTTCAATTCAGCAGACCATGACAACACCAAAACCAAGAGTCACCCAAGAATTGCAGAATGCGCGTGGCTGTTGTCTTAGGGTTCGCAGTGTGCCTCGCGTTGCTCCTGAGACAGCACCTCACCTCTGGGCAAGTGGGAGCCTGGGACTTGGTGCAGGCAGGACTTATAAAAGCCAGGGTGTGGGAGGGGGCAGGACCAATTATGTTTACCTCCCTGGCAAGAGTTGGCGCTGGAAGAAAAGAAGGACCCAAACATCTAGAGTGAGTGGACTGAAAAAGGGAACAGAAACCGTGGAATCAGGAAGCAGAGCTGAAAATACTCCCGGAGAAAGCGAAGGTAGAGTGACCTTTGTGATAACCTGAGGGGGAACCAAGGAACAAGAGGGAGCTGCAAGGACCCCGGGGGTGGTTTCCCTTCCGGAATTAGCCTGGGATGTCAACCAACCATGAGGATGCACACGGCCACTTGCTCTAGCTAGCTAAAGCCAAGGTTTAAGACTTCACAATCTGTTTTTGCAGAGGTGCTGGTGGTTTAATTATCATCCTCTACATGGACAATACTACTGCTTGAATTTGACAAAGCACTGGAGATAATGGAAATGAACATTTAACTTAAAAAGACTCAGACAACTTTTTAATCGACTCTTTAGGGATTTAAACGCAGTATGAGCTATTTAGCCAGTAGTGTGTGTACATTTCTCGTAAATGTAACCTAAGAACGCTGGACTATTCTCCTTTAGTGTAAGATTGAAGATGAGGTTAACGTTCCTGGTATTTGCATCCCTACTGGTACCATCTCATTCTCACTTTCCTCTCCAATCCATCCTCAGCGTTCAGCAAGAGTGAATTTTTTTTTTACGTGTACATCATCATGTCCCTTGCTTAATACCATTCAGTGGTTCCCCAGTGAACTTAAAACCAAGACAAAACACAATTCCTTAGCATGATCTATAAGTGCCTGCACAATCTGTCCCCTGCTTCCCTCTCAAGCCTCAAATTATACTGTTCTTTCCCTCACTCACCATTTTCCTGTTATATAGGCAACCATCACCTCTATTCATATGTTCCATAAATGTTCCAAGCTTTCTTCCACCCTGTGCCTTCCCATGATCTGCCATCTACAAGCTGGAGAACCAAGAAAGCTGATGGTGTAATTTAGTCCAAAGGCCTGAGAATCAGGAGTACTGGTGTCCAAGGGCAGGGGAAAATGGATGTCCATTTCAAGCAAAGAGCAAATTTGCCCTTCTTCCACCTTTTTTTCTATTCAGAAACTAGGCAGATTGGGTGTTGCCCACTGGCATTGGTGAGGGTGGTCTGTCTTAGTCTGATTTAGATGCTAATATCCTTTGGAAAGACCCTCACAGACATACCCAGAAATGTTTTACCAGCTATCTGAGCATGCTTAGCCAGAGAAGTTGACACACAAAATTAACCATCATACTGTCCATCAAATCAGCTCACTAAATATAATGAAAACACAATGATCAACAACAGGAAGATATATCTGGGGGAATTTATTGAACTTTAGAAATCAAGAACACTCCACACAGAGAAAAAGACAGGACAAGTCTCTTTGAATGTAAAAAGTAAAGCTGGCCTCAGAGCTCAGGTCAGCAATATGCAATGCCGACAGACAGTGGAGCATCCATTATAGATTCTGAGGAAAAAGATATGTGACCCAAGTCTCTATGTGCAGCCGAATTTTCATTCATATATTATGACAACATAAAGACAGTCAGAAGTACACAAGGACTGGGAGATATATTGCCTTTCTATGTGAATCAAAAAAGTCTGCTTAATGAAGAGAGGATGTAAAATAGGAAGCTATAGTTCTGAATGATTAAAGGTGGGCATTGAATCCACATAAATAAAGTTAAATAACATGGTAGTGATGTTATTAAATACAGAATATAAATTTATATGTAAAAATTTTTAATTTTTTAATGAAAAATTTTACAAAAATTGTTACAAAGAATATAAATGTTTCATGCAAAAATAAAAACATAATGATAATAGACTGAGATTTAAAAATATATACCAATTAAATATACTAGAATGTACCAATTAAAATTAGGGAGAAAAGAAGTGAAGCAAGCAAAAGAAATGTAAGGGTACTAATTTCATCATAACGTTTTCATTTTCTAAATTGAGAAATGAAGAAAGATTTTAAACTATTGTTTAAAGTTGCAAAGGTAGACATTTGTTAGAAATTGAAACAGACTGTGTCTTCTATATGCCTCCCAGGGCAATAAACAATCAAAAACAAGCCAAAATATATAGTGAAAGAAAGAACACAAAGAAAAAAATCAAGGAAACAAAACCCCCAGAAAACATTAAATAGAATTACAAAATTGAAATGAAACGTAGTTATTATAAAATTCAATGCAAATGGAATCAAAAACTAAAGCCAGCTATATGTCCTTAGTGACAAACTTTGAAAGTAAAAGAATGGCCAAGGATACACCAGGCAGCTGCAAACAAAATAAAAGAAAGCAGGGTTTGCAATATTAATATTAAGTTAAATTCAAGGAGAAAAGTATTATAATGCTGAGGTACAAAATTCAAAATGAAAATATATGTTTTATTCATTTTTATATACCAAAAATTATAGCATCTAAATAGATAAAGTAAAAATTGCAGGAAATAAAAGGATAAACTAATTGAAACAAAATAGTAAGGGGAGACTTTAACACACTTTTCTTACTTACTAGTGACTTCCATAGACTAAGTAAATAAACAGACACACACACACACACACACACACAAACCACTGGATCTCATATAATTAATAGCAATTTCTTTTTTAGTGTCCATATATTTTTCAAAACTTGGGTAACAGATAAAACCTCAGCAAATTCTAAAAAAATAAAAGGTACTGACCATAATTCAATAACAGTAAAATTGAATAGCCAAGGAGAACAATAAAAATCTCTCTGTGGGATTTCCCTGGCAGTCCAGTGGTTAAGAATGTGCACTTCCACTGCCAAAGGTGAGGGTTCAATCCCTGGTCGGGGAACTAAGATCTTGCAGGCCTTGTGCCCCTCCCCCAAAAAAAGCTCTCCGCTATTAGTAAATGTACAAACATCTCCTAAACTACCCTTAAGCCAAAGGATAAATCAAAACCATAAATGTAGAATAGCTAAAAATAATAACAACAATGCAAAATAAATCCTAAGGCTGTACCCAGATGAAAACATCCATTTTAATTTCTTTCACTAACAATCATTAAAAAATGAAGCAAATGAATTAGGCACCCAAATCAAGAGTTTAGAAAAATAACAACAAAATACACACAAACAGCAAAAGGAATTAATAAAGATAAATGCAGATATAAATGAATTAGCAAACAAAACTCGAAGAATTGATACCTAAAATCAAGAGCTGTTTCTTTAAGTGGAAAGAGAAAAACTCCAGAGTAAAATAAATAAACTACTTGATAGACTAATCAACAAAAAAAGTGAGAAAGCATAAAAACACAAAATTAGAAATAAGAATAGAAAAATAACCATAGATACAAAGGGAGTTAAAAGAATTCAAAACAATATTTTGCACAACTCTGGCTAATACATTTGAAAACCTGAATGAAAAGTCAATCATTATATTTCTGTCCCCCAGGCTGCCAGCCTCCCTTGCCAAAGGGACATCTGCTGGGGGCTTTTGGGAAAGTGTCTGCATTCCAGATAAAGGACAAACATGGATGCCGTAGCCCTTCTTCTTTTTGAACACAGATGTACTCCCAGAGATGCTGCAGTTTCCTTGTAACCTTGAGAGAAAAGCGGAGGCTCAGACGCGGGGCAAGGTTGAGTCACTGAATGAACTAACACCTACCTCCAGGCTTCTAGTTGTTCATTTATCATTATGCTAGAAGTTTTAATCAATGTAATTAGACAAGTGAATTAAATAAGAAATATAAACAATAAATAGGAGAAGGAAAATTATCATTATTTTAGATGCTATGACTGATAGAGTACCTGAGGGAATGAACTAAAAAATATTATTAAAAATATAACTTAATAAGGCAGCTTGCTACAACATTAATACACAAAAATAAATGGCTTTATCACTTAAATATAATCACTAATTAGCAAATATAATGAAAGAAAATATTGGGACTTCCCTAGTGGTCCGGTGGTTAAGACTCTGCACTTCCAATGTAGGGGGCGCAGTTCAATCCCTGGTCAGGGAACTAAGATCCCATATACCAGACAGTGCGGCCAAAAAAAAAAAAAAAAAAAGAAAGAAAATATCCCATTTATAATAGCAACAAGCTGATAAAATAACTAGGAACACATTTGGAAAAACAGGACTTAAAACTGCAAAAATTTACTAGATATATGCAGAAGTATGTGCCCAACAAATGGAAAATTGTCATTCTACTCAAAACCATTTCAAATGTTCATGTATTATACCATAAAGAAATCTCATTTCTCAAAGGTAGAAATCATAAATTCCACTTTCTGACTATAATTGTTAAACTAGAAATTAGTAACTCTAAAACTTTGGACATAAAAAATTCTTTTCTAGATGACATAATTAAAAAAGAAAATTAAAATTAAATTATAGACCATTTAGAAACTGACAAAAATCAAGACACTATAAATCAAAGTTATTGAGATGTGGCCACAATACTATTGAAAAGAAATTGTATTGCCTTAAGTACATTTATTAGGAAACAGTGAAGACTAAAAATAATAAATGACTAAGCATTTTTAAAGAACTAGAACAAAAAATCTTAAAATTTGTATGGAGACACAAAAGACCCCGAATAGCCAAAGCAGCCTTGAGGGAAAAAAACAGAGCTAGAGGAATCAGACTCCCTGACTTCAGACTATACTACAAAGCTACAGTAATCAAGACAATGTGGTATTGGCACAAAAACAGAAATATAGATCATTGGAACAGGATAGAAAGCCCAGAGATAAACCCATACACCTATGGTCAACTAATCTATGACAAAGGAGGCAAGGATATACAATGGAGAAAAGACAGTCTCTTCAATAAGTGGTGCTGGGAAAACTGGACAGCTACATGTAAAAGAATGAAATTAGAACACTCCCTAACACCATACACAAAAATAAACTCAAAATGGATTAAAGACCTAAACGTAAGACTGGACACTATAAAACTCATAGAGGAAGACACAGGAAGAACACTCTTTGACATAAATCACAGCAAGATCTTTTTTGATCCACCTCCTAGAGTAATGGAAATAAAAACAAAAATAAACAAATGGGACCTAATGAAACTTAAAAGCTTTTGCAAAGCAAAGGAAACTACAAACAAGATGAAAAGACAACCCTCAGAATGGGAGAAAATATATTTTTCTAAATTTTTATTTATTTACTTTTTATTTTATTTATTTTATTTTTGGCTGCGTTGGGTCTTCGTTGCAGTGCGCGGGCTTCTCATTGCGGTGGCTTCTCTTGCTGCCGAGCACGGGCTCTAGGCACACGGGCTTCAGTAGTTGTGGCACTCAGGCTCAGTAGTTGTGGCTCGTGGGCTCTAGAGTGCAGGCTCAGTAGTTGTGGTGCCCGGGCTTAGTTGCCCTGCGGCATATGGGATCTTCCTGGACCAGGGAACAAACCAGTGTCCCCTGCATTGGCAGGTGGATTCTTAACCACTGTGCCACCAAGGAAGCCTGGGAGAAAATATTTGCAAACAAATCAACGGACAAAGGATTAATCTCCAAAATACATAAACAGCTCATGCAGCTCAATATTAAGAAAACAAACAACCCAATCCAAAAATGGGCAGAAGACCTAAATAGACATTTCTCCAAAGAAGACATACAGATGGCCAAGAAGCACATGAAAAGCTGCTCAACATCACTAATTATTAGAGAAATGCAAATCAAAACTACAATGAGGTATCACCTCACACCGCTCAGAATGGGCTCCATCAGAAAATCTACAAATAACAAATGCTGGAGAGGGTGTGGAGAAAAGGGAACCCTCTTGCACTGTTGGTGGGAATGTCAATTGATACAGCCACTATGGAGAACAGTATGGAGGTTCCTTAAAAAACTAAAAATAGAATTACCATATGACCCAGGAATCCCACTACTAGGCATATACCCAGAGAAAACCATAATTCAAAAAGACATATACACCCCAATGTTCATTGCAGCACTATTTACAAGAGCCAGGTCATGGAAGCAACCTAAATGCCCATGAAGAGACGAATGGATAAAGAAGATGTGGTACGTATATACAATGGAATATTGTTCAGCCATAAAAAGGAATGAAATTGGGTCATTTGTAGAGACATGGATGGATCTAGAGACTGTCATACAGAGTGAAGTAAGTCGGAAAGAGAAAAACAAATATCGTATATTAACGAGTATATGTGGAACCTTGAAAAATGGCACAGATGAACCTGTTTGCAGGGCAGAAATAGAGACACTGATGCAGAGAACAAACGTATGGACACCAAGGGGGGAAAGTGGCGGGGGCGGGGGCTGGTGAATTGGGAGATTGGGATTGACATATATATACTAATTTGTATAAAATAGATAACTAATAAGAACGTGATGTATAAAAAATAAATAAAATTCAAAAAAAATTTATTTAGGTACTCTGCCCTCAAAAAGGTGGAGCATAACTCCTTACTCCTTTAGTGTAAGCTAAGTAGGGTAACTTCCTTCCAAAACGTACAGAATGGAAAGGGGGCAAAAAAGAGTAGCTGTACAGTGGAGAGACCTCCCAAGTACTACCTCAGCCAGGTAGTCAAGAGCAGCATCCACGATCATAAATCATGTGGACAAGATGTACTCTCGACATGATGTGATGAACACGGCCCTTTACCTCTATGATCTTCCTCCCAGTAGCCCGTAACTCCAGTCCTATCATGAAAAAAACTCACACAAATTTCCAGAGAGGGGCACCCAACAAGATGCCTGACCTACACTCCTCAAAACTGTAGAGGTCATCAAAAACAAAGAAGTCTGAGAAACTGCCACAGTCAAGAGGAGCTCAAGGAGACACAAGGATTAAATGTCATGTGATGTCCTGGATGGGATCTTGGAACAGAAAAAGGACATTGGGAAAAAAACTAAAGGAATCTAAATAAACTATGATCTTTAATAAAAAGGTATCAATATTGGTTCTTTAATTGCTACAAGTGTGCCATACTATGTTAACGATAGGAGAAACTGGGAGCCAGGTATATGGGAACTCTCCATCTTTCTGAAAACCTAAACTGTAATTAAAAGTAAAGTCTATTTTTAAAAAACTGATAATTGAGGGAGCTAGGATATGGACAAAGCAGCTTGACTCCATTGCTTGTACTATTAACAGAAAATAATTTTCTAGAAAAATAAAAATTATCACAATTTTCTTAACAAAGAGAATTAAAAAACCTAGATAGAACACTAAGCTCAGATAAATGTAACAGGCTGTCAAAATTGTATATCTCCCCTTTTCCCCGTCCCTACAAAAAAAGGCAACAGGACCAAATAGTTTAACAAACAAGTTTTTTCCAAAAGAACCAATGACTCCTGTGACATTTACGTTGTTCTAAAAAAAAAAAAAAAAAAAAAAAAAAAGGATGGAAGTTTTCCCAACTCATCAGGAGAGCCAGTGTAATCCTCACACCAAACAGGACAAAAACAGCAGACACACATACAATAAACCAATGCTATTTGTGAACACATATGCAGAATTTGATGTAATAATCAATTTTATGCTGGGGAAGAGCAGAGGTAGGCCAGGGTGTTACCAGAGAGGCCTGGGGGCTGCTGCTATTTAGCAACTAGTATGGAACTAGTTCAATATTTAATAGCTCTCCTTATATTCTGGCTGTCAGCCCTGGTATCAGCCCCTTTATGTTGTATATCTGAGCATACCTGTGTTTTCAAGTCTGTAAGTACAAAGATCAGGGGCTGGAAGGACACAGACCAAACTGCTAACAGGGGTGAGAGGACTGAGACCAGAGCCATGGCTGGTAAAAGAGGGAACTTTTGTTTTAACTCAATAATCTTCTGTTATTTGGGGAGTACAAAACTTGCCCTAACAGATATTAAGATATATTATAGAACTCAGCATTTAAAAAAGTGTCACACTGACTCAGGAATAGGTAGAAATGTCAGTAGATCAGAATACAGTGTCCAGAATAGACTTGAGAATATACAGAAATTTAATGCATGATAGAAGTGGCATTTCAAATCAGGGAGGAAATGATGGATAACTCAGATGTCTAGCCATTTGGAAAACATAAAGTTAAATCTCTATCACATTGTTTACATTGAAATAGATTAGATGCTTCAAAGATTTAAATGTAGACATATAAAACCATGAAAGTACTAAAAGAAGTCATGAGTGACTTGCATAATATTGGCATGGGGAAAGTTTCTCTGATATGTCAAGGAAACTAAAAACCACACAAAACCAGACAGTTAGGCTCCCTAAAAATTAAACACACTTGCACAATAAAGAATACCATAAACAATTAAAGATAAAAGATAAGCTTGGGAACGTATTTGCCACACATGTAGGATAAAAATGTGTGTGCACTGTAAAAAATAAGAAGAAGTGAAAAATCCCAAGACAAACTGGAAAAAGGAAGCGGTGGAAGGAGAAACAGGCACAGTCCTGCTGGAGTGCCACTTAGCGATTCTTCCTCACGTATAAAACATGCGTGCTCTTTGGTCTAGGCATTCCACTTCTAGGAGTCGATTCTCTGGACACACTCACAGGAATTGTGGCATTGTTTGTAATAAGAAAAAATGTAGAAAAGCCAAATGTACACTATAGGGTATTGATTAAAGAAGTTGTAGTATATCAATACAATGAAATACTCTGCAACCATCAAAAATAAAAAGGTAAATCTATGTGCACTGACATGAAAGTCTCCAAGATAATTATTTAAGTGAAAAAAAGTTACATAGCAAAGTGGCCACATTTTTATAAAATAATTAGAATACATACATTTACATAATTATAGAAAAGGATCTTGGAGGAGTATATACCCATCTGGATACAAGGATGATTTCTGAGAAGTGAGAAAAAAGTGGAGCGGAGACATCTCTATTCTGCTTCTTACACTTATGCATAGTTTGAATATTTTTACAGTTTGCATTATACGATAATTAAAATTCAAAAATAATTTTAAAATTGTTAAGATTCTTTTCTCCCTTCCATCTTCTGCATTATTAGAAAAATAAAATTTCTAGAACAGAAAAAGGCAATCAACCTCATTGATTAGTCAGCTGAAGGAGTTCAGCGTCACAGCCAGTCTCAAATTTTCAGCCAGAGTGCTAGCTGGCTGAATGTTCGTAAAGGACATTCAGAAATGGGATTAGGAGAAGAGCCCCAGGGAAAACCATCACAATCTCCCCCACAAACTGGTCCCTAGTCCTTCACTCTCCAAGCAGACTGATGGCATTAGCCGGACAATGAGTGGAGAATAAACAGCTTTGGACAGGAAGCTGCCATTCTGAAAGGAAACTTGGCAGGAGAACTGAACAAATGGAAGCTTTGTGAAGTGAAGAAAGCCCACCAGCTGTGGAGCACTGCTGACGACTGTGGTGTACGAAAAGACACTGGACTTGAGAGTCATGACATTTGTGTTGAGGATCTCCATTGATGCTTGAGTTAGAAAATCAGATAATCCCTTTGAGCTTCGTTTTCTTCATCTGAAAAATGGGATGAATGATACCCATCTCACAGGGCTGTGATGAAAGATTAAACTTAAATATGTGTATGGAACACTTTGTCAATAGAAAGTCAGTGTGCATGTGAAAATTGTTACTCCACTATGTGTGGAATGTGTAAGCCCGCAGAAGGCAGTGGTGGGACCATAACTCTCAGCTCATGGAGATAATACAGCATGGAAAAGCTAGGGCCGCTGGATAAAATACAGGACGCCCAGCTGAATCTGACTTTCAGATAAACAATAAATACCTTCTTAGTATAAGTATGTCCAATGCTAACTGAGCACAAGTTAGCATTTAGTTTTAACCGCTTTCTAGTGTTCTCTCCTCATTTCAGACAAATTAGACACATCTCCCCAAGCACTTTGAAAGCTCTGTGGGAATACAGATCATATCATATATTTATCTTGGATCCTCCAGGATGCTTGAACACTGTCATGCACATAACTAGTGTGAAATAAATGACAATGAGAGCAAGGATTTGGTTTGGGTGTCATTAGTTCCACTAATACCTTCAGTGCTTGAAAACATATGCTAATATCCTCAGGGTCCCCCCCTCATCCAGCTGCCCCAAAGCCTGTGAATCAGCTAGTGCTCACAGGCTCAAATACTGGCCCATTTCTGAGTTAAGGAAAGAAGGTTTCAGAAACTTAGTATGTTATAAATGGCACTAAGCTCATTCTCATCTGCTCCCATACCACTGCATAACTTTGGTGTGACTTGAGTTACCCACACTTGGCTTAAAATCTTAAATTCCTCCTATACTCTGTTTTAGTGTTGCTACTTGGTCATGCTTCACTAAAAGATAAATAGAAAATTTTAGACTCTTTTTGCTTTATTAAAAAAGAAGAAAGATAATTTATACCTTTAAACATGGAAACTCACTCAAGTTTGGCTGGGTTTTAGGCTACCAGATTTTGAAAAGAAGGCAGCCTTTCCAAACACTGGTCCCTGTCATTCTTCTTACTTGGCTCTTTCTTGCTGAAGTTTTCAATGAGGTTTTGGAGCTGTCACAAATGTCCCTGGGTTAAAAGAACATATTAAATCAGTGTTTGGTTAGAAGAAGGGAGGAAAAACCAAAGAATATAAGAGTTACTCTATCCATAGACAAGATGATAATCTGGATGCACTTTGCATAACACGTGGTGTTTTTTTTGTTTAGTTTTGTTCTGTTTTTTTTTATTTTTCTGTTTTTTGAGAGAAGATACAGAACTTTCTATGGAATTCTTTGATGAAATATACACTTGAATCACACAAAAAGAAAATGTGACAAGGAATACTTTGCATACTGAGTTGTGGCCATGATTATGTAGGAGTGTACACCATTTCCAATTAAACAAAGAAATAGGCAGTGGAAAACACTTTGAAAACCAGAGAGTCTCTTTGAAAGAAGAGTGGAATTTGCACTCTACCTTATTCATTAAAGTTAGAAACTGCCATCCCTTTAATGAGCAGCCTGAGGGTGGAGAAAGTGTCTTGAATAGCTATATTCCAGGGAGTACTTGGCATCATCACTGAAACATAATGTGGGATTGCAATTGTGTGGGTTTTTTTCCCAGTGAATAGGAAGTGATCAAAGATAACATTGCCTGAGAAAGAATTAAAATAGTGTAACATTGCATCAAGTTATAGCCAATGCCAATCATTATATGGATGAATGAACAAGATCCTTTAAATAATGGTATAGACGTGCTGTGGCATTCAAAATATAATGACCAACTTCAGTGGGGTTTAAATAAAAATGCGAAAGCATGTGCCCACTCATCTGGCCAGAACCTTGAAGTATAAGCACGTCTCTTTAAATAGATCTGTAAGCCACATCCTTCATTTACATCATCTATAAAACACTGGACTACAGGAAGTAAATTAATTCAAAAACACTGCCTTAGGAATTTTATCTGAGCAATGGGAAATGTTATCTACTAGGAGACTGGAAAAAACTAGGGGCAGAATCAGAAAGAAATAAAGTAAAAAGGACTTCTATAATTACAGTGTGATCACCTTTCCCTCCGTGAAAGGACAGGAAAGGAAAGCACAATACAGGAGTTGAATTCATCATTGTGTAGATGAGAGTTCCTGGCATACAATGCTAGACAGAGCTATTTACTGGAAGAAGTGCTGGTTTATTTACATGCTTAACAGCACCACCTTCTAGCTTCGGCCAACTGACAAATAACAGCACAGCCAGGAAGAGAAAGAAAAGGCCATCGTCCCTATTCCAGAGAGAATCAGAACAGAACAGACAGGGGCTGTCACAAATCCATACATCTTGACCCGTCATTATAAAATGGAATGTCCAGCTCCTCCAAACATCTCCAAAGAGATAATCTTTCCTTTTTCAGTAACAAGAATCATAGCAAGGAAACTTGACTCTGCATCCAAAAGGAGGGATGAGAGAGGGGGGAAAAAATCGATACTCGCCTAATCTCCATAGCACAACTCTTCCAAAAGATGAGAAAAATAAAATTTAATCTTTGTCAGAGGACTCATAAATAAGGCCAAATGCACCCTTGTGCACATGACTAAAACAAAGGTGCAAAATATCTGATGTGATAAGCAAAGATTGGCTGATGAATGGAGTGAAGTGTTTTAATACAGTAAACAGGCGATCTGAATAAAGAGATCAAAGGAGACCAGAGAGCACAATGCACCCACAATTGCAATTGCTCCCCAGGGAGTGACAAGAATAAAATTGGAAGGTTTTGCTCAGAGAGATACTACCACTGATTCTAAACTAGTTGTCTATGCTAATCAAGGCACAGCCTTTGAGCTTCCTCTAAAAGTTTCCACTTTTTTAACTTAGAAAATAATGCTTGAACTTTCAGTTGTTATATATAAATTCTGACAGATATCAAGAGAGGAAATGTGGGCACTGAGCAGGAAAACAGAACATTCAGGACATTGTTCTAGTCTTGCTATTCCTTGCTATGCAAGCTTTGGCAAGTGATTTTTATCTCTGGGCAACGATTTCTAAATTTTACCTGTTTACCTTATCCTAAATATTTGTATTTAGCAATAAAACACACTACCAAAAAAAACCCCAAAAGGCTCATCGTTTTTCCCCATTCAAAACAGACCTGGGTAGAGAGAAAATTCACACGAACTATATTGACAGAGTATATTTTTCTCTTCTCGTTTGACATTTAGTTTACTGAGTGGGATAAAGTCTGTAAAGAGGTTATCTGGGTAACATTTACTTGTATTATTTTAAAATTTGTTAACAAGGCTATAGTTAATTGGACAGAGATAAAAAATGAATGTGCCCACAATTCTGTTTGAATCTCAGTTGAAGTGGCCCAAGGAGCGATGATAAGCTCACAGTGAAGCAGCGCTTGGGAAGGTGGTGATGAAAATGGTGGAAAAAAGGGTGGGTGGGTGGCGGGCATTATCTTTCTAGAAATTGTTAATGCATCCTTCACAGATTAAAGCATTTAGTGTGTTCAGGGAGGGGCCTCACAGATGACGAGCACTCACCAACGATGTGCCGCATGGGGAACTAAACCCCACGTGGCCATCTTACCCATGACGCGGCCTGAGCCTAGGCGGGGCCTAGGCCAGGGGCTAGGCCATTGCCTGGCAACCATTACCCAGCAGTCTTTGCCCGCCCGCCATTGTGCAGCAGCCATTGCCCAGCAGTCTTTGCCCATCTACCATTGGGCAGCAGCCACTACCTAGCAGTCTTTACGTGTCGTCATTACACGGTGGCCATTAACGGCTGCCGTTACCTGCCTTGTGACCAGGAGGCCACTGCCTCCTGCCACTGTGCAGCAGCCGTTCGTGTCCGTCCCCAGTGACCCAACTGAAGCCGCAGAGCCACCCATGCCCCAGCTGCGCTCCTGCAGGAGGAGCTGGCTGTGGCGTCTCCCTTCCTGACCCAGGAATCCTTTAGAGCTGTAGGGCCCAGCCTGAGGACCCGTGGCCACCGTTCCCTGAGGAGTTCTGGCAGTCAGGCCCCACCGGGATGTTTTCACAAGGGATCCCAGGTCCTGAGGGGGATGAACTCGTTGGGAGGGAGAGAAAGTGACTTCTCACGTGGGCAGAGGCTGAGACTGTGTGACACCTGACCACATGGGCAGTTGTCCAAGGCGCCAGCTTGTAAGCAACCACAGGGAAGTCTGGATCCTTCTAGAATTCTAAAGAGAGTCAGAGACTGTTTTCTTTACCACTATGCATCTCACTTCTGGGGTCGGACGATTTCTTTGAGATGCTGATTTTGGTAAGATTATCTGCTCAAGGGGGTAGGTTAACTATAAACTTCTGACTTGCCCAAACAGGTGTGACCTCAGCCTGCCAAGCCCCGTCATCGGTGGTTGGCCCACTTCAGCCCTTCTTCCCTCCACCCCTTCACCTCTGCAGTGCTGTCTCACCTATAAGTAAATGCCGGACAAGACAGTTACAGGATTGTGCGCCCGGTGGAGAAAGAGGACTTGGGGGTTAGCAGGAGTGTGTCATTTACATTTTACCCCAGCCCAGAGCTTTGTCACTTTGCTGTGGTGGGACAAAACCCAGGTCACCATGAACTCAAAGAGAACTTGGAGTGGAGCAGGGCCCCAGAGCAGCAGGAGACCTCAGTCACAGCAGCTGGAAAGGAAGGGAGGAACATGGCAAACAGTGCAAGGGTTTCTCGACTCCCTAGGGGGCAGAATTAGAGAAATCTGTTTTATGACTGTCATTGTGACTCTTTTCTCCCCAGGCTCGGTGGCCTGGGAAACATGGAGAACTGAAGCTGCTGTGGTACCTCAGAACTTGGACGTTTGACAGACAAGTGCTGGCAGAGAGACTGCTGGCTTTGGGAGTCATTTTGTAAACAGGCCCCTGTTTGTGCAAGTGTTTGGGGAAGGTCTTAACGTTCAGCTTCTTGTGCAGAATGGGTGACTTAGGTTTCAGAGCCCTGGACCAATCCAAGGCACCACACATTCCCAAACTCCTATGAATGAGCTCGCCAGACAATCTGAAGGGGTAGACAGACTTCTATGAAGAAATCAACCAGAACCTGGATTGTTCCTATTAATGAAATTTCTAAATCCATGCCAGACCTAAATTCAAATCATGGACTAGAACTGTATCCTAGAATGGCATAAAAAGAGGAAAGGTTTGGGGTAAAAATATGGCACTTCCATCCTGGAAACAGAATCTCATCTTGGAAGCTTAAAGTTACAAGCTTATCACAATATTTCCAGCATTGACTGATTATGCAAATAAAGTGGTGAATTTATCATTTCATTTTTAAAAGAAAATGTTCTACATCATTTACATCCCTTGGGTTAGGTCGATTTTTTGGTTTTGTTTTGGTTTTTACATTTTTAGGAGAAGGCATTTCTGATGAAAATAAAATTCATGAGGAGAACTCCGTAAGCTCTAGCCCAGAGAAGATTAGCTGCAACTACAAAATAGCACGCCTGACAAGGTTACTTCAAGTTTGTGTACATCTTATTCTTAACACTGTATTCTCTAAAATCGGTGATCTTCAAACAGGAAGAGTGAGACAGAAAAAGTGGAGGGCATGTTGCAGTTTCCAGGGTAAACTCCATAGTGTGCCGAAGAAAGATTATTCTTTAGACTTAATACTTTAATTTTTTTAAAGAAGTACTTTTTAAAAAAAATAATATTTATTTACTTCGTTGCACCAGGTCTTAGTTGTGGCAGGCGGGCTCCTTAGTTGTGGCATGCAAACTCCCAGTTGCGGCATGCGTGTGGGACCTAGTTCCCCGACCAGGGATTGAACCCAGGAGTATCATCCACTGTACCACCACGGAAGTCCCTAGACTTAACATTTTTGTTTTTGTTTTTGTTTTGCGGTATGCGGGCCTCTCACCGCCGTGGCCTCTCCCGTTGCGGAGCGCAGGCCCAGCGGCCGTGGCTCACAGGCCCAGCCGCTCGGCGGCATGCGGGGTCCTCCTGGACCGGGGCACGAACCCGCGCCCCCTGCATCGGCAGGCGGACCCCCAACCACTGCGCCACCAGGGAAGCCCTTAACATTTTTATGATACAAATTACAGAAGTTAAAGCTTGACAAAATCTTTCTGGCTTATGGAGGATATGCAAAGGTTAAAGAGGAAAAGTTAAATTAATTAAAATAAAAAAGACTGAGGAACTATCTCAATATTGAACTGGTTTGAAGAATTTCTCTACTAAGAAGAAAGGCAGAGAAAATAACCATATGGAAGCATAAAATATGGTACAGACTGATGGAAACGTCCTGATATCTGAATTAAAAAGCAACATTGCATTAGAAAACTTCAACCATAGATGTTAAACGATAGATCGTACATTTCCAAAATTAAGGGACTAAGATGACTAAATTCACCTTTTCATCCTTACTTTTAAACCAAAATAAACTTAGATTTAAGTTTGAAAGCACACAAGTGTTCAGGTCCTTCATACTGTGATTTCATTCTGAATAACTGCCTTTTATTTTTGATGCCTGTTGTGTCTCTACCTCATGTCACAGTTTAACCTCTCTCAGTGTGACAGCCAGTAATTAAGAGAACCCATGTTGTGTAGCTTAATGTTTGGTTGTGCTGGTCATGTATATGTGTCATGTATGACACTGTTTCATACCATGCAATTTAATAAACAGCACCACTTGATATGTTTATTTCTAAAGAACAAAAAACCAAGCTACCATCTTTTGAGAGTCAAAACATAGGTTTTCACGGTGATGTTGTGAACAGCAAGATATTTTATACACTACACTACTTTTAGTATTTGTACGTTACATATAAGAATGTATAAACCTCTAGATTATGTGTATTTTACACACACAAATCTGAATATTATATGCACAAATATGAAATAACCATTTTATAATTATAGTAATTACTTGGATTAATATTTTGTTACCAGTCGTTTTCAACCTTCTTCCCCTTTTTATTCAGTGAAATCTTTCAAAGGAATTCTTATTTGGAAGCCCAATTTGCAAAACAGACCAAGGTGGCTCTGCTCTGATCAAAGTGTTTGTAGGGCCCAAGAGGCAGCAGCCTTCGAGGTTCGGTCTCAATGGCCCTCCAGCCCTTTCACAGGGTTTCTAGTTCTGGAACACTGGAAACCACTGTCATATATAATGCCCTACCTTTGTAGTGGGCTTTTATATATGTTCCAGTGTTTCATCCTCATAATATTGTCAGTGTCATTCCATTTTGCAGATGAGAAAATGGGAAGTCAGATCAATTCATTTTCCCGCTGCCACATAATTATTGAGTGATTCGACCTAGAACTTGAACTCTAACCCCTGACTCCAATGTTATTCCCGTTATTTCCTACTGACTACAACAAGAGAAACATGCTCAGAGTCTCACCCCAAGTAGGATGAGACAGAATTCATGTAAAGCATTTTTCTTAATGTTGTCTCTCTTCAGCAGATATGACTGACGGTCTTCGCATGGGTCACACCTCTGTGGTTTACCCGGGTTACTGATTGCAGAGGCTGTGCGATGTGTGTAATTCCCAGCCTGTAAACCTAGCCCTTTCTCTCCCACTTGAGAAACTGTATTGGACTAGAGGGCATGAGGGTGATGTTATCTGGATCTATTTTTATTTATGAACAAGGTGAACAGTTCACAAATTTCAGTATTTTAATTAATGGTAGAAACAATTGATTTTCATCATCCTAGTTGAGAGACAGTGTATCTAAAGAAGTAGAATTAGTGATCATCATCTTGAAAAATATTATTAGAATATAATAATAGAATCAAAAATTACCTTGGTAGGAGAAGAGACTCAGTAGGGGCCAAAGAAAAGAGGAAAATTAAGGAAGAAAAATAAACTGCTTGGGTGTAAGATGGGAAGGGTTTAGTATAGCTGGGATTAATGTAGCAATCAGAATTATAACATTTAATACCAGTCAGTGATGAAGCACTTAATTTTGCGTGTGGCAAATATATTCAATACTAGTCAGATGCTCACCAAGTGAGCTTTTCCCAGTTCTACATTTTCTCACTTCTGAGGATCTAAAAGGATCCTGGAATGGAGTAAGAAGGAGCTACAACTATCAGGGAAATGCAAAACAAAACCACAAGGTATCACTTCACACCTGTTAGAATGGTTACTATCAAAAAGACAAGAAATAACAAGTGTTGGCAAGAATGTGTAGAAGAGGGAACCCACGTGAACTGTTGGTGGGAATGTAAATTGGTGCAGCCACTGTAGAAAACAGTATGGGGGTTCTTCAAAAAATTAGAAATAGAAGTACCATATGATCCAGCAATTCCACTTCTGGGTATTTATCTGGAGGAAATGGAAAAACTAACTGGAAAAGTTATATGCACCTCCATAGTCATTGCAGCATTATTTACAACAGCCAAGATATGGAAGCAACCTAAGTGTCCATCGATGGATGAACAGATAAGGAAAATGTGATATATATATATATATATAATATATATATAATATATATATTATATATATATATCATGGAGTATTAGTCATAAGAAAAGAAGCAAATCTTGCCATTTGTGACAACATGGCTGGACCTTGAGGGCATTACACTGAGTGAAATAAGTCAGATAGAGAAAGACAAATACTGTATGATCTCATTTATGTATGGAGTCTTAAAAAAAACCCAAAAACTGAACTCATAGATACAAAGAACAGATAGATAGTTGCCAGAGGTTGGACAGGAAAAATAGGTGAAGGGGGTCAAAAGGTACAAACTTCCAATTAAAGTCATGGGGATGTAATGGACAGCACAGTGACAATAATTTATAATACTGTATATTTGAAAGTTGCTAAGAGAGTAGATCTTTAAGGTTTTTATCACAAGAAAAAAAAGTGTAACTGTGTAGAGATGGATGTTAACTAGATTTATTGTGGTGATCATTTTGCAATATATACAAGTATTGAATCATTATGTTGTACGCCTGAAACTAATATAATGTCATATGTCAATTATATCTCAATAACAAAAAGGAGCCACACCTTAAAACCCCCAAGAAGAAAATAGAATGATTTGAATCTGGAGAAGGGAAAGCTGAGGTTTCAAGTGAACCAGTTTGAGGAGAGAAACATAAAAATTATGAAACCATCTTGTCTCAGTCTCTTAAAGGGCAGGATGAGACGTTTATAGGAAATAGATACGAGAATTTTGCCATGATGAGGGTGGCAGGCAAAATAAGATGGGTGAACAAGTGAAGCTGAGAAACTCATTAAATACAGGAAGAGTTCTCACTTATCTAAACAACTGAAGTTTGTTCTTAAAGACAAAGGTACGGACCAATGAGTCCCCTTGGATCCCTTATATATGGTTTTATGACTCCTGTGGCCAACAGAATACAAAGGAATTTGTAGCAGAGGAATTATAGACATGTGGCAGTAGTCATGTCCCATGGTATGCTAATAGATGCTACGGGAAAGTTGGTTCGGGTTCAAATAATTTGGGGGAGTACCAGGTTCACAAAAGGTATACAGATGTCTTCAGGACAAGGCTTCTCAGAACCCTTGATATGTTCATGTACATTGTAAAGCTCTCAACACAAGAGAACCAGAAGCATTTTACAAACTTAGTTAAATAACCTTTTTTCCTCCCTCTTTATAACTCACAGAACACTAGAGTTCTGGGGAACATAGTTTGAGAAATGCTGATGTACAGCACTATTTTTTTTTTTTTTTTTTGCGGTACGCGGGCCTCTCACTGCTGTGGCCTCTCCCGCTGCGGAGCGCAGGCTCCGGACGCGCAGGCTCAGCGGCCATGGCTCACGGGCCCAGCCACTCCGCGGCACGTGGGATCTTCCCGGACCGGGGCACGCCCTGCATCGGCAGGCGGACTCTCAACCACTGCGCCACCAGTGAAGCCCTGTACAGCACTATTCTTAAGCAAGGATGCATAGTCAGAAAGTTGGCAGATTGCTCCTAATTAATAAGAAAACTCAGTACATCTGGGATCAAACTTAGTAATTTCACACTATCTTTCCCTACCCCAAATCACACAGAGCTAGGGTTCTATGGAATGCCCTTAGTCCTCTGGGTCGTGCTGTTCTAGCCCAACTGTTTTTGCTCACCCAACACAACTTACAAATTCCCACCTTCCTTCCTTTGTTTAACAGACTTTCCCCAGTTAGAATGTCCAGCACTGAGTCCTTGCTAGACACAAATAGAGCACAGAGCTGGTGGCAGGAGAGAAAGAAGGAACTGAAGGATCCTGTCCTGAAGAAGCTTCCAGTCAACACACAGCCTCTGACCTGAAGCCTTGCCAATGCTTCCTCTGTGGATGTTACGTTTACACCTCTCTTATAACTCTCACTATATTTTTCTTTGTACAATAGTTATTTTAGATTTAATATTAATCGAGTGCATTTTCCATGCCAGGCACTGTGCTCAGTGCTGTAGAGGACAAGGAAATGAGCCTTGTCTTCAGAGCAGTTAGCATTCAGGTAAAACACAATATGTTAGAAAAGTCATCATTTTTTTTTTCTTTTTTGACAAATAAAATTGTATATATTGAAGTGTAAAACATGATGATATGTGTACATTTTGAAATGATCACCACAATAAAGTTAACACATCTATCACACCCTATAGTTACCTTTTTTTAAAAAAAATAAAGGGGCTTCCCTGGTGGCGGAGTGGTTAAGAATCCGCCTGCCAATGCAGGGGACACAGGTTCCAGCCCTGGTCTGGGAAGATTCCACATGCCACGGAGCAACTAAGCCCGTGCGCCACAACTACTGAGCCTGAGCTCTAGAGCCTGTGAGCCCCAACTACTAAGCCTATATGTCACACCTACTGAAGCCCTCGTGCCTACAGCTCGTGCTCTGAAACAAGAGAAGCCACCGCAATGAGAAGCCCGCGCACCACAACAAAGAGTAGCCCCCGCTGCCCGCAGCTAGAGAAAGCTCACGTATGGCAACGAAGACTCAACGCAGCCAAAAAGAATAAATAAATTAATTAATAAAAAAATATGGAATGGGAATTTGCATGTCATTCTTAATGAAGGGGCCATACTAATCTTCATATCATTCCAATTTTAGTGTATGTGCTGCTGAAGCGAGCACTAGTCATTGACTGTTAACACGAGTCTTAGGTCTCCTGACTTATGTAAAATTTTCCATCAGTTTTAGACATGTAAGTATACAGACACACCCTCATGGCTGTATTTTCCTTCGCCACGCCCCTCCCAGCCTCTGGTCCCATACAGGAAATGAAAGGCTGTTTCCTAATATAGCTTCGAATACATGCTTCTTTGTACACAGAAAGTGACCATGTCTAACATGCCCTGAACGTATTTTTTAATTGACTTGAAGGAGAAGTAGGAAATTTAATATTAACGTTGCTCAATATTATATCCTTTTTTTCTTTACAATCTTTTGGGCTTTCCCTTTATTTCTTAGTTATTTTCTTCTTCCATATTTTTTCCACTTAAAGCTAAATGACACTATTTAGTTACTACTCCATTTAAAGGTAATAACAGGAAGTGAAAATATGAAAAAAATAATTATCAGTATTACTCCTTAGAATTTTGCTTTATGAAAATATTTTTAAAGCTATTACTCATGTTGAAGTTTTAGCATTCATTAATATATGCATTTTGTGCAAACTCTACATTCCCGGTTTGGCTGTTATACACACAAATGAATGAATGTACTTTAATGAATTTGATTAATATGCAGCAGTTTGAGATCCACTTTGTCTTATTAGTACAGAAATGCTCCTCATTGAGTGCTGCTGAATCGGAATGGTGTGTCTGCCTGGGAAGGCTGACACACACACACACACACATACACTTCACAAATAATGTAAAGCTAAGATTTTCGTAATTATCATAATTCACTCATTAAGATATTAGCAAACTGTCGCATCCACAAAAGATTCTCTATGCATGGAATTTTCCATCTTTTGCCTGCGCCCAAGATATACATGCAGTGCCAGTGCCAGAGAGTGTAAATGGAAACCCTACTTCTGCATTTTATTAGCAAATTTTGCAAACTACAAACAGCTTGATTGTTGTATAAATTTATAGTTGTGCTTGCACATTTGTGATGGTGGTTTTCAGCATGCAAGTTTTATCTAAGAGCTTTTACTTGGAACTGCGCAGAGCAATTCCAAAACCTCAAAACTAAAGGAAAATAAAATTGAAGTGCCTTTACAATTGAGTGATTTATACATTAAACTATTTTTTTAAAACAAGATTAAAAATACTGTGCTTCTAGAAACATTCTCTCCCGGTGGAAGCCACTCAGATGGAAAATTTCATCTATTTCAAACTGATTTTTTGCCTGACTGACTCTCACATATTTTCCTAAAACCTGGTCATGGCAAATGATTTATTCTACTTTAACAATACTGTGCAAGTAGCCAGGAAGAGTCAAGTGCTGCAGGCAGTTGTCCAATTAGGTGCTCACCTATATTTTGACTTTTTTATGCTTACACATACTTATTCTTTTCTTTCCTTCTGATCCCCTACTCAGCAGCACTTTCTTCTGGATGAAAGTATCTGCATATTTCTGTACTAGGAATACGTAGCCAAATCTGAGCTGTAGAATGCGTTTTACATCAAAATTCCAAATAAGGATAAGGTGGGAAAACCCATTTTCCTACAGTTTAAGAGCTAATAGAGGGAGCTCAGGTATGGTGTATAAAGGGTGCACCTATTTTCAATGTCCTTCCCATAGTAACCCTCCCCCCTCCTCGGTGCAGTGGCATCTGTGCCACCACAGTGCCCCTAGTGACAGGGATGCTCTGCATCTTATTAAAGATGACTGGTCTAAATAAACGGAGCTACCTGGCTACAACACACAAGGCCATTCTTCACTTAGATAATTGTTGCTTTTCTTCAGATTTTAATCTCTCTTAATTGAAAAATAATTTTTTCTTCAACTATTATTGTCATTGACTCACCAGCCTCTGTGGCAACATATATTCCTTTTGAAAAACTGATTTTAAAGAAAACAAACAGCAGGTAAAATTTTCTTACAGAAACAATTGCTAGGTGAAAAAGTTAATGGGAGTCTGGTATTCTCTGAATGGGTTCATGTCATAATCTGAAAATAAAAAAAGAATTATGATCTCAAGTAGTATGTGAGAAAGCTACAGAAGTAAATCCAAACTTTGATATTTGGAATTTTCTTTGGCTATAGCAATAGCTGGTGAGTTTTCTCCAGGGGTAGACGCTCAGCTATTTTGATTCTACTAAACAAATCAAAGGAGCCACCATTATTTTTCTAAATAGCAGTACAAAAAAACCAAACACACACACACACATACACACACACACACACACACACACACACACAAAGAAAAACATAAAAAACCCTCACATTCCAGATCAGGTTCTTACCTTGATCCACTTACACTCACGTAGAAATTCCTTGAGTGAAGGAATTTGGAGGTTCCCACGGCAGCATTGGGCAAACCACAGAGAAGGGTGACTTGGCCAGTTAAGCCCACCTCAAATGACCGTGTAACTCATTTTCTGATGACAGAAAATGAAAAAAGGCATTAAGGCTCAAGCTTCTTCCTTTATAATGCCTCATTTGAAATAAAGAGGTCAAGAAAAAGAATTCTTTCTTGCTACCCTGACACAGGCCATCAGGGACTAGAGAGAGATAATGTGTTAATACTGTTAACCAAATGCTACTGTGGCCCTTATTACCTCAGGACTATTTTACTAATTCCAAGATACTTTAATTAAAATGAAAAAAAATTATGATGCTCTCTAGAAAGTCATTTTTGTCTCTTTCCAGCTGTCCAGTGACATATTTTTAATCTTGTAAAGTCACTTGTTTATAATTTAAACTAAAGTTTAGTTACGCACAGCTTGTTTACCTGTACATACTGGCTAATTTGTAATGACAGAAGAGAAAGCTAACAGAGTACCACTAACTCTTGTGAAGAAAGTGCAATTAATAGCATTCTGCCCCTGATTTGGGAAAATATATGTTGTGCATACATCAATCAGGGTACTGTTGTAAATAATAGAAGGTACTTTTATTATTTTAGGCAGGAAGGGATGTTATACAGGGAATTAGAAACTTAAACATTCATTAGAAGAGCAGGCTCTCCACTGACCTTCAGGAATGACTCCCAGGACAGTTTTGTAGAACCGAGCTTCCACGGGCAATGAGTCAGGAAGCTGCAGCAGTAACTACCACCCCCAGGGTCACTGCAGATCTCCGATTTTGGTGGCTTTCCAGGGATCACGAGGCCACCACTGCAATTATTGGCTCTAGGGAGTCACCACTTAGGCTGCAATCTGCTGATGAGAAATTGCAGCTGGAAATCCTAACCTCAGGACCGCACTGTGCCTGCTAAATGCACAGGAGGAAAATGGATGTCTCCTTGCATCCTAGCCTCTGCCTCCATTGAACTCAGCTCTGCATGCAGGTCTCATGAAGGTGCATCTGATTGGTCAAACCTAGATCACATTGGTTTCTTTAGCTGCAAGGGAGTCTGGGAAATGTAGATTTTGTTTTCATTTTTTGCCACGACTCAAAGCTTAAAGATCTGGTTCTGCTGTTCAGTTTCTCAAACTGAAACTCATTGGAAAAATAATGTATAACGTTACTTGTTTTATTATAGCAATTCCTACTTAAAGCAGTATTTAATGCAATTTCCAGGATTTTTTTTTTTGAGTATTCTGTTATTACTGCATTACCTTGGGCATTGGGAAGATGTAGTATATGTTGCTTGTTCCTTATAAAAATAAGTAAGCACAATAAAAAGGATGCTAAACGTCAAAAAAAAATTTTTTTCAACCCAAGAAAGCATACTAGCAGGAGATAAGAACAGAATTGAGATATTCAGCTTATCAAATCTACCCCCAAACTCATAGACTGTCTACTATGTCAGCCATGCATAAAATCCTTCATAGTTTCTTTGCCTTTTAAAATTGGTGTTATTCCTACTTTTATCTTTTGGGGGCTCTTACAGTTACTGTAAAGTGATTTTTGAGATGGCTCGATCACTCCAGTTTTGTCAGGAGTAAGTCGGTCTCCTGATCTAATAGAGAGAATAATGTCCCCCTACAAAGATGTTTACACCCTAATCCTGTGCATATGTTACATAACATGGAAAAGGAGAATTAAGGTTGCAGATACAATTAAGGCTGTTAGTCAATGGACTTGAAGACAGAGAGTTTATCCCAGATTATCTAGGTGGGCCTGATATATTCACAAGGGTCCTTAATGTGGAAGATGGAGGAAGAAGAGGAGTTCAGTGTGATGCAATGTGAGAACCTGACCCACTGTTGCTGGTTTTGAAGGTGGAGGAAGGAGCCATGAGCCAGGGGATGCAGGCAGCCTCGAGGAGCTGGAGAGGGCAAGCTAGTGGATGCTCCCCAGAACCTCCAGTGAGGAATCAGCCTGCCGGCACCCAGCTTTTACCACACTGAGGTCCGGTTCAGTCTTCTGAACTACAAAACTATAACATAATAAATCTGTGTTGTGTTAAGTCACTGAGTTTGTGGTAATTTGTTACAGCAGCAACAGGGAACTAATACATCGGACATTTGAGATTGGGGGCTCCTTTTCGGAGTGTCGCTTTTTTGACATTTTAGCTTGCAGGTTCATCTTGAGTGGTGTTCTCCCCCTCTCTATATACTTCCCCTACCCTGTCTCCCTGTTTGTGGACATTAGGAGGCTCCCTGGGACCCCAGGTCTTAACCTAGTAATTCCGTGTCCATTCCCACAGTGGTGCTGGCGCCGTCCCAGGACCAGCCACTGGACCAGAGGACAGCTTGGCCCAAGAGTTGTCACTGCTGCTGCTCTGCTTCGTTCTGCCACCGCCACAGTCAGTGAACGGCAATTAGGGGTTTGGGGGGCTCCTCTCACATATTAAAAGCATGACCCAGCTCTTAGTTGTGTGCAGAAAGCCCAACTTTGTCTCCAGCTGTACACAGGATGCTCCTGTCCAGGTTGCCCCACAGGGGTCAGATCCCTACCGCCCTGCCTGCTCCAGTGCTCAAAGCCCCATAGACGTCTGGCTCATGACACTTTCTGCTCTGTATCTGGTCTGTTAGGATGTTTAGCTTATTTTTCAGCTTAGCCGTATTTTTACACTTATAATATATATTTAATTTAATTTGTAACCTACATATGATGTATTGGCTGCGTATCTGGTCACTGCTGTGTTTGGAGCAGAGGGGAGACATTCCAAGCACCACCTTCACCACATGCTGTACATATGATGATTAACGTTTCACAGAGCACTGTGTCCCCGGTTTGCGCCATGTTTTAGTTGAAGAGAAAATACAGTGAGTGGTTAGATATTTCCATTGTTCTCAGTATTTGCTTTCTGTATTCTCAGGGATGTCACTTCCTCCAACAAATAATACCCTCTTGGCAAAGGCTTGGCTGGTTGAAAATTATGAGAAAATTTCATTGTATGGCACCTCAAGGTGGTTGTTCCAGAAATTCATCTTAAAACTTGCTATTTCAGGAAACTGGCTTAGCTCCTCTGCTTTTTCTGTAGTCCATCAATTCCATAAATTGGCTGGGTGTTCCTGGAGGATAACTGCTAGGGTCAGGAGCGGGGAGGAACAGAACACCAGGTGTTAGTTAAAAAAGGTGGCATAAGTCCCTGGTTTCGTCATGTACTTTAAGAGTGTGGAAAATAGCTGTTCACAGTTAACACCAGAAGTGCTCATTAAACTGATTTTCTGTTGAGAATGATTCCCCCTCAAATGTCTCAGGCTATCAAGTAGGTAAAATTCTATCAGGATTATGATACCCACCAAGTTACAAGTTATAAGAAATGATACTTGAAATAAAGGCTTTGCAGGCAAATTAAAATGGTAATAATTTCAGTTAATGTAATGGTAACTTTTTTTTAATCCCTTTATATTATTCAGCCAAAATTACATATTTGGAAAAAAAATGAGCTACTAAAGATTTCCTAATTGTATGTAATATGCCTGAAGGCACATTACAGATGTAACTCAGATGCCTGGATGGAGAGGAAGATGCCTCTGATGATGATATTGTGCAACAGAACTACATTTTAGTCACAAACAGTCATAACATAAAATTATTTCCCAGAAAAAGGAAGCTGGGAATATGTTACAGCTTCCACAGTAAGCTCTGTAATCCTGGCTACACTCTGGAGATCACAGAACTACATGTGCATGTTTCTCTGTAAGCCCCCTAACCTTGCAGATCAAATTTTGACACCTAACATCTCAGTATTTCTCAAGTGATAGCACTTATTTTTCCTGAAATTCAGTCGAGTCTCTTGCCTTCTTTGTTTAGTTTATGCCAATGTGGTATTATCTCAGCTGGCTCATTTTGACTCATCCCGCGTTATCTACAGTGAACAAAGCCCCAAAGCTGTTTCTTGAGGTGAAAGGAGAATTAGTTAGACCAAACATGAATCCTTTTAACTGTTTATAAGTAGGAATAACTGTTTTAAGATGGTTTTTAAAAAAATTTTATCTTGTTGAGCTACACCATGTTATCTATCTATCTATCAGTTAAAGTGTCTACATTTACTACAGTTCAATGGCCACAGGCTTTTGCATAGAATTTCAAAAAGGCATACATGTGTTCTTGACAAATGACTAAAAATAGAAACTTCAGGAAACTGTGTACTGTTTTGCAGTCTAACTCAGGTGAGTAAATCTAGAATATTTTTTTAATGTTCAGGCAGGGTTTGTAGACCAGACTGGCAAAGGCTCCTATAAAAGTAAGTCTCACGGTGGTGACCCCTTCCCTTCCCAAGTCCCATGGTTTCTTTTCTTGCCCTTGCTGACTCAGGGGTCAGATGCCATCACCTCTGATTTTAGAATTCCCAAGATAAAGGCTCAGAATCCATCTGGGCCACACTGTTGTGAGCTCTGCTTCCTCACTGGCCTCAGAGCTCATCATGGTACTTTCTCTTTCAAGGAGGCTGACTCCCTTCCCACCTTCCCATCTTCCCCTTCCACTGGGCTAAGTGCATTCCTCTGGGATGGCTGGGACAATAGAGGCTTCTGGGGTAGCCTGAGCTTCCAAACAGGCTTTTGGGCTGGTGAGTCCGTGTTCACAGTCCAGTCTCCCTACTGGGCCTGTGGGCTATTTACGCCTGTCTCCACAAACCCTCAGGGCCAGCTTCATGATTGCTTTTCAGTTGGGTCTCAGCACTAGCAAAGCACAGCTGTGGACTCTAGCCTGCTATTTGGCCAGGGTTATCACTGGCTTGGGTTTAATACACCCAAGGGAGAGACCGGAGATGGGAGAGCAAAAAGGAATAAACAGTTGTTTCTCTGGCCTTGGTCAAAAGTCTCTCCAACTGTTTCCAGACATTTGGAGAAGCACTCAATGTTCAGGATGAGCTCAGGGCTCAAGTCTTTCCAGAAGACAAAGGAAGATGGAGACCTATTCCTAACTTCAGCCCAGACTTTGTAAGAAGGCCTCCACCTCACTGCAAAGGCTGGGCAAGGTACCTTCAGAACAGAAAAGGTCCCTGCTTTTGCTTGTTTCCTAGAAGGGCCCCCCTGAATGATGGAATCATCCTAGCTAAGAGGAGGAGACAGCTAGCACTCGCGGGCGAAACCAACACCAGATACTGTATGAGGATCAAGCTGTGGTTCTTAAGATGACAATGTAACACTTAGACCAAGGCCAAGAATTAAGCTGAGCTGGGATACTACAGAGTACCCTCTGACCTCTTACCATTTCATGATACCAGAGATCTGCCCTCCTGTCTTTACTTTCCCTGTGAAATAAAGATGATGGATATAATCCTTCTTTTCCCCACAAGAGAAAGGGTCTGTGCAGATATCTATCTACAGTTTAACTTCTTGTTTGTTAAGCTATATGTGTGGAGACTTCTGTGTGCAAAGGGGGAGGAAAGAGAGAGACATTTAGTGTTGTGAAAGAGTCCTGCTCTGGATAGCTAGGACTGGATTTGTCTCTCATGAGCCGATGCTCCTGAGTTCTCAATTTATTCCTCTGCAAAGAGGGTTGAAAATAAAAAACTCTGTTGACTCCCCGATTTTGTAAAGAGGAGCAGGTTGGAAAAGGGATGCGTAAGCTCACAGAAAAGAAGTTTACAAACATGTTTAAGAAATACCTCGTGAGCATCACAGTGCAAGGCCCTGGAGATCAGCAATGAGGAAGACACTGACCCTACCTCCTGGAGACCAACGGTCTCAGCCATTAAGAGGTAAAGTCACTGCCCCCCAAAGACATGACATTATTAGTATTATCCTCTGTTAGTGACTTTAGTCCAGTGTCCATGTTGCTGCAGGGTTACTTTTTTTCAATAATGATCCATATGCTTTTCCCCCTCCCCTCTGCCTAATTCTTTCCTTGTATCTTCCTCTTCTTGCAAAACTGAAGGTAGTGCTTGGGGGAAATAAGGGACAGTTGGTTCTGGGAAATAAGGCAGGGATCAGGGAAGGCTTGCAGGCAGAAGGGACATCTTAGTTGAGGCCTGAAGGATGAGCTGGATTTGATCAGGCCGAAGGGGGTTGGAAGTGACAGAGGAAGTCCAGGCTGAGAGAAAACAGCGTGTGCAGAAGCCTAGGCTGAGAGAGAACACTGGGCATTTGGAGAAATGTTAGTAATCAGGGGTGATTGTAATAAAGAGTCCAAAGGATCGGGGAAAATGGGGTGCAAATGATGAACATTTTCACATATCTGGACAACAGGCACATGGAAGAGAGATTAGCAGCTAGCTAGCTCTAGGGGGCAGAGCCAGAATCAAAGTGTAGAAATCCAGTGAAAAGGACACTGACTAAAAATTAAATTATAATAATGGCTTCCACTTAGCTTTTACAATATGCCGGAAACTGTGTTAAGGGTTTTATATCCATTATCTTGTTGGATCCTCAAAACAACCCTTTGAGGTAAACGTCATGAGGAAACAGAGACAGGTTAAATTAAATAGCTCAGGGTCACACAGGGAGGACGGGGCAGAGCTGGGATTCCAGAGTTGATGCTCCTGGTCTCCAACCTCAAACTGCTTCCTTGTGAGAATTATGCAGTCACAGAGCAAATGTGTAACTCTGAGAGTTTCCCATCACTGCAGGTGTTTAACCATGTGGCTGGGGTATTGCGGAGAATCCAGACATCAAGGAGAACCAGTAACTTTCTGAGAGTCTTCCTTTTGTGAGATTCAGGGGTTCAGTGGCGTGTCAGCAGCTGAATATGTAAACCAGCCCTCAAAGACAACCACCTTCTGCATTTGGGGCAGCTTCATTGTCGTGCGCAATGGGCTCTCCTGGGGTACCTTTAAGGGGGGTGTTTGTTATCAGTCTCCGTTGCAGAAGAGAAGGATATAGTGAGCACCGAAAAGGAGGCGGAGTGAAATGGACAGAATTAGGGCAGCTCAAACCTCCGGTAAAGACATGCATCTTTCACGAACATCTGCTTTAGCTAATGCTGGCCTTGGGCAGTACTAAATTACGTATTCAGCTCTTAAACTATCACAGATTCATGTTTCAAGAACATAACCGTGAGAAAATACTGCACCAGTAGCAGAAAAAAAACAGCCTAGCTCATCTTGGATTAAAAAATTTTTGGTGGATTTCTATGATAATTCTTCATTTTCTTTCAAATTAAAGGGCATTGTGGGAGACCAAATAGGTTAGAATGCATAGAATGTTTTGCACTGACTTATTGAAAAAAAAGAATAAAAAATTGCTTCTTTTGCTCACCATTCAGTGGAGGGTATCCAAATAACAACCAACAATAAATTACACAATGAATTCGGGAATCTTAGGGATAGAGCGACCTTAGAAAGCATTTTGATGTATTTTCTAGAACGTGGGAACTGCCTTTTATTTATAGTGAAGTGCTCCTCTAAGGTCTCAAATCATGATCTATGTAACCTGGGTAGCCCAACTCCTATCCTTGTACCAGCATTTTCTTAAAACAGAGTCATAGACTATCACAGTAGGAGGACTTTACCTGTGAATTAAAGTGGGGAGTGGGGTGGATGGAGGAGCACTCTCTTTTATCATCAATCTCGACACATTTAGTGGTCAGTAGTCAGAAAACAGTATCTGAAGTTTACCAAAATGTGTGTTTTTCAGAAATCCCAATAAATTAAAACTGAGTCACCGACAAAAACCTGCTTTGTAATGGCAACCCGAGGTCCTTGTATGCTGATGGAAGATATCTTCCAGAGTGATAACATGCCAGGTGTCACCTCAAGCAAAACTCAGAGTTGATTCTCTTCTCTCTTTAGCATGAGCAAGATATTTTCATTCCCTCTCCCTTTCCTCTCTCTCCAAACACATAACAGCTTTCATATCCCCTAAGTACTTACTCATTTAAAATCCTGCCTTCTGAACTCTTTCTGGTTCTTTCTTTCATGAAGGAAAAAATTAATCTCTTATGTATGTTATCAGCAATATGTGCAGAGCATATGCTCTTAAAAAAGTTGGGATAAACCAAAATTTTTAAAACAACATTCAAAGTCATTACTTTTGCAGCAATCGTCTCCTACTTTACTCCTTCCATAAATATTTAAATAAATGTTTAGATCATTTTTGTTTAAAGAAAGATATGCCACTAGCCTTATAGAAAAGAATTTTTCTGGCAACTTGAAAATGTATTTACAATAAATGGATAGTAAAGATTTTACAATAAGGGTCCTATGAGTAACAAAATATCTCAGCTGTCAAGGAGCAGGCAGGTGGGCAGGTGGTTCTTCTTAAACAGAATTCAACCCACTGACGCCAGCCATGGTCCAATTGAGGGGACCGCTGTGGATCAGGGCAGGGAAGACAGAGCTGGAAGGAGACAGTTACAGCTGCAGCGAACTGAAAACATCTCTGCTCATTTCCTCTCTGGTCTAAAGCGCACAGGAGAAGCACTGATCTTTGCCAGCCAGCCCCAAACACACACTGTAAGAGGAAGATGAATCAAACTCAGCAGAAGCGCGCTTGCTCCCATGGCTGCTGAGGAAGCAGGGAGGATTTTGGTGTGGGGGACAGCAGTACTGACGGTGTCTGAGGTGGGCAGGCGGGGTGATGCTGGTCGGTGCCCAGAGGCCATCAGAGGCTGGGACTTTCAGGCCTGCCCCCACGGGTGCCCAGCAGCAGTCTCAGCACGGCAGTCCGACCTTCCAGGGCTTCTGGACACCCTGATGCCTCTGTGCCAGGGGTTACGTGGCTGGAAGAGGTGTAGGAGCCAATCAAGGTTCTTTCTGACAACGACATTTCTCTCTGAGGCCTTCCACTGGCTTAAGTGACTGAGCATCACTGAATAGTATCAGTCATGTCAAGCTGTCCAAACTCACACGAGTGTCTTTGTTAAGCACTTTATTCCTCCAAGTCAGCACAAAATTTGAGGTCTGTAGGATGTTCTGTCAACGTTTTTGCTTCCTTTTTCCCTCCAAAAGCCATTTTTCAGGTTGCATATTTGTGTATGTGTGTTAAAACTAAAGACGTCTGTCAAACATGTTTCATTTAAATGTTTTTTGTGTTTGTCTCTTCATGGATAGGGAACTGTTCTATTTTCCTTTGCTGTTTGTCTTCCTTCATTTGGCAAAGCCGTCCCCTCTTCCCCCAGTGATTTAGAACAGAGAGGAAAGTAATATCAGGCCTTAATTTAACAGCAGCACTACATCTGCCATTAGACAACTTTTACTTCCTCTCTGAGTAGCAGAGAAACTGTCTTTCCTCAACAGAAATGTCAAATGAACACAGTCCTTAAATAAGAACACGAATTTGACCTTTACCGGATGTCTTTATTCTTTAACATTCTTCAAAGATACACACTTGAAAACGTTAAGACTTAACTGACACCCAGCATGGATGTTTCATTGTCTGTTGTTTCTAAGCTGCCAGAGGCTTTCTTATGTGGACAAAATGACTATTTATGTCATAGTGGAGCACAATTATTTATTCACCTAGCAGAGCAGAGGAAATAATTTTCAAACTAAAAACACAAAATGGGTTGTTTCTACCACAAACTTCCCACAAAAACGGGAATCTTACTTCCTAAGTAGAACCAGGCCCTCGCTCCATTCTCTGCCCAGCAGAAAAATTACATGGCTTTTAGCTTTAATGGTCTTTTAGGCTTGTCGCCAAAAGAAGTTCCAAAAAAACTTTTCTGGTCCCAATTTGCCCTCTCAGCCCAGTTCTTTCGTAAGCAGGAAGGAGAGATCCTGGAGAGTATCCAAAGCCAGGCTCTATGAAGCGAAGCCCGAGGCCAAAGAACCGCTCCACACAATTGAGAGGAGAGAAAAAGGAGGCCCACGACCACAGAGAGTCCGACTCTGACAGAGCAGGCTTCAGGGTGGTGGGCACGGCTTAACTGATGGAGTGACTGCCGGGTACGTGTGTTCCTGACGTTGTACAGACTGATACGTGGCTGCCGAGGTGGGGCTGGGGAAGCACCTGGACCAAGCGCATGTAGAGATGTGGCTGACGCCCTCGTCTGTCGTCGCTGTGCTGTGTCCTCATCCATTTCTGTCTTCAGTAAACAAACGTTGCTTTAGTGTTTTCTTTAAAGCTTTGCATTTCTAGCTGAACATTTCACACGTGGGTCCTGAGCTGTTCCTGATCAGGAAGCAGAGGACACTTCTCCGATTCTTCACGGGCATCTCCAAGCTACAGGAATTTCAGAAGAACATAAGAGTATTCACACCAAGGCCACAGGGGAACTTGAGAGTAATGCCCATACGTGCCTGGTTAGACACTATTCTCTCTGTTAGCTCAGCTTCCTCACTCTTAAGACAACTGTAACTGTTACAGCTGTGGCCTCTGTGATAACCACGTCACACGTAGGCTTCACCCTCCAAAACTCTGGCATTCCATCTGGTTCTCTTCATTCATTCAGCACCCATTTCCACACTACTGATGCACTGTGAGAGATTCAAGGTCGAATTCCATTCAGAACCTGCCTTCAAAGAACTTAGAGTTACCCAGAGAGATACCATCATGAGATAGCACAAAGGACAGGAGTAGCCATCACGATTTGCCCAAAGCAGTGAGGGCCATTAGGAAGGCACTGGAAAACAGCAGTTCTTCAAAGGAGGGGAGGGTTGCTTCAGCTGTGGTGATCAACGATGACTGAAAGGCAGGAGCTGCACCTGAGGAGGCCTTGAAGGATCCGTGGGCTGAGATCTGCAGAGGCTGAGGGCGGGCATTCCAATTTGAGCCGAGGAAGCATGGAGCATCATTTTCTTTCTTTTTCTTTTTTTTTTTTTTGCGGTACGTGGGCCTCTCACTGTTGTGGCCTCTCCCTTTGTGGAGCACAGGCTCCGGACGCGCAGGCTCAGTGACCATGGCTCACGGGCCCAGCCGCTCCGCGGCATGTGGGATCTTCCCGGACCGGGGCACGAACCCGTGTCTCCTGCATCGGCAGGCGGACTCCCAACCACTGCGCCCCAGGGAAGCCTGCATCATTTTCTTTTCACTTCCTCCAGCCAGGTCGGTTCCTGACAGAGCTGGGAAATGCGTCAGTAACGTTGGTGGATGTGCTCCAGGCACTTGCTTACTCCACCACAGCCAGCCAGGTTAAAAAAATGTAAAGCTGTCACAAATAGACAAAAATAAAACAAAAGGTTAAAATGATCTGGATTTGAGGAACTTTAAAAAAAATCTCTCTAAAACAAAAAAGGGGGTGCCCTGGTAGTATCAATGCGTAATTTGGCTGGGTTCTAAGTCATGTCTGAGTGTTCCCTGAGCCTGGCTTGGAGTGACTGGAACGTTCCTTATGTCTGCAGGATTCTCAGACACAACAGGAAGATGAGAGCCCTGTCCTGGATGCCTCTGGAGATGGAGCTTGTGTGACTGTTTTCAAAATAAAAGATGATTCCCGAGAATCAGAAAGCTGCAAATGCTGTGACAAACTTACAGCCTCGGGTTTTGTATGAACAAATCTGAACCTGTGACTGGAATGTTCTCACAGTTATTTAAGTTCCCAGAGTATGTCGAGTCTTCCTCCTAACCATATCATTATTATTGAAATGTAAGAAAAAGAAAGCTGAGAAATGGCATCCTTCTGAATAAGTGTCAGAGAGCCAAAAATGTAATAGTCCATCATAAGCATTTCCAAACCTTTCAAATACAAGACAACACAGTTAAATCATTTTTATTACAGGCATAAAATAAAAATTAGTATAAAATATTAAATGTTTATGAGCACAGACTCTGCTTTTAACAATTTACAATTTAGATGGGATGATTTAGCAATTAAATTATCTCATAATTACTCTCCTTGATATATTAAGTTCACTAAATTTCACCTTCAGTCATTTAATGGCAAAAGACCATGGTATTTTTAGTCCTATTTAAAATATTAGCCCTATAGTCAAGAAAACTCTTCTACCAGAAGTCTTTTCTTTCTCAGGTCACTAGTCTCTAAATGGTGCACATGAGACAACGGCAAGGTTTAAACCCCTGGGGTGGGGGGTGGCAGTGGGCAGAGAGTGCATTACATTTCATGCCCACTATGACAGCTACACCCTGGAATTTCTGTCTTCTGCCCAACTTAAGAAAGAGTGGCTTGGGGAAAGGCAGCATTTGCAATGCAGACGGTTGTGAAGGTTGCAAAGGCCCTTTGTGCAGGCCTCCCAGTGCACAAGAGCAGCTGACTGCACACATTTATGTCACATCTGTAGCAGAGTGACAGCTTTCATTCTGGGAGGCCAGGTGGAGCAGGAGAGTGGACTGTTCCCTTCAGGCCATATTAGAAGGCTCCATTACCACACACACCCCCAGCCCACTTTCTGAGACCATGCAGCCTCCAGAAAGCCCACGGAGGTTACAATGTCTTACTAAGGCAGTACGAACAGGTAAAGAGGTTGATAAAAATCCAATGCAAAAGCTGGTCAGTGGGCTTGAGCAAAACAGCATCTGTGAGCGGTAGGTGGAACTGCAGTGTCCCAGAGCAGGGGTTTGCACGTGACCGGCATGAGGAGGGTGTCCGTGCTTCTGGGAAGGTAGCTGCCCAGTGCGGGATGTCAGGATGGGCAAAAAAGGCATCTCTGTGGGAGGGCAGGGGCTGGAAGTGGGCTGATGAAGAGGGTCAGAGACTGAATGAGTGAAGAGGGCATTCACGTTGGATTCTGATTAACTAAGTACTGTGTTAAGGATAATGGGAGCTAGGTTTCTCATTGTCTGAGAAGGGAGTTACAATTATGGAAAAGAAGAGAGCTAAAAGTTCTCACATGTTGGTATGAACCATGGTTTTCAATACATCTAGATAGATATAGAAAAATACAATATGTGTATGTATATATATTTCCTACTTCTGCCCACCAAAAAGGACCTGGAAACAGGGACATCTCAATAGTACTGAGCACATCTAGCACCCAGATATTGGTTTCTAAATACCAATCTTTACTAAAAGAAACCAGGGCACCTTGGAGAAATGGCTGATTCCATGGCTGGTACAGAGAAAGAACAAAATGAGCTTGGAGTTTCTTTTTGTGCCCAGAAGTAAGAAAGTGCTTAAAGAACGATGAGGACGTGCCAAAAGGACACAGGAACCAGACTGAAGGGGCTCTCACTGGCCAAATCTGATATAATTTGAGGATCAAACTAAATAATTTTAGTAATGAATTATAACCCATTACATAAAATAGGAAACCATGAGTTCACAGTGATATAAATAAATGAACGAGTAAATTGAAGGTATGATGAGGAATTAGATGTTTACACGGTCTCAAAACACCTCCCCCCAAAATACTTATTCATTACAAATAGAAAAAGAGAACTTCTACAGTGGAGAAGCCTGGCAGATTCCACCCTAATCGAAGGATCAAAGTAGGCAATATCAGTAATGGAACAAACTGAGACTGTATATGCCACCTGCATCATGCCTATGGTTTTCCTGCCACAGATATGTATTGTGACTCTAATCACAAGGAAATAGGAAACCCAAATGGAAGGAAATTCCACAAAATAACTGGCCTATAATCTTTAAAGTGTCAAGGTCATGATAATCAAGGAAAGACCAAAGAGATTAAAAGAAATGACAACTGGGAATTCCCTGGTGGTCCAGTGGTAAAGGATGGCCTTCCAATGCAGGGGACGTGGCTTCAATCCCTGGTCGGGGAACTGAGATCCCACATGCCACAGAGGAACTAAGCCCTCGCACTATAACTACTGAGCCCGTGCATCTCAACTGGAGAGCCCACATGCCACAAACTACAGAGCCCATGCTCTCTGGAGCTTGTGCGCCACAACTAGTGGGAGGAAACCCACATGCCACAACTAGAGAGAAGTCTGGGCACCACAACTAGAGAGGAGCCCGCACGCAACAATGAAAATCACTTGTGCCGCGATGAAGACCAGACACAGCCAAAAATAAAATAAATAAAGATACCTACACCAACCAACTTCTAAAAAAAAAGAAAAGAAAGAAAGAAAGAAATGACAACTAAGCTCAACCTGTGATTCTGAACTGGATCCTTTGGCTATAAAAACATTGTTGGGATAATTAGGAAGACTTGAATGCTGCCTGACGGTCAGATAGTAGTATTATATCAGTGTTAATTTCCTGATTTTTTTAGTTGAATTGTATTTCTGTTAGAGAAATTCCTTGTTTGTAGGAATACACAATACATACAAGATATTCTGGGATGTTGGGAGCATCATGTAGGCAACTTTCTCTGAAATGGTGCATAAAAAGAGTTATCTGTACCATACTTACAATTTTTTTGTAAGTTTGAGATTTTTAAAAAGCAGTTAATTGAGGGAGGAACCAAGATGCCGGAGTAGAAGGACGTGCTCCCACTCCCTCTTGCGAGAACACCAGAATCACAACTAGCTGCTGGACAATCATCGACAGGAAGACACTGGAACTCACCAACAAAGACACCCCACATCCAGAGACAAAGGAGAAGCCACAATGAGATGGTAGGGGGGGTGCAATCACAGTAAAATCAAATCCCATAACTGGTGGGGGGGTGACTCACAGACTGGAGAACAACTATACCACAGAAGTCCACCCACTGGACTGAAGGTTCTGAGCCCCACGTCAGGCTTCCCAACCTGGGGGTCCAGCAACGGGAGGAGGAATTCCTAGAGAAACAGACTTTGAAGCCTAGTGGGAATTGATTGCAGGACTTCGACAGACTGGGGGAAACAGAGACTCCACTCTTGGAGGGCACACACAAAGTAGTGTGCGCATTGGGACAGAGGGGAAGGAGTAGTGACCCCAGGGGAGACTGAACCAGACCTACCTGCAGAGGCGGAGGGGGGGGGCAGGCTGTGGCTCACCATGGGGACAAGGACACTGGAAGCAGAAGTTCTGGGAAGTACTCCTTGGCGTGAGCCCTCCCAGAGTCTGTCATTAGCCCCACCGAAGAGCCCAGGTAGGCTCCAGTGTTGCGTTGCCTCAGGCCAAACAACCAACAGGGAGGGAACCCAGCCCCACCCATCAACAGTCAAGTGGATTAAAGTTTCACTGAGCTCTGCCAACCAGAGCAACGGTCAGCTCTACCCACCACCAGTCCCTCCCATCAAGCCTCTTAGGTAGCCTCATCCACCAGAGGGCAGACAGCAGAAGCAAGAAGAACTACAGTCCTGCAGCCTGTGGAACAAAAACCACATTCACAGAAAGACAGACAAGATGAAAAGGCAGAGGGCTATGTACCAGATGAAGAAACAAGATAAAACCCCAGAAAAACAACTAAATGAAGTGGAGATAGGCAACCTTCCAAAAAAAAATTCAGAATAATGATAGTGAAGATGATCCAGGACCTCGGAAAAAGAATGGAGGCAAAGATCAAGAAGATGAAAGAAACGTTTAACGAAGACCTAGAAGAATTAAAGAACAAACAAACAGAGATGAACAAATATAATAACTGAAGTGAAAACTACACTAGAAGGAATCAATAGCAGAATAACTGAGGCAGAAGAACGGATAAGTGACCTGGAAGACAGAATGGTGGAATTCACTGCTGCGGAACAGACTAAAGAAAAAAGAATGAAAAGAAATGAAGACAGCCTAAGAGACCTCTGGGACAACATTAAACACAACAACATTCGCATTATAGGGGCCCCAGAAGGAGAAGAGAGAGAGAAAGGACCCGAGAAAATATTTGAAGAGATTATAGTCGAAAACTTCCCTAACATGGGAAAGGAAATACCCACCCAAGTCCAGGAAGCGTAGCGAGTCCCATGAGGATGAACCCAAGGAGAAACATGCCAAGACACATAGTAATCAAATTGGCAAAAATTAAAGACAAAGAAAAATTGAAAGCAGCAAGGGAAAAACAAAAAATAACATACAAGGGAACTCCCATAAGGTTAACAGCTGATTTCTCAGTGTAAACTCTACAAGCCAGAAGGGAGTGGCATGATATACTTAAAGTGATGAAAGGGAAGAACCTACAACCAAGATTACTCTACCGGCAAGGATCTCATTCAAATTCGATGGAGAAATCAAAAGCTTTACAGGGGGATTCCCTGGTGGCACAGTGGTTGAGAGTCCACCTGCCGATGCAGGGGACACAGGTTTGTGCCCTGGTCCGGGAAGATCCCACATGCCGTGGAGTGGCTAGGCCTGTGAGCCATGGCTGCTGGGCCAGTGCGTCTGGAGCCTGTGCTCCCCAACGGGAGAGGCCACAACAGTGACAGGACCTCGTATGGCAAAAAAAAAAAAAAAAATCTTTACAGACAAGCAAAAGCTAAGAGAATTCAGCACCACCAAACCAGCTCAACAACAAATGCGAAAGGAACTTCTCTGAGTGGGAAACACAAGAGAAGAAAAGGACCTACAAAAACAAACCCAAAACAATTATGGAAATGGGCATAGGAACATACAGATATATAATTACCTTAAATGTGAATGGATTAAATGCTCCAACCAAAAGACACAGGCTTGCTGAATGGATACAAAAACAAGACCCATATATATGCTGTCTACAAGAGACGCGCTTCAGACCTAGGGACACATACAGACTGCAAGTGAGGGGATGGAAAAAGATATTCCATGCCAATGGAAATCAAAAGAAAGCTGGAGTAGGGCTTCCCTGGTGGTGCAGTGGTTGAGAGTGCGCCTGCCAATGCAGGGGACACGGGTTCATGCCCGGTCCAGGAAGGTCCCACATGCTGCGGAGTGGCTGGGCCCGTGAGCCACGGCTGCTGGGCCTGCGCGTCCGGAGCCTGTGCTCTGCAATGGGAGAGGCCACAACAGTGAGAGGCCCGCATACCACAAAAAAAAATAAAATAAAAAAGAAAGCTGGAGTAGCCATACTCATATCAGATAAAATAGACTTTAAAATAAAGAATGTTACAAGAGACAAGGAAGGACACTACATAACAATCAAGGGATCAATCCAAGAAGAAGATATAACAATTATATATATATATGCACCCAACATAGGAGCACCTCAATACATAAGGCAACTGCTAACAGCTATAAAAGAGGAAATCGACAGTAACACAATAATACTGGGGGACTTTAACACCTCACTTACACCAATGGACAGATCATCCAAAATGAAAATAAATAAGGAAACAGAAGCTTTAAATGACACAATAGACCAGATAGAGTTAATTGATATTTATAGGACATTCCATCCAAAAACAGCAGATTATACTTTCTTCTCAAGTGTGCACGGAACATTCTCCAGGATAGGTCACATCTTTAGTCAAAAATCAAGCCTCAGTAAATTTAAGAAAATTGAAATCATATCAAGCATCTTTTCTGACCACAACACTATGAGATTAGAAATGAATTACAGGGAAAAAAACGTAAAAAACACTAACACATGGAGGCTAAACAATACGTTACTAAATAACCAAGAGATCACTGAAGAAATCAAACAGGAAATCAAAAAATACCTAGAGACAAATGACAATGAAAACACGATGATCCAAAACCTATGGGATGCAGCAAAAGCAGTTCTAAGAGGGAAATTTATAGCTATACAAGCCTACCTCAAGAAACAAGAAAAACCTCATGTAAACAATCTAACCTTACACCTAAAGGAACTAGAGAGAGAAGAACAAACAAAACCCAAAGTTAGCAGAAGGAAAGAAATCAAAAAGATCACAGCAGAAATAAATGAAATAGAAACAAAGAAAACAATAGCAAAGATCAATAAAACTAAAAGCTGGTTCTTTGACAAGATAAACAAAATTGATAAACCATTAGCCAGACTCATCAAGAAAAAGAGGGAGAGGACTCAAATCAATAAAATTAGAAACGGAAAAGGAGAAGTTACAACAGACACCACAGAAATACAAAGAATCCTAAGAGACTACTACAAGCAACTCTATGCCAATAAAATGGACAACCTGGAAGAAATGGACAAATTCTTAGAAAGGTATAACCTTCCAAGACCGAACCAGGAAGAAACAGAATACATGAACAGACCAATCACAAGTAATGAAATTGAAACTGTGATTAAAAATCTTGCAACAAACAGAAGTCCAGGACCAGATGGCTTCACAGGTGAATTCTATCAAACATTTAGAGAAGAGCTAACACCCATCCTTCTCAAACTCTTCCAAAAAATTGCAGAGGAAGGAACACTCCCAAACTCATTCTATGAGGCCACCATCACCCTGATACCAAAACCAGACAAAGATACTACAAAAAAAGAAAATTACAGACCAATATCACTGATGAATATAGATGCAAAAATCCTCAACAAGATACTAGCAAACAGAATCCAACAACACATTGAAAGGATCATACAACATGATCAAGTGGGATTTACCCCAGGGATGCAAGGATTCTTCAATATATGCCAATCAATCAATGTGATACACCACAGTAACAAATTGAAGAATAAAAACCATATGATCATCTCAATAGATGCAGAAAAAGCTTTTGACAAAACTCAACACCCATTTATGATAAAAACTCTCCAGAAAGTGGGCATAGAGGGAACCTACCTCAACATAATAAAGGTCATATACGACAAACCCACAGCAAACATCATTCTCAATGGTGAAAAACTCAAAGCATTTCCTCTAAGATCAGGAATGAGACAAGGATGTCCACTCTCACCACTATTATTCAACATAGTTTTGGAAGTCCTAGCCACGGCAATCAGAGAAGAAAAAGAAATAAAAGGAATACAAATTGGAAAAGAAGAAGTAAATCTGTCACTGTTTGCAGATGACATGATACTATACATAGAGAATCCTAAAGATGCCACCAGAAAACTACTAGAGCTAATCAATGAATTTGTTAAAGTTGCAGGATACAAAATTAATGCACAGAAATCTCTTGCATTCCTATACACTAATGATGAAAAATCTGAAAGAGAAATTATAGAAACACTCCCATTTACCCTGCAACAAAAAGAATAAAATACCTAGGAATAAACTTACCTAAGGAGACAAAAGACCTGTATGCAGAAAACTATAAGACACTGATGAAAGAAATTAAAGATGATACAAACAGATGGAGAGATATACCATATTCTTTGATTGGAAGAATCAATATTTTGAAAATGTCTATACTACCCAAAGCAATCTACAGATTCAATGCAATCCCTATCAAATTACCAGTGGCAGTTTTTACGGAAATAGGACAAATCATCTTAAAATTTGTATGGAGACACAAAAGACCCCGAATAGCCAACGCAGTTTTGAGGGAAAAAAATGGAGCGGTAGGAATCAGACTCCCTGGCTTCAGGCTATACTACAAGGCTACAGTAATCAAGACAATTTGCTACTGGCACAAAAACAGAAACATAGATCAATGGAACAAGATAGAAAGCCCAGAGATAAACCCACACACCTATGGTCAACTAATCTATGACAAAGGAGGCAAAGATATACAATGGAGAAAAGACAATCTCTTCAGTAAGTGGTGCTGGGAAAATTGGACAGCTACATGTAAAAGAATGAAATTAGAACACTCCCTAACACCATACACAAAAATAAACTCAAAATGGATTCGAGACCTACATGTAAGACCGGACACTATAAAACTCTTAGAGGAAAACATAGGAAGAACACTCTTTGACATAAATCACGGCAAGATCTTTTTTGATCCACCTCCTAGAATAATGGAAATAAAAACAAAAATAAACAAATGGGACCTAATGAAACTTAAAAGCTTCTGCACAGCAAAGGAAACCATAAACAAGATGAAAAGACAACCCTCAGAATGGGAGAAAATATTTGCAAATGAATCAATGGACAAAGGATTAATCTCCAAAATATATAAACAGCTCATGCAGCTCAATATTAAAGAAACAAACAACCCAATCCAAAAATGGGCAGAAGACCTAAATAGACATTTCTCCACAGAAGACATACAGATGGCCAAGAAGCACATGAAAAGCTGCTCAACATCACTAATTATTAGAGAAATGCAAATCAAAACCACAATGAGGTATCACCTCACACCAGTTAGAATGGGCATCATCACAAAATCTACACACAACAAATGCTGGAGAGGGTGTGGAGAAAAGGGAACCGTCTTGCACTGTTGGTGGGAATGTAAATTGATACAGCCACTATGGAGAACAGTATGGAGGTTCCTTAAAAAACTACAAAGAGGACTACCATATGATCCAGCAATCCCACTACTGGGCATATACCCAGAGAAAACCATAATTCAAAAAGACACATGCATCCGAATGTTCATTGCAGCACTATTTACAATAGCCACGTCATGGAACCAACCTAAATGCCCATCGACAGACAAATGGATAAAGAAGATGTGGTACATATATACAATGGAATATTGTTCAGCCATAAAAAGGAATGAAATTGAGTCATTTGTAGAGACGTGGATGGATCTAGAGACTGTCATACAGAGTGAAGTAAGTCAGGAAGAGAAAAACAAATATAATATATTAACACATGTATGTGGAGCCTAGAAAGATGGTACAGATGAACCGGTTTGCAGGGCGGAAGTTGATACACAGATGTAGAGAACAAACGTATGGACACCAAGGGGGGAAAACCGCTGTGGGGTGGGGATGGTGGTGTGCTGAATTGGGCGATTGGGACTGACATGTATACACTGATGTGTATAAAATGGATGACTAATAAGAACCTGCAGTATAAAAAAAAAAACAAAGAAAAAAAACAACTAATATTAAACTTTCTTTGGGTTATTTGTATGGAAATATGTTAATATAAATGTTTCAGACATTACATGAAATTTCTAAAAATCTTACGTGTTCTGGTATAATGTTATAAGTCATAATTCTAGTTATTACTTTCAAATGTATATCTCAGAAATAACTAAATTTCCTTGTCAATTGCATTATTATGAACTTTCATCAAATCTTTAACCGTGGTCATTTTTAAGTCTTTTGTCATTTACAGACAGTTCTGGGTGTACTCTGATGATTTTGAAAGGTGTTCCTATAAAAGGGTTTCATCTTCAAGGAAATCATGGAAAAGACTCTGACAAGTACAGGTTTCTGGTAACTGACTCTACTGCTGAACTGAATGAATAAGCATTTTCAGAACTCTTATGGAAAACTGATGAATTCATAAAAGTGCCAACAAAAGATCAAGATGAAAAAAAATTAATTACATGGGACTGAGTGAACTGATGAGGGTGATTATAATTTTTTGACTTTTTATTTGAATAAAAAAAAATCCCACAAGGACTCAGAGGCAAAAAATATACAAATCAATTTTCACTGCAAAGTAAAGGAGCTGTTACAGTGGAGGATTACTGGACTGAATGTCAATATTATGACATAGTATGAGTGTGTTTCGTGTTTGGTAATTGCAATCATTGTTGCTTTTGTTGTGGTCATCCATTTACAATGCTTGGTGTCAGTTTATTTATCTCTTGTAAAAATAAAATACAGTGTGTGTGTGTGAAAAAATAAATTAATTTTTAAAAAGCAGTTAATTAATTACTTCTCTTCAATGAATGTTGACTCTCATTGTGAAATAGGCGATGGTTACCCTCATCAGGATTTGCAACAATCCGCCATTCTCAAATATACATGTTGATGAGAAGATGGAGTTTGGAAACATTAGGAACAGTTGGCTGTACACACAATTCAATTTCTTTCCTTAAAACAACTAATAGATAATTTTCTTTGTTCATCCAGTCTCCGTTTATTATGGATTGCTACGTTGCAGCAGTTTTCAAGCGAGTGACTATGTCCATATGAATGCATCATATCACACTGAATATAATTCTTCAGTAGATGCATTAACAGATCTTTTCTGAAAAATGATATACTAATGATGCAAATTATTTAATTACAGCATTATGAATGGGCCTATCATCTTGATTTATAGAACTTTGTATAATTCTACTGGTTTATGGAACTTATGTACATGAGCCTTCAAGCCTGATATTCCCACATAAGTAAAAACTTTCTGGTAAGCAAATTTGCTAGCCATTTACTACCTTCTTGATCTAAACTATCATTTCTCTTAAAACCACATTATAAATTTTGGAGATTAATCCTTGGTCAGTCGCTTCATTTGCAAATATTTTCTCCCATTCTGAGGGTTGTCTTTTTGTCTGGTTTATGTTTTCCTTTGCTGTGCAAAAGCTTTTAAGTTTCATTAGGTCCCATTTCTTTTCTTTTCTTTTCTTTTCTTTTTTGTGGTACACGGGCCTCTCACTGTTGTGGCCTCTCCCGTTGCGGAGCACAGGCTCCGGACGCGCAGGCTCAGCGGCCATGGCTCACGGGCCCAGCCGCTCCGCAGCATGTGGGATCTTCCTGGACTGGGGCACGAACGTGTGTCCCCAGCATTGGCAGGTGGACTCTCAACCACTGCGCCATCAGGGAAGCCCCCATTTCTTTATTTTTGTTTTTATTTCCATTTCTCTAGAAGGTGGGTCAAAAAGGATCTTGCTATGATTTATGTCATACAGTGTTCTGCCTATGTTTTCCTCTAAGAGTTTTACAGCGGCTGGCCTTACACTTAGGTCTTTAATCCATTTGGAATTTATTTTTGTGTATGGTGTTCTAATTTCATTCTTTTACATGTAGCTGTCCAGTTTTCCCAGCACCACTTATTGAAGAGACTGTCTTTTCTCCATTGTATATCCTTGCCTCCTTTGTCATAGATTAGTTGACCATAGGTGTGTGGGTTTATCTCTGGGCTTTCTATCTTATTCCATTGATCTATGTTTCTGTTTTTGTGCCAGTACCATATTGTCTTGATTACTGTAGCCTTGTAGTATAGTCTGAAGCCAGGGAGTCTGATTCCTCCAGCTCCGTTTTTTTCCCTCAAGACTGCTTTGGCTATTCAGGGTCTTTTGTGTCTCCATACAAATTTTAAGATTTTTTCTTCTAGTTCTGTAAAAACTGCCACTGGTAATTTGATAGGGATTGCATTGAATCTGTAGATTTCTTTGGGTAGTAGAGTCATTTTCACAATCTTGATTCTTCCAATCCAAGAACATGGTATATCTCTCCATCTGTTTGTATCATCTTTGATTTCTCTCATCAGTGTCTTATAGTTTTCTGAGTACAGGTCTTTTGTCTCCCTAGGTAGGTTTATTCCTAGGTATTTCATTCTTTTTGTTGCAACGGTGAATGGGATTGTTTCCTTAATTTCTCTTTCTGATCTTTCATTGTTAGTGTACAGGAATGCAAGAGATTTCTGTGTATTAATCTTGTATCCTGCAACTTTAACAAATTCATTGATTAACTCTAGTAGTTTTCTGGTGGCATCTTTAGGATTCTCTATGTATAGTATCATGTCATCTGCAAACAGTGACAGTTTTACTTCTTCTTTTCTGAGTTGGATTCCTTTTATTTCTTTTTCTTCTCTGATTGCCGTGGCTAGGACTTCCAAAACTATGTTGAATAATAGTGGCGAGAGTGGACATCTTTGTCTCGTTCCTGATCTTAGAGGAAATGCTTTGAGTTTTTCACCATTGAGAATGATGTTTGCTGTGGGTTTGTTGTATATGGCCTTTATCATGTTGAGGTAGGTTCCCTCTATGCTTACTTTCTGGAGAACTTTTATCATAAATAGGTGTTGAATTTTGTCAAAAGCTTTTTCTGCATCTATTGAGATGATCATATGGTTTTTATTCTAAAATTTGTTAATATGGTGTATCACATTGATTGATTTGCATATATTGAAGAATCCTTGCATCCCTGGGGTAAATCCCACTTGATCATGTTGTATGATCCTATTAATGTGTTGTTGGATTCTGTGTGCTAGTATTTTGTTGAGGATTTTTGCATCTATATTCATCAGTGATATTGGTCTATAATTTTCTTTTTTTGTGATATCTTTTTCTGGTTTTGGTATCAGTGTGATGGTGGTTTTGTAGAATGAATTTGGGAGTGTTCCTCCCTTTGGAATTTTTTGGAAGAGTTTGGGAAGGATCGTGTTAGCTTCTCTAAATGTTTGACAGAATTCACCTATGAAGCCATCTGGCCCTGGACTTTTGTTTGTTGGAAGATTTTTAATTACAGTTTCAATTTCACTACTTGTGATAGGTCTCCTTATTTTTTCTAATTCTTCCTGGTTCAGTCTTGGAAAATTGTATCTTTCCAAGAATTTGTCCATTTCTTCGTGGTGGTCCATTTTATTGGCATATAGTTGTTTGTAGTGGTCTCTTATAATCCTTTGTATTTCTGCAGTGTCAGTTGTGATTTCTCCTTTTTCATTTCTAATTTTATTGATTTGAGTCTTCTCCCTCTTTTTCTTGATGAGTCTGGTTAAGGGTTTATCAATTTTGTTTATCTTCTCAAAGAACTAGCTTTTAGTTTTATTGATCTTTTCTATTGTTTTCTTCATTTCTATTTCATTTATTTCTGCTCCGATCTTTAGGATTTCTTTCCTTCTACTGACTTTGGATTTTCTTTGTTATTCTTTCTCTAGCTGCTTTAAGTATAGGGTTAGATTATTTATTTGAGATATTTCTTGTTTCTTGAGGGGAAATTGAATTGCTATAAACTTCCCTCATATTTATTTATTTATTTGGCTTCACCAGGTCTTAGTTGCAGAACATGGGATCTTCGCTGCAGTGTGTGGGATCTTTAGTTGCAGCATGCGGGATCCTTAGATGCTGCATGTGGGATCTAGTTCCCTGAACTGGGGCCCCTGCATTGGGAGCGTGGAGTCTTAACTGCTGGACCACCAGGGAAGTCCCTGAATCTTGCTTTTTTGAACTCAACAAAACCTCATGGAAATCGCTCCAAAACAACTGGTATGACTTTAATTCATTTTAAAGTGTTGCATAATATTGCATAATGTGGTTGTGCCATAATTTATTCAGTCATTCTCCTACTGGCAGGGTTTAATTTATTTCCCCCTTTTATTTTTTTGCTAAACAATGTACAAATAAATATTCTCTTATATATGTCCTTATGTCCTTCTGCTTTTATTTCTGTGGATTAGATTCCCAGGAACGGGATAGATGTTTCCAGACAGCATCTTAAAAAAAGGGTTGGAACAATTTATAATGTGTGCACATCTTTTAATGCTCATCCTTAACAATATTAAGAATTAATTTTGAGTTATTTAAACTTCTTCCTAGTCCAGTGGCTGTAAAGTGATTCACTCACTCCTTCAATAAACACTTACTGAACACTTATATACCAGGTGCTGTTGTTGGGAGCTGTATACAGCTGAGAACAAAACAAACCAAGTCCTTGTGCTCACAGAGCTTCCATTCTGGAGAGGTCGATGGACGACAAACACGTAAATACATGGAAGTCAGAGGGGAGCTGAAGAGAAGGGGACAAGAGCGACAGAGGCAGTGGAGCAGACAGTGCTATTTGAGACAGGGTGCTCAGGAAGGACATCTCCGAGGTGGCATTTGAGCAGAGACTTGGAGAAAGCGTGGAACGGGGTCACGGGACGAGTGGACAGCCGGTGAAGGCTCTGAGGTTGGTGCACGTTTGGCACGGCTTGCTGGAGGAACAGCAAGGGGCCAGTGTGGCTGGCAGGGATCTCTGTCCCTATATACCTCGCAACTCCTGGAAGCCACCTGCTGAAGTAGGGCCACTGAAACTCACTGGGGGTGGCACCACTGGCGTACTGTACACTGCTGGCTGCTGCATACAGCAGGAGCGTGCTGAGAATACACTGGAACAGGAGGAGAGGCCTCTATCTGCCCCCGTTTTCCTCCAGAGTCTCCACTGGCAAAACCGGCACCTAAATACATTGTAAATATTTTTTCCAAAGTTACCATTTTTCTGTTGGCTTTGTATAGAGCCCAGTTTGTCTTCCCAGAGTTAAAAACCGTGTGTGTGTGTGTGTGTGTGTGTGTGTGTGCGTGTGTGTGTATATATACACACACACACACAGTTTATATACATATATATATATATATATATATATAATTTATACATTATACATTTTGTCTATAACTTCTAGGTTTCCAGTGGTGATTAAAGAAGGCCTTTTCAGTCCCTAGATGGTATGCATACACCTCTAGATTTTCTTGAAATTTTTAGAGTTCCATTTTTTTACTTTCAAATCTTTAGTCCATCTAGATTATATTTTTTAATGTGATGTAAATAAGGATCCAGTTATATCTTCTTTCAGACATCCATTGTACTGACACTATTTATTAAATAATCCATCTTTTTTCCACTGAAATGAAACCTTGTCATCTATTACATTTTTGTACTTGCTGGGATCTAATTTTTCTTCTCTGTTTGGTTCCACTGATCTCTTTGTCTCTTCTGGATTCCATGCCGACTTGATTGTAGAGCTTAGATCACGACCCATTATTTTGTAAGGAAGTGTACTCACTGTTCTTTTCCATAATTTTCTTAGCTATTCTAGGGGCACTTATTCTTTCATTTAAGTTTTTTTTGTTTTTTTTTTTTTTTTTTTTGTGGTACACGAGCCTCTCACTGTTGTGGCCTCTCCCATTGCGGAGCACAGGCTCCGGACGCGCAGGCTCAGCGGCCATGGCTCAGGGGCCCAGCCACTCCACAGTATGTGGGATCTTCCCGGACCGGGGCACGAACCCATGTCCCCTGCATCGGCAGGCGGACTCTCAACCACTGCGCCACCAGGGAAGCCCTAGAATTGACGTTTTATGGTATAAGTCTTCCAATCCAAAAAGAATATTTGTTCAGATCTTGTTTTATATCATCCAATACGAGTCTTTGGTTTTCTCCTTTTAGAGACTGCATTTTTTCATTAAATTCATTTCTAAGTATTTGTGGCTTTTGTTACCATTGTGAATGAAATATATTTTCTAGTTTCTATTTCTAGGTGCTTGCGGCAGTTGCTGGACAGAAACACATGGTATACTGAAGTGAGGTAGTGAAATTTAAAAAGAAAGTGTTTATAAAGGTGTGGGCATAAGGAAGAGAAGTCAATGAGTGAGTGGAGAAGCATGCCAGGGTGAGGCAAAACAGAGTTGGAAGGGAGTTGGAAGGGTTGGAAGGGAGTTATGTACAGAACTTGGAGGGAAAGCTACAGTTTCAGGGGAGGACAGCTGGAGAGGAGCCTTTGGTAGAGGAGCAGCCATCGCTCATCCACAGACCAGCAGAAAGGAAGACACCCTGTCTCCCCCTCCTGCCACCCTGCCACCTCTGGCCAGTGGCTCCCATTGGCTGAACCCTGCTGGAAGCCAGAGGGCAAGGAAGTTCATGCAGATGAGCAGAGCCAGGCAAGAAAGGAGGACAGAGGATCAGGAAGGCAAATGGAGAGTATCCAGCACAATGCCCAAATTTAGAAGAAAGGAAAGCTGTTGAATTTTGTGACTTCATCTTGTATGGGGCCACCTTACACATTACCTTATTAATTATAGTAACTTAAAGAAAAAAATCAGCTCTCTTGCACTATTGGTGGGAATGTAAATTGTTAGAGCCACTATGGAAAACAGTATGGAGGTTCCTTAAAAAACTAAAAATAGAACTATTATACAACCCAGCAATCCCACTACTGGGCATATACCCTGAGAAAACCATAATTCAGAAAGAGTCATGTACCACAATGTTACTTGCAGCTCTATTTACAATAGCCAGGACACGGAAACAACCTAAGTGTCCATCCACAGATGAATGGATAAAGAAGATGTGGCATGTATATGCAACGGAATATTAGCCATAAAAAGAAATGAAATTGAGTTATTTGTAGGGAAGTGGATGGACATAGAGTCTGTCATACAGAGTGAAGTCAGTCAGAAAGAGAAAGACAAATACCGTACGCTACCACATATATATATATTCTAAGAGTTATTTCTTTTCATTTAAGTCTAGAATAATCAGAAATTTTGTAGGCTGTCTTGATGCCTCCTGAAATGATCACTAGATATTTTCCTGATCTTTCAATGTAATGATTTACATTAATAGATTTCTTAATAGTGAATTATCTTTGCATCCTTAATTTATTTTACACCCTGTGGTAACTGATTTGCTAAAATTTTCCTTTGGACTTTTGCATTTTTGTTTAAAAGTGAATGACTTATAGTTTTTCTATCTTGAGCTGCCCTTGTCTGATTTTGATATCAGGGACACATTAGCCATTTAAAATGTGTCTGAAAGGCATTCCAAATGTGTTTTTGCAAAAAATATGAACTATATTCTAATTCTATTGAAAAGTGTCAGTCATGCTAATAAATTCTTGAAAAGAAAGGATTCCATGGTCCAGCAGTTCTGGGAAGTGTATCCCTCTGTTGGAGATTCACAATACACCATGTATGAAGGCTCTGAAAATTCCTGCTGGGAAGAAGCTGATTTTTTCAACCCAGCCTTTACCAAACTAATTTGAGCACAGAATACTTTTTTTAAAGTTTATCTATTAAAACATCCTACAGGACATCTCTAAAGAGATACCAGTTTTAGAAATGCCATTTTAAGCACAAAGACGTTTCTTATAAATTATTTACAATAAGAAGATGAGGAAACAACCTAAACAGTAGGGGAATGTGTAGGTAAGTTATAGTGGAACAGAACATTATGCAGTCATAAGCTGCTGCGTGCAAAACTTTTGTAAAGGCACGAAAATGCATTTGTTCTAATGTTAAGTGAAAAATCAGGATAAAAATATACTATGTGATCACATATATATTAAAAACAAACAAAGAAATGAAAACAGAGAAAATGATTAGGAATAAATTCACCAAGATTCAAGTAGTCACCTTGGATGGTGGTTGTTTTGTTTTAATTTTCTTCTTTCTGTTTCTATAAGCATGTATTGTTTCCATATTTGGGGGGAAATGGTAATACCAAGATAATAGAAGCCTCCAAGTTTTACCCGAAGGGAGCATGGAGGTGGGAGTTTGTTGGCAGAGGGAGGAATGTCAGCAGAAGATGTTGGGTGCCAGGGCCTCTGCCTAGGATTCTTTCTTGCCTCCTGCCAGTGGAAGGGCTTCCTAGGGCTGGCCATGTCCCTGGTATGGATGTAAGTGTGAGCAGCCTCTCCTACACTGCAATGCCGGGTTCTAACTTAGCAAGACAGGCTGCTGAGCACATATTCCACCCCTCTCCCACTCCCTTTCCATCTCACTTTTGTACTAACTGTGTAAGACTCTCTTTCCCTTTTGACCACAGCTTCTCCAAGTTTAAGGACAGTGTCTGATGGACCTCTGAGTCTTTCTGGCAATTAACACAGGGTTTTATGAAGGACAGAGGTGGGCACTTATTTGTTCATATTCTAAAGTAATGTAAGTGGCGTCATCCTCTTTAGACGCCCCGCCCCCCGCCGCCAAGCCCTGCTCCGCAGAGTCTAGAAGGAAGCGAAAGGATTCTACAACTCCAGGAAGAACAAGTGTTAGAGGCACAAGGAGCTCTATGGGGTCACTGAGGCCATTGCAGACTCTCTCCCTTCTAATCCAGTTTCTCCATTCCTGCACACTGGATCCCCCACCCTCGAAGCAGAGATTTTCTACGTTATGGAATTTTAATTGATTACACATGACTATTACCCAATTTCAGAGTAACAGTGAAATGCTGTATATTGGATAATCACCCAGCAATGGACTTTTTTCATTACAGAGAGAATGGGGATATCTAGTACAGCTCCAACTCCTGCTATAATTATTAATGGGATTCTGATTCTGACTAATTACACAAAGGTTTACGTAATTCTTGACCTTTTCTAACACAGAGAGCATTCCACTAGGCAATTTTTGAAGGCTAAATATACAGAATCTCCTATAAGGGCTGAGTCCACACACACACGAAAAGATCAAGAGCTAACTTTTCAAAGAGTGATCTCCTTCCTGCTTTCAAAATTCACACGTGCAATCCAGAATCTATTCGACCACTACCTCACTCTGTAATATTTTCATTGTCTCTGTCAGATTAAGACAGAGCCTAGTTTTCCTAAGATTTTAACATAGTTTTCACAAACGACGACTTAATCCCGAGAACAGGATGATCTTAGTGGTTTCCACAGACTGAGTTCTTCCTTGGGGCCACGCACCAAGCGAGTGATCCCTCGTTTCATCCTCAGAACCCCTGGGTGGTGGGTTCTGCTATTACAGGTGAGCAAACCAAGGCTCAGGGGGGTTAAGTCACTACGCAAGATGGCACAGCTAGTGAGTATGCACTAGATCAGGGGTTCAGGCACAGGTCTGACGTTCTTCAAAGCCAGACCATTTGTTTGTAACTGCTACATGGGAAAATTGGAATTAGCCTATGAATTAAACAATACTCGTGCAGTGTGGCAATAATAGGAGGAAAACTCCAACTGTTTATCCCCTGAGCAGCACCAGGCACTGGTCTAAGCACTTGTCAGAGATGAATTCATTACCTTCTCAAAATAAACCTAGGAGGAGGGGACCATTACTGTCTCTGGTTTACAGGGGAAACAGTGGTAAGTCAGACAACTCACCCAAGGCCATGCCTCTGGTGGCAGCCGGGCAGGGCTTGGATCCCCAGGATTCTGGCTCTAGATCTGGGGAAGCAGCAGCTACTCTCCACTGCATGAGAGCAACAGAAGCCCTGGGACTCTTCCTGGCTGCTGGTCATCTCCATTAAAACTGGTTAATCTAACTCTTGCTCTGCCATCCTCAGCTTGAAGAGATTTTTGGATTATCTTTGGAAATTGGCAAGACATGTTTGTTCTGGGCTAGTCAAGCTATCCCAGACTCCTTTCAACTGAACGTGTATCTTCAAGCACACTTAGGGGTAAAAAGCGGTGGGAAAAATCTGGCTCTTGACTCAGTATTTGTAAAATCTGCATGTCACCAATTTATACCAATTTATATTTGGTATAAATTGGGCTTTGGACTGAATTCTTGGTTTAATCAAGCATCTATACCCGTGTGTGTGTGTGTGCGTGCGTGTGTGTGTGTGTGTGTGCGTGTGCGTGTTAAAGGACTTTCCTTCAGATTTTTTTGAATCCAGCAAATAATAAGATGGTTAAGGAGGAAAAGGAAGGCTCTGTACTTCAGAACTTCACATTTGGGGCACCAGCTGCCTTACAACCATATTCGTGATGCTTGCGAAGTGCTGCTTTTCTAAGAGATTACTATCCTCAGAAGAGCACCTCAAGTTAACATTTTCCAAGAGTTTCCCATCCCCTTAGTATTTATTATTTGGCTTTAAATTACCTCAGTCAGTAAAATTACGATTGTTGGTTCGCACCTTTCAGAAATTTTGTGCGTATTAAACACTTTGGCAATATTTATTTATTCTGCCATCTGTCTCACTGTCTACACATGCTCAACAGTCTGGCCTAGAAAGCACCCAAAATCACCTGAGCATCATAAAATTTGTCCATGGCTGCCAGAGTAACGCATGGAGAACACAGCTGCTGTCCTGCTGCCTGATTTAATGAGGTTCCCAAAGTATGTGGACAAGGATCCTTTCCCTTGGTTACCATGGAAACAGGACAGGCACTCAGAGCAGGTGTCAGCAGCATCGAGATCAAGATGAATCAGCTGATGGCTCAGTCATCTGGGGGGAGGCGGTGACCAAGCCGAGGGGGTTCCAGTGTGCGCATAATCTCACCCTCCTGTTCCTTCCTTCAGACAAACTCCAGGACAGAGACCCAGACTCCACCCGGCCTTTTTTCTGAGCATACCATGTTGCCATACTCTGAGTCTAAAAGGACTTACACTTTGAGAATTTCAAAATTAGAAATGCCTGGAGTACTTCTGTTCTTTCAGATCCTAATTAATTGGTGATCTGTTGTTTTATCTGAAAAGGCATAAACAATTCTACAATCCACCCCAGCACTTCCCTTCCTCCAACGTGGGTTTATTTGATTTCATTCAAAGTCAAACTCACCTCAGGAGGAAACTTTGTTTTAATGAATAGAATAGGATATCCAGTGCTTCTGGCTAAATTCACCATTTCTAGGGTCAAACGCTTTTTACACAAAGCTGGTCTTCATCCTAAATTATGTTGTCACCAGTGAAGCAGCATAATTTATAAATTTTAGTGTTAGCTCCGTGAGTCACTAAAGTTTATAAAGTATTCTCTATATCACTTGTAAAGAACAGAAAATTGAATGTAAAATAATTCTCTACAATTCATTCTATATTTATGGAAGTTTTCAGGTGAGAAGGTATGAATGGAGAATGCAGCTAACTGAGCTGAAATATTACGGGAGAACTAAGAAAAGGCTTGAAGACCATTCTTCAGAAAGTTCCAATTTGGCACCAGAAACTTGAAGCAGAATAACCTTTCGTAAATATAGATCTCTTCCAACTTTTGCAGAGAAGGAATCTTTAACTTCTTGGCTTCATCTTCTTAAGATTTTTCTCCCTCTTTGTACAGGGTCAAATAGAATTCATTAGCCAATTAGCTCAGAGAAAATAAGGCAGCATATATGCTATTTCATGTAGAAAAAGAGCAAAGTGTTCAATTTTTCTGCTTTTCAGCTGAACTGACAGATATTCTTTGTTCTCTAGGAATGTGATGATTTAGGCTAAAATTCTGCTTCCTGAATAATTCAGATAATTGCCTCAACCCCACAGTTTGCTGGAGCTGGAGAGACTTGAGTTCAAAAGGCAGGTGATCAAATTAAAATCACGTTTTGATGGACCTCATTTGAGCTGTTTTTGAAAGAAAAAGATAGATATTCACTGCTTAATTAAACATTTCTGTGTGTTTTGAAAACATAGATGAACCATATTGAATGTTATTAGTCTAAGGTTAAGTGGTGAGCAGTGAAGTCTCTTTTGAAATGGAGTGGAGGGTGTGTTTGACATACCAGACTTTGTTCCATAAGAATCATCCAATCAGACGTTTTTTGTCGAGCAGATGTTACAGTTTAGATGTTGGAGGAGACAGAGCTTTCATCCTGGCCCTTAGGAGTTGTGTGCACAAAGTCATGCTTGTTACGCAGCTCTGTAGCTGCCAGTCTGTGTCACGTCACTTAGTGCCATTGTCCTGAAGAGTATGAGGGCTAGAGTTATACCAAGCACTTCTTGGGTGTTATTGACATAGGAGCATCTAATTGCACATGAAAAGAAATTTAAAAGATTTAATTTAAGGAAATGATATCACTGTCAAACTTGCCTCCTGTGATAGAATAAGAGCTTCATTTTGGTATCATGATGTGATTGTTTACTCACTTTGTGGACATATTCTCAAGCCCTTGGATAATGCACCTAACTCAGAACTGTGGTTTGAGCACAGGAGTCGTTTGCCCGGAGGATACATGGTTCAACCTGTGCCATCTGCACACCTTGTTGCGAGTGACCCAAGTGCGGGTTTGCTGCCTGGGGAGAGTGCACACTTGTAGCTGCAGAGCAGAACGAAGCCAGAGAGGGTGGAAGCAAAGGGACTCATCTGTCCGTGGTGCCTGCTGCACAGGCCCCACCTTGGACGGACCCAACTCTGTGCCAGCTCCCTGCCAGGCCCTGGGCTGCTCCTTGGTGATGTCATACCTGGGGCAGGTTGGAGCTTGGACTTGGCGCACCTAACCTCAGCTGGGCTTCAACACTGCCCCTGAAGCCCACAGCCTTTGAGGGGATGACTCCCTCTCCAGCGCTCAGTGAAGATCACTTTGAATCTTGGCCCCCTCCTCAAATGTCTGCCCAACTCTGCCAGGGTGGCCCCTCCTCTCAGCAGGTGACCTTGCCCCCCAGTTGAAAGAGGAAACAGAAGCCCTCAGGCAGGAATATGACCAGCCCTACAGACCAACCTGACTTCATCCATCCTCTCCTCTTGTTCTCCTGTTTTAATCATAACACCAACAACAGATAATGCTTACGGACTGCTTAACATGAAGTCTCTACATGTGTTACTTAACCCTCATGATAACCTGATGATGTAGGTGCTCGAGTCATCCCCACATCACAGGCAAAGACCTGAGGGGCACAGAGGCTGAGACCCTTGCCCAGGGCCACACTCATAGTGTGTGGCAGAACCAAAGTGTGGCCGCTGTTTAACCATTATGCTAAGATGCAGGTCCGCTTTTACTCCCAGGCCAGCTCCTCCCCCAGGCCCTGGATCCTAGCCCATCCCCCCTTCTGAGGGACTCTCTCCGAGGACTATTTCTACCTGGATCATCAGCCTCTCCTTTCCTATTGGTCCCTTCCCATCAACAGTTAAATACACTCAAGTCCTCCATCCTTCAACCCATGTTTGAAAAATACTGGATCCCTCTTCTGTCTATTGTCTTCCCATCCTTCCCTTCCCTTCCTTTCCCTTCCTTCTCCTCCCCTCCCCTCCCTTCCCCTCCCCTTTTCTCTCTCTCTCTCTCTCTCTCTCATTTTCTCCTACCCTCCTCTCCACAACCAACCTTCATACAAAAGTCCCCAGCACTCATGGGGCCCATTTCCTCACCTCCTCTTATTCAGCAAACTGGCCTGTGCTCCCATTGCCCTATAGAATGTCCCTCAGGTTGCCAGTGACCTCCATTAGGTTGTTTCAGTCTTTTTCTTGGCATGTAATTGGTTTTAAATGTTTATGTAAACTAAATGAAGAAATGGATAAACAAATAAGTGAATATACAAAATCTTGTAAGAAAACCTCAGCTGACTTCTCCCCACTCTGTTCCCCATCCCTCTAATCAGCTCAGTTCTGGAGACCCCCCCAAATCGGCACACCCCCACATCACAGTTTCTCAACCTGAGGACCTGGGACCACCTGCATGGGAATTTCATGCTCACCCCTGCCCCCCAAGACCTGCTAAGTAAGGTTCTCTGGGTGCGGTGTATATGCGCACTGTGAACAGACCCTGGAGGTGGGACTCAGGCACATGATGGTTGGAGGGCCAGTGCTCCCATGTCTGCCCTTCTGTTAATCTTTATGATTCAGTGCTCTCCTTATAAACAAAAGATTTAAGACTATAAGAAGGGATTATGCCTTTGGAAATATTCACAGATACAAAGGAAAAATAAGTGTTATCTCTGGCATGCAATAATGCTCGTGGAACTTCATCAGTCCCTGCCGTTTGCTTATGACACTTACCCTTTTCATCAAGGCTGTTATTAAAGGCCGCCACAACAGAACAATAGCAGGGGTAATCAAGACTTCAGACGTGCGCTCTGATCAGCTTCTGCCTGGGAGCTGACATCTTGGAGACTGATGATCTATTTTCTCTGCTCCCACTTTTTGGAAAAAGAAAGTCTTATTTAGAAGGCAGAATTGCTTCCCAGACAAATGCAGATCAGGGAATACTTTCCCCTTATGTGAAAATGCTCAGTGTTTTGCGCTCTGTGTAATTAATAACTCTGCTCTTCCCGCTTGTATGTTTGCCATTTACACCACACACTGTGTACTTTATCATATTTGACTCTGATGACAATACAGAGAAGTGGGCAGGGCCTTTGAGGCACCGTTCCTTCCACAGAGAGATGCCTGACAGGTGCCTGCTATGTGCCCAGCCCCAGCCTTGGTACCATGGCAACAGGGAGGAGGGTCTGACTTGGATGCTTCTGCTGTCAGAAACCTTGCAGGCTAACGGAGGAGAGAAGCCATCGGTGCAGCATCTGGTACAATCTAGAAGGTGCTGGGGCCTTGAGACTAGATTGTAAAAGTCCTGAAGGCAAGAGCCGGCTCCACAATTTGGACCTCAGTGCCGAGCACAGCGTCTGGCAGGAGACAACGCTCACTAAACAGGGTTAAATGAATAAGACGGATCAAGTGCTTTGGAAATTCAGAATCAGGTTGGGATTGGGGAGTGGATCATGTCCTACTTGGGGTGGGCCAGTGGATTGGGGCTTCCTGAAGAAGGGGATGTGTGCACCCGGCAGCTCTCACTATCCCATAGGACTTCACTGGATCTCTTTGCTCAAACCTTTACAGATTAAGTGTAAATTCATGGTATCCTTGGAAAGACAGTGTCTTTCTTCAAACATCAACCTGCATATCTTACAGCTTGTATTCGGGTGAAAGTCTTTCTCCACCCCAGTGCACACCCAACATTCAGGAGTCTCTTGGTATTAATTTCAAAGGCTTTTCTCCTCCTTTTTTTGTTTTTGTTTGTTTTTACTTTATTTTCTCATAAGAAAAAAGTAAAGCAGTCTCACTATAAACAATCTGGGAAGTAGAGAAACATTGGAAAAATTAGGGGGGGGAATCAACCATAATCCCATTACCTAGAGGCAACTATGATTATTATTTTTGGCATATTTCTTTACAGCATTCATGTATGTACGTATTTTTAACATTGTCAAGCACTATTAAAAACAATTTAGAGTCCTTTCCACTGTCATTAAAAACGCTTTTTAAAACACCACAGAATGTGACATTGTTTGATTATGCAATAACTTAAATTTCCATCACGTTTGATATTTGGATTGTTCAATTTTATGTTAATATAAATAAAGATGAAATGAAATCTTTATAAAGTATTGCCCACACTTTGAATTATTTGCTCAGAACAGATTCCTCAATCTATTGGAATGGTGGAATCTAATGGAATCAGTGGAAACAAATACCTTAAAATCCTAATTAGGTACACATTACCAAACTGCTTTCTAAAATGTTTTCCTCAGTGTTTCCTGCTTCCACAGGGTTTGAGAGTGCTTTCAACACTCCAGTTCACCAGCTTTTCCAGTTATATACCACTCCAGAACAAACCATCCCCAAAGTAAGCAATTAAAGTTATAGGCATTTTATTCTCTGACAATGGTCAGGAATTCAGTCAGGGCTCAGCCAGCCAGTTCTTCTGCCCTGCATGGGCTCCTCTAAGGACTGCCATTTCTGAGAGGCCCTTGGAAATCTTTATGTCTAAGTGATTGTATAAGATCAGCAATAATGAATATATAATCTCAAAAGATAAATAAAATATTCTTAAAAGGGGAGAAACTCCAGTATTTTGGACTGGGGTTTCTTGGAGGTGTTAAGCTGGCAGCTGGTCTTGTCTGGAGGTTTAGGGTTAGGGTTAGGCTTCCCCACGTGTCCCACACGCTTACAGGCGTGGCTGGAAGGCTGGGCTCTGTCAGATCCTTCCCCATCTCTGTGTGGTCCCAGGGCAGTCAGACCTCTTACAGGGTGGCTCAGGGTGCCACAGGGGAGCCAGGGTTCCCAGAGACAGGAAGTGGAAGCTGCCAGTGTCTTAAGGCACAGCAACACTTCTGTCATATTCTGTAGTCAAAACAGAGCCCACCCAGGTTCAAGGAGAGGGTTCCAAGACATCATTTCTCAGTGGGAGGAATGTCAAAGAATCTGTGGCTACCTCTAATTCACTACATCAGCATTGAGTATTATTATAAGAAATATTTATTTGCTTGCTAATTTGACAGATAAGATATGGTAAACCAGTGTTGCTTTCATTTTAACTTATTCCAATCTTCAACTTTTGCATATGTTTATTGCCACTTGAATTTTCCTACCTGTGAATTGTTTGGTCCTGCCCTTGGGTCTCTGCTAGCTCTGTCACTTACAACTTGGAGATGTTGGACAGGTTATTTAAACTCTATGAGCCTCCACTTCTTCATCTGTAGAATGGGGGTAATAACATTATCTATCTGAAAACCTGAGAAAGTTGCTGTGAAGCTTAAGTGAGAGAAAGAATCTCAAGTGTTTAACCCATGCCTGACACATAATAAATACTCAGTACACACTGGTGACTATTGCTTGTTCAGAATCTTGTTGTAATACTCAGGTGCCAGGCTGGGAAAGTGCACATGGAGAGGATGCAGGGGTCCTGGGTTGCTGGGGGTACCAAGTAACTTCAGGAAAAGGAAAAGCCAAGCATCCTCTGTGTTCTGCTCGATGCCAGTTTACAGCCCCAATTCCCTGGCACCTCTGCCCAAGGGCAGGGAGCTGATGGCTTGTGAGTGGGCACAGTGCCATTCTACGAGATGGGAATGAGAACAAGCAGCCAGGGGAACGTGTAAGTGTCCTGCCGTGTTTGTTAAACAAACCATTCTCAGCTGGGGAGCACTCAAACAGCTGTCAATCCTCGTCTTACAAACCCTGGTAACAGGAGGCATGCAATCATTAATCCAGTTCTGGGAAGAATTACCTTTCAAACAGTTTTTTTTTTAAAGAAACAGTATAGTACACCCAGCAAATACAGAGAAGTTGATTTATACCTCATCCATCAAACTGAAATAAATGTTATTCCACGGAAACGAGACCAACACTTTGAGATTGGAGGTAGTAAATTCATTTGCTGAGCCCTACTGAGGGGTATTCACATTTGTTACCTTTCCCTCTTGTCTGAAGGGGACACTCTGCACCCTGCCACCAGCAGTACAAGTTCTTTTAGTGGCTTTTCCTTCCTGTGAGTGATAAGGTAACGGGCCAGGCACACGCTCCTTTTCTGTTTTGAGTCCGGTGGTGCCCGGCCACAGCTGGTAGCCCCTTTGGGTGACATTTTGGACCACAAGTAGACCAAACGTCAGCCTTGAAAGCCTTTGTCAACTCAGGATGTTTTAGGCAGGTGATGGGCCTGGACAGAGCAGACAGGTGCTGGATGCAACAGGGAGGGAGAATCAGGCCATGAGGACTCAGAAGACAAGGGCTCCCCTATCATCTATCAATCGTGGAACTTCCTGAGCCTCAGTTTCTACACCTGCTAAATGGGGACACAAATGCCTGCCCCGCCTACTTCACAGGAATGTGAAACCACACAAAGCAAACACCTTATTACTGTGTGAGACGTAACCGTAACCGAAGCAAACATTCTGTATTCTTCCTGTACTGTCCTTTTATGTAGACTTTCACGTCTAGTATATATTTTATTCTTTAATACTGTATGAGACGTAACCATAACCAAAGCAAACATTCTGTATTCTTCCTATACTGTCCTTTTATGTAGACTTTCACGTCTAGTATATATTTTATTCTTTAATACTGTATGAGACATAACCATAACCAAAGCAAACATTCTGTATTCTTCCTGTACTGTCCTTTTATGTAGACTTTCACGTCTAGTATATATTTTATTCTTTAATACTGTATGAGACGTAATCATAACCGAAGCAAACATTCTGTATTCTTCCTGTACTGTTCTTCTGTGTAGACTTTCACATCTAGTATATATTTTATTCTTTAACAGCTTTGGAAGGGTTTAATAAATATTATTTTTCCATTTTACAAAGTAGAAAGCTGAGGTTCATTGAGTTTGACTCCCCAGGGTCATAAAGTGGAGCCCAGTTCTCCTGGTTCTCAGCAATTCCCACTGGACCACACTGTCTCCAAATGGCACAAGGATGCTGGGCCCTGGACATCCTTCCAAGGCCTTGCTTTTATGCTCCTATAGGTCAGGTCCAGCCAGGCCTCAGGGAGCTGGGACTCAACTTGTAGGACTGCAGGTTTCTCACCTGGAGGAACTCCTAGGACCTCATCTTTCTCAGTCCACAGAACTCTGCAGCACATGGACGACTGGCTTGTTCAGAGAGGCTCAGATTGGCAGGATGGCACGAGGCTTGGACAGGCCAGTGCCCTGCTGTAAAGAGGTCAGATTTGTCAAGCAAGTAGAACTGGGTTTTAATCTCTCCACTTACTGGTTGAGTAAGTTACTCAACCTCTCTGAGTCTCAGTTTCCTCAAAAACTAGGGGTAGTAGGGCTTCCCTGGTGGTGCAGTGGTTGAGAGTCCACCTGCCGATGCAGGGGACACGTGTTCGTGTCCCCGTCTGTGGAAGATCCCACGTGCCGCAGAGCGGCTGGGCCCGTGAGCCATGGCCGCTGAGCCTGCGCGTCCGGAGCCTGTGCTCCGCAGCGGGAGAGGCCACAACAGTGAGAGGCCCGCGTACCGCAAAAAAAAAACCAAAAAAAAAACAAAACTAGGGGTAGTAAATCATGAGTGTGTGGTTATTGGAGGATTAAAGAGCATTCAGTGTGCAAAGTATCAGACCTAGTGCCTGGCTCAGGGCGGGTGGACAATGTTGTCTTCCTTCTTTTCTTATCTTGCCTTCTTTCTTTCCTTTCTTTCACTTTTTCTTCCTTCTCTAGGGGGTCTTGAAAATATCTCAGATATGTACCAGACATAACGTGAACTTGGGGATTTCTTGAGCAGGTATGTTCACATTCATGTTCCGCAGATACACAAAGGCAGCACCAATGGTCAAGTAGATAAAATGGAGAGAGTCTGTTCCACAGCCTCCGGAGGAACCAGACTGGCCTCCGAGGACAGAGACAAAGCAAGAGGGAGCTGGTTGTTCATACAATTCAACTCACATTCAAGTATTTCTTCATTGGTCCACAGCTCCTCACATGCAGGGTAGCAAAACAACCTCAGTAGCCCTGGAAGCTGCTCCAACTGTTCCAAGACAACCGTGGATAACCTGAGTAAATCCTGTGGCCTCACACCGTCTACTCTCAGATACTGTCATGTTAGAAACTGTCAAGCAACAACAAACGATTACAAATAACTCCGATCTCCTCTGCAGGAATATCGGAGGAAATCCAAATTACAGTGTCTAGAAACACTTCTGAAAACCCCCTTTTTCTTCCTCCCCTTTTTCTCCAGTTTTTACACAGTCCCTGCAGGGGCTCTCAGACTATAAACACTTCACTCTCAAAATTCTGCTTCCAAGTGTCCCAGATCCTTAACCCACGTGGCTTTTGAGTCTATTCCTGCTACCGAGTCCCTCTTCCCTCTCACCACTGCAGCCTGAGTCTCTCTATCCAGCACGTGGGGAAAGGCAGAACTCTCCCTGGAGGACAGAGGAAGAAGAGAAGAGGAGCAAGGGATGTAAGGGGGAGGCGGAGGGTGTGGATTGTGGCAGGTGACAGGGTGGAAGCATCGCACATGGATATCTTGTTTCCATTGCACATGCCTGTGGACCAGTAGAGCTCCCCAGCGGGAGTGGACACAAGACATGGTGAGCCGGTGCCCCTGGACTTTCTCCTCTGTGGCCGGTGTGGAAATGGCACACAAGGGTCCTGTGTGCATAAAGGGGCTGCAGTGAGATCCCCAGGACTGTACAGACAGATCAGAATTCTTCTAATCTTTTCTTTTTGAATAGAGGTACTGGGTAATTTTTAAACTACCTGTGTAACCAGGAATTCGTTTTGTAAATTTCACCAAGACTTAAGATATCTGGTTTCTAACCCAACCAAAGACATTTTCATAACTCCCTGAATGTAATAAAGTTAAATCAAAGCTTATCCTATTCTGGCTGTAAAAGTCTTTCCTCTGCTGGGTGACTTAGTCATTGCACCCGTTTCAGGCCTTGTGCTCGCTGCTCGCTGCTGCTCCCGACTTCTGCCTCCAGCTCGATTTTGCTGCCTTGAAATGTTGCGCTTCACGCTGCTGAGTTTAGATTCAAGAACACAGGCTCATGAATTCCCCTCCCCTTTCACTGACCTTAATGGTCAGAGAGGCTAGGTAGGGGCAACCCTATCTGAAAGGGTGGAGGGTATTATGGGGACCACTGGATATTTTTAGAATGGGGATTTTTTTTGGGGGGCGGGGAGAATGTAGCCTTTTTGATACTAAATATGCCACATAAGTAACGTAGTGTATTGAGTGTTCGTGTGGTGTGAATGTTTGTGTGTGTGTGGTGGGGGGGAGGGTTCAGTAGGCTAGGAGAATAAGCCGGGGGTCTGGCCCGTTAAGCTCACAAACGGCTCTGTTATTACCATTGCAGTCACTACTACTGTTATCTTCCATTGCTAGGGCACTTTATTTTAGAAGTATTTGACCTGCATTATCTCATTTGGTTTCCTCAAAAGCCCTCAGGTCTTTCTGCTGATATTCTCTTTTGCAGAAAGTTAAGATGTTTAAAGTGGTCAGCCTTGGGAAGAGGAAGGCTGTACCTCATGTTCTAGGCAGATGTGTCCCCCCAGACGTGGCCCCAAACCATCACTTGGTCCCTTGGTTTCCTCCCTGAGAAATGAGGGGTTCAAACTGAATCCTGTAATGTTAGCGCCAGAAGTGAATTTAAAGCTTACTTAATCTAAAGACTGAGAGGCCACATGAATTGCCCAAGGTCACACTGAGGGCCGGTGACAGGGCTGGGACCAGAGCCCTGCTCTCCTGGTTCCCACTGCCCTGGGCGTCTTCACGGCCTAAACACACAGTAGGCACCTTTTCAAAGGAACTCATAATTACACCTCCGGAGATGGAGACACTCACCCCAATTCTAACCACTTCTGCATCTGGGACGTCATGCTTTCTAAAACTGCAGCGCTTTCGTTTTTAGCCCTGACCCTGTAGTGTTTTTTTATCCTCTCCTGCTCCCAACCTGCTGAACGGTTTCTATGTTCCCACTTCTCCCCACCCTAATCTGCAACCCAGAGGCTCCACGTGCTTGGTCGGGTGTGTGCTGCTTTCTCTCCTGCCCCCGGGGCTCGGAATCGCCCCACTGCTCTAATTTCTTAGGACAGACTGGGCCTGCATCTCACAGCCTGCTGCTTCCTCTGGGTACAACTCTGTCCCTCATCCATCTTCACCCAGCTGTGGCCAACTCGGCGTCAGCTCCCCAGGAAGACTTTCCGACCACCCTCATCCCACCCAACCCCGCATGGTCCAGGAGGGGCGCCCCTCCTTTGTCGGCTCCTCCCGATGTGAGGGCCCTGGGCCGGGCAGGCAGATGCAAAGATAAGCAAGACATGGCTTCCGCCTTCAGCGAGCAGTGAGGTGGGGAAGACGGGCCGTGCTGTGCTCGCAGCGCTTCCTTCCCCTTCAAGTCACGCTGGCTACTTGTCTGTCTCCCCCAAGTGTGCACCCCTGGAGCCCTGGGAGTGGGTCTGAACCTGTCTGTGTCCCTACACCAAGGACAGGTCCAGGCGTATACGGTCCTGTGCCCTCAGCACATGCACGAACCACTGAATGAGTGAGCAAACAGACTCAGCCATGAAGGTACGTGCAGGTGTGTAAGGCGCCGTACAACCCTTGGTGCTACCTGCAGATGGACTGTCATGTTAGAGGCTGATAGCCTGTAGGGCATATGTGCTGATGGAGAAATTCATACTTTGGAGTTCCCTGAGCAAACACTCTGCTCAAAAATAAAGGGGTCTCCCTTCCCAAGAGATTCCTGCCGAAATACTCACTTCCTGCAAACATGCACTTTTCTTACAAACTGGAGTTATAGGTTAGGTTCGTCCAGGATAAGAATTCGTGTGAGTGATATACGAAAGGAGTGCGCCTGGGGACCCAGGTGGCAGTGGGACAATTTCAGGGACAATCCCAGCCCCAGCCCAGTCCTGCAGGGAGTTCTGGAACACGCATACATCTGTGATGGCTTATTTTGTGTGTGCGCACTTGGCTGGGCTAAGGGGGCCCAGATAGCTGGTAAAACACGATTTCTGGGTGAGTCTGCGAGGGTGTCTCCAGAAGAGATTAATATTTGAATTGGCAGACAGAATAAAGAAAAGCACCCCTCCCAATGCAGATGGGCATCATCCCATCTGCTTAGGGCCCAAATAAAACAAAAAGACAGAGGAGGGGCAAATTCTCTCTGCATGAGCTGGGACATCCATCTTCTCCTGCCCTTGGACACTGGCTCTCCTGTTTCTTGAGCCTTCAGACTTGGACCAGAGCTCACACCATCAGCCCCCCGGGTTCTCAGATCTTTGGACTCAGACAGAATTATACCACCAGCTTTCCTGGTTCTTCAGCTTGTAGACAGCAAATCTTGGACCGCAGCCTCCATAATCATGTGAACAATTTCTGTAATAAATCTCCTCATACCTATATCTGTATCTTTATCTGTATCTATACCTATACCTATCTATCTATCTTATTGGTTCTGTTTCTCTGGAGAACCTGACTAATGCACCTCAAAGCTGACTCCAGGGGAACACGACCTCAAAAGCCCTTTGGACCCCAGTAGCTGGCAGACAGGCTTCTATAGGAGGCTGGGGCAGGAGAGGCAAAGGCCAGGAAGCTGGGGGTCTGTGAGGAACATCTACACTTTGTGGGGACAAGATTGCTCGAGAGCTCTGGGGTGGGGGACCCCTTGCTTCTATTTTTACTTCAGAGCCTGTTTGACAAATGCCGACAGCCACACTCGGTCTCCTACATGCTGAACACCCTGTACACGTCCTGCAATCACACCATCTGGTTGGACAGCGAAGGTTGACGCCACAGGCATGGGCTGAACCCAAACTTGCTCTCCCTTGTCTGGTTCTAAGAGGAATGTCAACTGTGCCCTCAAGTCCTCTGCTAAGGACTTTACCACACTGGGTCAGAGTAGGCGGGGTGGCTTGGGTAATCCGAGAAGGCAGAGAAAGGTCTTCCTGAAGATCAAAGCAAGTCTCTGAGATACCTGGTAAACTGCCAGAGATGATGAGCCGGGAAGGTCGCCACAGAAGCCCTGAGGGCTAAGCACAGAGAGCTCAGAGCTCTTTCCTCCCTTGTGAGCTTATTTCTAGAAAACATTACTGTTTAAAAAATCATGAAAAGCTATATCCATGGAATGCCGTGGCCAAAACATTTTAGTAGGTTATACCGTTCACCTCACTCCCTGCTGTCTCCGGGTCCTAGGAATGAAAGCGTTTTTCTCCAGAAAAAATGTAAGAAAGAAGTGCTTGGGGAATTACACCACTTAACTAATTTCCTAAGTGTTTACAGCAAACACAGCCTCAGTGGAAACTTGGAGAGGAAGAGGAAGCCTTTCAAAGCCTTCATAAAAGGTAGCAGCACCCCCTCTGACACTGGGTAGAAGGCGGGCATCACGAATAAAAGTGCATCTCAAAATTCAAAAGAAGGAAAGGATAGCTGGAGGGGGTGAGGGGAGACAGAGAACACATGGAAAAGACATCATTCCCACTTTGCTGATTACAGAGCTCAACCAAATCCTCCCACGCTGGAAAGAACAAAGTACCCTTTTCTAGCAACCCCAGAGCAGCAGAAGGGGATATTGGCAGAATCCCTTCTTATTAAGGAGCAATTAAGTTATTAGGAGATTTCAGAGAAGTTCCAAGGGAACAGAGCCATTTTGTACATTACAAACTACTTCTGAACCCTTCACAAAATCACAAGATACAACACTGTTGTGTTACTTGTTATTTTTTGGCTGTTATGTTCATGCATTCACTCAACAAACGTTTATCAAGTGACTTCTAGGTACAGGCCATGGACAATGATTTTAAGGACCCACCAAAATGCTGTAGAAGAGAGAATCCGATCTGGAGTTAGAAACCTAGATTCAAGTCCCCACTTTGCTGGGTGCATGCTTTTTCACAGGCATTTAAAACTCTAGGGTTTCAGATATCTCACCTGTAAAGTAATAACTCTGATAATGCTTCTCAGAGCAGGTGAAATGGCTCTGTAAACCATAAAGTCCTTTACAAAGGTTAGTTATCATTATTTTTGTAAAGCTCCCTGACGGGGGGGGGGGGCAACCACATACACTGGTTTGCCCAGAAAAGTCCCAGTTTACACCTGTTTTCCCAGCCCCTTTTCACTCTTACAGGTGTCCCAGTTTGGCAGATAAATTACATGATCCCCTACTGGTAGGATCATCTGTGCAAGAGAAAAGCGTGAGAGAAGGGCCAGGGTTCCAATGTGATGTTCTGTCGCAGGAAATTTCCATATCTCACTAGCTATTCACAGAGGCTCCTCTCTGCCTGACAATACCTGCTCTTTTTGAAGTTGCAACCAACTCAGGTGTGAAAATTAAATGTGTACACAGAAATGAGTACTCTGCTGCACACTTGCATAAAGGTTTCTAAAAAAGAAAAGAGGAAAAAAAGTGATTTGTGGAACACCCATTATGAATGCAGAATCTGGGCATAAGGAAACGTTTTCATGCACAAAGGCATTCTTGAGTTCATAAACCAAAATATTGTTATTTCAAGGCAACAGTGCTGCTGGTCTGGACAATAAGCACAGAGCACTAGCTGAGTCTGGCTGCAGCTGAAACCCAGGAGATCTGGGGCTTACCAAGTGGAATTAGGCTGCTGAGTTGTGGTCAGGTGGGAGACACTGCGGAGGTTGGGTCTTGGATTTCAGTTCGCGGCTCTCCTGCCCTTGGCTGTGTTTCTCAATCCCACTTGCTTCTGTTTCCTGACTTGGGGAGCGGGTATGGCTAGTACCTACCTCTTAGTGCTGTTTTGAGGGTTAGGAGGGCTGGTGCATGTAGAGTGTTTACACAGCCCTTGACACAAGGCAGATTGTCTGTCAGTTGTAGAAAGGCTTGTCATTCTCAGTTCTGCTACTCCCAACAGAGTGGTCTGCAGGAGTCAACGAGCATTTTCACGGGTAACAAATAGATGGCAGAAGTAAGGGGCCAGCCCCTGCTATACCTCCTCTCCTTTGGCCTTGATTCCAAACACCTGTGAGTGTTGTCCAGCACAAAGCCTTTCAAATGTGGTCAGTGAATTTGGATCCTGTATGCATCAGTTAGCCATTATCCCAATAATGCTGTGTAACAAAGTACTCCAAACCTCAGTGGCTTAAGACAACAATGATTTATCCTCACCAACGTGTAGGTGAACTGGTGTCGACTAATCTAGGCTGAGCTCTGCTTCCGACCGCTCTGGTTGGGGGAGATTTCAAGGTAGCTCTGCAAGGACCTGTCTCTCCTCCTCCTCCTGCAATCTGGGGCTGATCTAGAGGATACTCCTCCAATGACAATCGCAGGGGCTAGAGGGCCTGTGGAAACACCCCAGGTCTCCCAAGGTCTAGGCTCAAAACCAGTCACTGTCACTTCTGCCCACATGTCACTGACGAGAGCAAGTCACAAGGCCAAGCCCAAAGTCAGCACTCCCCCAAAAGGGCCATGACAAGAATGTGGTAGGAGAGGGGAGTAAAGAACTGGGGCCAATTCACAACATCTCATCGTTTGCAGAAAAGGATGGAGCAAGCAAATTCTGATCACCACTCATGGGCTAGGACTCGGTTCAGCTTCAAGAAACCCTATGAAGTAAGTAATTTCTCTCTGCTTTATAGACGAAGAGACTGAGGGCTAGGACTGAATCAATTAGCTTTTGCTACATAACAAAGCCTCTCAAACTTAGTGTCTAAATGGCACCATTTTTCAGCTCACAATGCTGCCTGTCAGCAATCTGGGCTGGGCTAGATGGACTCTTGTGAGCTGATCTCAGCTGAGACCGCTAGGCACCCATGGTCAGCTCGGAGGTCAGCTGGAGGCTGGCCGGTCTGAAATAGGCTCGCCCACCTGTGTGGTGGTTGGCTGGCCATCGCTGGGCAATAGAGATGCCTGAGCCATGTGTCTCCTCACCCAGCAGACAAGCTGGGGTTTGTTTACATGTGGATATCCTGGTTCCAAAGGCAGAAAAAGAGCAGTCCCCAATGTGCAGGCGCTCTTTCCGCCTTCACTGACTTGTTTTCTAATGTCCCAGTAGCCAAAGGAAGACATGAGGCCAGCCTAGAGCCAGCGTGGGAGGGGACGATCCACGGTGGTAGATGGAGGAAGTCAAGTAACTGATGGCCGTTTTGGTAATCTACATAAGTACCTTGCTTGGGGCACAAAATAAACGCATGGCAGGCTTCCTTCTTTGGTGCTTTGGGCTGACAGGCATGTGGTAAGCACAGTCTGCAAGTCGTCTGTGTCCCTGATGTGTTCCAGACATGCATCACCTCCCACAGGGCCACATAAACTGCCCGGTCCTCACTGGACTCATACACGGCCCAAGAGGCTCACGTCGCAGGAGTTCAATAAAAATTAGACAATAAATGTATTTTCATGACCCTTAAAAAAGCAGTGTGAATGTCTTAGGGGCAAAATTTACTTTCAGAAAAAGAAATCTTGCATATGTGATTCTAGATTAATTCTCAAAAGGCATTTTTATAAACAGAAGTAGGGGATTCTGTAGGTCTCTGCCCTCACGCCCCAACAGGGCACCAACTTGTCAGGCTATTGCTGGGCCTGGTTTCTAGAGGAGTGCCTAGGATTGGCTAAAGGTGCCCAGGTCTTAGCATCTGAGCTTTTACTATGTAAATATGTTCAAATGCACTCACCCGTTTTGCATCATATATCTGGAAAAGGGCAAAATCAGTTTCCAAATTGGAGGGAACATGGAGTGTGGGAAATGTGTTCAGTGTTATTGCAATTAGTCATGCTTTGGAATATCCTGGGGAAAGTCTACTCTTGAGTTATTATTGACATGGTGAAGTGGAGGAGGTTAAAAAGAAGTCTGCAGGCACCATTAATTAACCTCGCCATTATTTTTATTTCCCCATGCATTTTTCTGACGGATGGGAGATCACGGGGTCAAACCCTGTTAGAGCTGCAGGCATCCCAGCATTCTCCCGCTTTCCAGAGACGGAAGGAATTGAGGGCAATCTTCGCAATCACAGCGGGCTACCAGGTGGGCACAGATTCTGGCCCCATATTGTTTGTAACGTGGTTCCTCCTCCAAATCCTACAAGTCCTCCAAAGGCTGCTTATATGCTACTTCTCCAGGAAGCCTTCCTGGAATGGAGTTCTCCTTCTGTAACTCTTTGTGCCTCCTTGCAGTGGATACTGGGGTATTCTGCCCAGTTCCACTCTTTAGGACGAAAGCATTCATCCCCCAGCTGCTCACAGCAGCAGCCTTCACTGGCAATTGTCTTTGGCCACAGAGAACAGACCTGCTCAAGGTCACGTGCCTCAAGCGAGCCTGCTGCCAGTGACAGGCTGAGGCTGGGAGACCAAGTTCAGCCTATTTCCCTTGATTTAGGCAGATTCTGGCTTCAGAGCTCCTGTAGGATCGTCTGGGGCCTGTGCTACACCTGCATGGTGGGCCCACTTCTGCCCCATCCCTACTTTCTGAGATCCAGCTCCCAATGACACTCTCCAGGACATGTCTTCATGCAACTCTCCCTCTCAGAGTCTGTTTCCAGGGAGTTTGACCTGGGACACTCCTTCATGGCACCTGATGTTTATGTTTGCTAACTGGGTGCTCTAGGGCTGAACTCACACTGATGTTTATTTTTCTGGAAACTTGATGGCTAAAAATGAGGAAAACTGCAATTTTAAAGTGGCCCCCAGTTTCCTCCTTAGCTACAAGTGGAGGCTGACCTTGTCCCTGGGAAGAGATTGTGTGTCTGTTTGGGAGTGAGAAGGACATGTCCGTGTCCTTGTGGTCTTGCAACGTGGAGCCCCAAGCCTGCTCGGGGCTGGAGAGGCTGAGAACACAACACAATTAAACACCGTGTGCTGATGTTCCAGAATGTCTCTGCCAGGCTCGGAGCTGCATCTTGTCAGTGAAACCAGTCAGGGGTCTGGGTTTTTTTCCTCCTCTGGGGTGGGAGGAAGCACATAGCCTTGAATCAATTCTTATTAAAGGAAGATGATCAAAATCATCCCCTCACTCCTGGGAGGAGCCAGCTGGCCCTGCTAAGTGTGGCCGTCTGCGATGGACACCTAAGGAGAGAGAGAGCCAAAAGGGGGCCCCTGCCAAGGGCATGACCAATGGACTCTAGGAGATGTTAGTTCTGGGATCTATTTAAAAGTTTTCTTCCTTCACACTGTGGCCCTGATGTTACCCCCAAGCCTCCATGGCCATGTAGACATAAGGGAGGAGCCTGTGTCCACAGCTGGGTGCAGAAGGAGTGCTCCAGCAGGCTGGACAACAAGAGGGACAAAGGGAGTGACTGCACCCAGCCGAGGTGGTAAACTGTAATTCAGTCAGATTCGTGGGAGCAGAGGCTGGATGAAAACAGGGCTTGTTGGCTGAGTGTTGTTGGAGAACTCGGTCTGTGGACTCTGGCTGGTGACCTGTATCCCTACTCAAGGTCGTAAGCTCCTTGAGAGCAGGCGGCATGCCTCATTCCTTCCTTGGGTCACCTTCATTGCCTCGTAGGGTGTTTGTACACGGTAGGACCTTAAAAGACATTCATATTTGGATTCTAAGGCAGTTATCCACTACAGAGAGCACAGTGATGCCACCTGCCCAGGGTCCCAGAGTGAGTGAGTGGCAGAGCCTGGGTTAGAACCTGGATCTCCAGATCCCTGGGTCTGTGCTCTTTCCATCTGGCCATCCTTTACTGCTTGGGAACTATGAGTGGCCTGAGTAGAACTAGGTTCAGCTTCAGCCTTCTGGGAGAAAACAGTTAATGGGTTCTCTCGAACCAAGCGTGCACCGCTAAGCACCCAAGGGCCAGCAGTCCCAGCCCATGGTCTGTGGTGGGCAGAATTCTAAGATGACCCTCATTCACATGTAATCCCTGCCTGTGCATATGACGAGCTATCACGACTGTGATCACGGTGTGTGATGTGGCAGAGGGATTTTGCAGCTCTAATTAAGGTCACTAATCAGTTGGCCTTAATGATGGGGGAGCATCCAGGGGGGCCTAACATAATCTAAGACTGTTCTCTGGCTGGTGACAGATAGAGAAATCAGAAAGGTTCAAAGCACAAAAAGGCTTCAATGCATTGCTGTTGACTGAAGGTGGAGAAGGCCACATGCAAGGACTGGAGAGTAGCTTGGAGGAGCCAAAAGCAACACTGGCCAACAGTCAGCAAGGGCATGGGGACCTCAGTCCTACAACCACAAGAAACTGAATTCTGCCAACAACCTGAATGAGCAGATTCTTCCTTAGATAAGAGCCCAGCCAGCTGACACCTTGGTTTCAGTCTTGTGAGACCCTAAGCCGAGACCAGCTGAGCCCAGTGGACTTCTACATATGGAACTGTGAGATAATGGGTGTTTTTCTAAGTCACTAGATTTGTGAAGGCTTGTTATAGAGCAAAAGAAGACTGATACAGTCTTCTTTGAAAGCTCTTTGCGGTAGGTTTTGGAGCATGATAAACTATGGATGAATTCCTGTTATTCTTATCAGCTGTACAACCTCTGAGCCTCAGGTTCCTCACCTAAAAGTGATGGATATAACTCCTACCTTTCAAGGTGGCCCCATTTACTAGAGTCTGAGGTAGGTGGCTGCTCTTGGGAGAGTCCTTAACCATTCCACACCTCAGCTGTCTCCTAGTAAAATAGGGCCCCATTAATACTCACCTTACCATTGTTCTAAAGATCATATCACATGAGACAATGGAGGGCGCGACACCTATGTTTCTTATTTACACCACCAGCCTCAGCACAAACCACGGACATCACACACCCAGAAACAGGCCATAAAGGACCATTTCTTGCAAGCATATCATCAAGCACCAACATTTTTGTATAGTTTAGGCCCCTCTAATTAAGAAATTTATTGAATGTTTAAGAAAAAAACTCCTAAATATCATAGAATCCTCGAGTAGCCAAATATCTCAATGCAATATTTCATTTGCATCAAAAAAATAAGACATCATGAAAGTTCAGAGGAGGTCCTAGGCTTTGAGCCTCTCTCAGCAGGGAGCACGACTGGCTTCGTTATTTTATCAGGAAAGAATCTTCGCCAAAGAAGCCCCATCACCAAAGAGTTTTTGCCATAAGAAGTCATCAACTCAGAAACTATGTTGGCATCCATCTTTTCATTCAGATCCCATCCGCCACTGTCCCACAGGGAAGCCTCCTAACTAATACACAGGTGGGCAATAAATTAGGAGAAGCCGCTGACACGTCAGCGTGAAGAAACCACACGGCTGGCGGAATGAGCTGCTCCGGATGTAACTGTTTGCCACTCGCCGTGCCGTATCTGAGTGCCCGTGATTCATGGGTGCCCCCATCACAGGCCCCATGTTATCTGATAGATTTCTGAAGTTTTCCACCAAGCATTTTACTTTAAATGACAGTTATTTCTATTAATGGGTGGGCCCTGTCAGTTTCCTGACCCTGGTAGGGAAGGGCGTCTTTCTGTTCAAACGGCAGTCATCATTGCTGTGAAGTGATACATGCCAAGGAGACAGCCAGTGCAAGGCACCTCGCGCAGGGCTGTCACTCACGTTGACATCTCCATGTCGGCGCATTTTCTTGAAGTTTTCTCCATGTGACCTGAAAGTTAAAGATCAGGGGGCCCCCTTCATCTAAGCCATCCATGTGCCAATCATCCTTACCTAAAAGTGAAAGTTACAAATAAGCCGGAGCGACTATTTATCCTCTTCTGTCTGGCCCATCTTTTTCCTGTCAATCTCACTCCTTCATTATGGATACATGGGGCCTCTTCTCCCGTGCTAGATCACAGCCCAGCTGCTCCCGTTCTTCTGCTATTTGTCTTCCCTCACCTTCCGTGATGATTTATAAAATAATCATGTCCTACTGGCCTTAATAGGAGAGGAGGAAATTTTCCTCTCCTCTTCCTTCCTTTCTTCTCTCTTCCCTCCCTCCCATGTTTGCTCCCTCTCTCCTCCTTTCTTCTTCTTTCCTTCCCTTCTCCCGTGTCCTCTTCTTTCTCTTTTCTCTCCATTCCTTCTTATTTCTCTTTCTTTTTCTTGTCCCTCCTTCTTTATTCCCTCCCTGTCCTGATGCCTTCACACACAGGAAGTTAAGGTTTGGCCCTGCTCTGCCCAGCTCCTTTTTCTTTTCTTTTCTTTTCTTTTTTTTAAAGATTTATTTATTTACATATTTTTTTGGCTGCGTTGGGTCTTTGTTGCTGTGCACGGGCTTCCTCTAGCTGCGGCGAGCGGGGGCTACCCTTCGTCGTGGTGCGCGGGCTTCTCATTGCGGTGGCTTCTCTTGTTGTGGAGCCCGGGCTCTAGGTGTGCGGGCTTCAGTAGCTGTGGCATGTGGACTCAGTAGTTGTGGCACAGGCTTAGTTGCTCCGCGGTATGTGGGACCTTCCCAGGCCAGGGCTGGAACCCGTGTCCCCTGCATTGGCAGGCAGATTCTTAACCACTGCGCCACCAGGGAAGCCCCCCCCAGTTCCTTTCTTTACAAACCTGCCCACTGCCACCCTGCATGCGCCTACCCCGGGGCCTCTTCCGCCTGGCAGTCTGAACCCCTGGCCCACCTGACGTCTTCCTCTTGTCCTGCCTGAGCCACCCACTTGTGACTGACTCCCTTCCAGGATAAGGATTTGCCTTTTCCCTTGGACCAGCCTCACCTCTCGACCCCGGGCCTCTGCTTCCCTTTACAGCCACCACAGAGGGTCTTTCTTAGCTCCCCCAGTAAAAATGGTCTTCTGCTCATTCATTCAACAGACACCAAGCCAACATCTGCCAACATGTGCTCATCACATGGTGACATGTGTCACAAAGGAAGAGTCTGCCATCCATCCCACACGTGTGCCCGCTCCGTCAGGGTCACCAAAGGTGCTGCTCCTTGAAAACTACATTCTGCTTTTAAGAACCTCCCATCCCTGAGGATGGAAGGAGGGGCCATCCTCACGGGTGGACGATGGTCTTCCACTGTTCTCGGACTTCTACAGGATGCTGAGCTGAATGCCAGAGGCTGGAATGGGGAAAATAACTGCTCTGTGGTCCTTCCCTCGGGAGGGAGCTCATCCTGTCGCCACCCCCAAGTGCTCTGTGGGACTCAAGTGTGTTCTCAAGTGCTTTGTGAACACGGCCCATCTTCCCAGCCCTCTTTCCCACTCCAACCGCTGCCTCCCAGCCTTTGCCATTTGCCTTCACTGGGGCAAAGCTTGACCATGAATTTGAGGACACAAGTGTGAACACAGCAGCTATGACAGTCCCAATTTCCTTGCTATCATAGAACGAAGAAAAAAAGTGAGAGTCTTTAAAAGTCTAAAAATAGTGAAGAACGGGAAGAAAATCACTAGCACCGTCAGCCCGTTTCCCGTGTGTGACATGGGATGGTGACAGCACAAGAGACATTTCCAAAGCACTACGCACATTGTTTGCCCCCTAAAATGTCGACCCCCTTTCCCTGATACGTGCGATTTCAAGGTCCCAATTGAGAACCTTATGCTAACTTGAGGGGGATGGGCTCTGGAGGCGCCACCAGCTGGGAAACGCGCACAGATCTCAGCACCTGAACAACGCTGGGAGGGAGAAGATGGTGCGCACATGCGTGGTACCCTTTTTCTAATCATCCTCCCTTGTGGATGATCACTTGGAAGGAGGTAAACTGAGGGACGTGGACCTGGCAGACTGTGGGAAATGAGGTGTGTGCTTTTGCACACTAGCCTTGATGTCTTCTACACAGATACTGGCAACGTGAGATTTGCGACAATTTTATGAACTTTCCATGACACGAGTCTCCTTGCAATTCAGAAATTCATGTATGTGCAAAACTGCAAGGAGGCCAACGTTGCTGACCTCATTGACCAGGTGTCACTGGGAAATCGAATGCTTTACCTGGATGACCGGTTTGAGGACACCAGGAGTTAAAACAACAAAACAGCACTACTCTTAACTTTTAAACTAAAATAGCAACCCGAAGTCAGACAGTTAAACAGGGAAACCTTGCGCAAATGTCATACACAGAGGAGGAGATCAAAGCAAACGGCGATCTCTGATAAAGATCAAGAGGGACAACTCAGATTTTTATGGCATCTGCTGACAAATGGCTGAAGTGGAAAGAAATACCCGGTAACTTGACTTCTCAGTATGCTGCAGAGATCAAAGGCTGACCTCAGAAGTGAAATACCACACAAAATTGCGTACCCTTTGTTTTTATTATTATTTTGGGGAGGCAATTTGTATTTCAGACCCATAACTCAAGGGCTGGAAATTCATGAGACAGTGTCAAGAGAGCTCAGTCAGCTGGCTGAACGGCAAGGAATATTGCACTTAGAAATGCTTTTCATGCCTCTCATCCTACCCCCTCCCCAGTAAAGAAGGCGATACAAGACCACTGTAAACTATATGGGATCCCAATTAAACCCTCCATGTCCGAGAATGCTGCTTTTTCTAAGTTCGACACTATGTGCCTGTATGTGTATATGTCAAATATCCCATCATTATTACTTTCTGGAATATCATCCTCTCATAATATATCCGTATCCCCTGGACTTGTCTCCCTGTAACTTTCTCTTCAGCATCATCTATATCATCTTCTAAGTGTGGTCTTCTTTGAATCGCCTATGGTTACATCTGTGTCCGCAGCACTGAAAATGATCCATCTCTCTGTGATCTGTCCAAATGTATAGACATTTGGACAGCAGGTAAGTAAAACATCCAGATGTGCACTCACTTCCATTTGCAGCTGGAAATTTGGCATAATGTAGAGATACTTTGGATGAGAGCTAGCCTATCCTTTCAATCTTCCACGTTTGGTTAACATTACAGCGTTATTTATTGTTCTTTTTATATAATTTACCAGCTCACCAAGGTAGCCATCAACGGGCATAATAATGTGGTTAATATCTTACACAAATAATCATCCTTCAAATGTAAGTTACTAAATGGATTACGAATGAATCCAAGAATATTTTGGCAAATATCCCCGGGAAGCTGCACTGGGACTAAAGCCATGGTAACAAAGCAACGTATTCAGGCTGGGGATCAATGGTGTGTTTGGAAAGCTTAATAAAACATCAAGACTGTTGATATTGCTGATTCCAGGAAGGTAGGCAGAAACTTTTAATCAGGTATCAGGTAAATAAAACAGATCAGAAATACATGTCCTATAATCAGTTTATTTGCGTCTCTCCAATAGAGAATTACAGAGTTAGGGTAATGCGCAGATTACCTGAGGAGTAAAAATGGGCTGCCTACTGTTGCTGACTAGGTTCCTAACAGGTGTGGTCCAAGGTCTGATGGGCAGCACCGAAGTCACGAAGTCACGAAGGTGACCCACGTGCAAACCAGTGTTGCAGCCCAGGCTCACACATTCTCAACCCCTTTGGACGTTTCAGAAATCCAGATCCTCAGTGGATCCTCAGAAATCCAGATTTCTCAGTTACTTTTTTTACAGAAAATTCAAGCACTCTAAAATTGAGACAGCAGCCTCATGAACCTCCGTGAGCCTCCTCCCATCACTAAGCTTCAACAATTAGCAATCTTGTACAATCTTACAGCTGATTTCCTTTTTTTTTTTTTTTTTTAAAGAAGATGTTGGGGGTAGGAGTTTATTAATTAATTTATTTATTTTTGCTGTGTTGGGTTTTTGTTTCTGTGCAAGGGCTTTCTCTAGTTGTGGCAAGCGGGGGCCACTCTTCATTGCGGTGCGCGGGCCTCTCACTATCGCGGCCTCTCTTGTTGGCTGAGCACAGGCTCCAGACGCGCAGGCTCAGTAGTTGTGGCTCACGGGCCTAGTTGCTCTGTGGCATGTGGGATCCTCCCAGACCAGGGCTCGAACCCGTGTCCCCTGCATTAGCAGGCAGATTCTCAACCACTGAGCCACCAGGGAAGCCCCTGATTTCCTTTTTTTATTTGGTAAAAAATTCATAACATAAAATTTACCTTCTTAACCATTTTTAAGTGTACAGCTCAGTAGTCTTAATTATATTCACATTGTCGTAAAAGAGATCTCCAGAACTTTTTCATCTTGTGAATCTCTATATTCATTAAACAACATCCCTCTTCTCCTGTCCCAGTCCCTGGAAACCATCATTCTGCTTTCTGTTTCTATGAATTCTGCTACTTTAGGAACCTCATGTAAATGGAATCGTACAGTATTTGTCTTTTTGTGACTAGCTTATTTCACTTAGCAGATTGTCCTCAAGGTTTATCTCACGTTGTAGCATGTGACAGGTTTTCCCTCCTCTTTAAGGCTGAATAATATTCCATTGTATGAGTATATCACATTTTGTTTATCCATCTGTAGGTGGACACTTGGGTTGCTTCCACCTTTTGGCTACTGTGAATAGTGCTGCTATGAACATGGTACTCAAATATCTCTTCAAGACCCTGCTTTCAATTATTTTGGGTATATACCCAGAAGTGGGATTGCTAGATCATTTAGTAGTTCATTTTTTTTTTTTTTTTTTTCTTGAGGAGGCTCCATACCGTTTTCCATAGGGGTTGCACCATTTTACAATCACACCAACAGGGCACAAGAGTTCCAATATCTTTACACCCTTGCCAATACTTGTTATTTTCTGGCTTTTTGATAGTAGCCATTGTGATGGATGAGAGGTGATACCTCACTGTGGTTTTGATTTGCATTTTCCTGATGATTAGTGATGTTGAGCATCTTTTTATATGCTTGTTAATCATTTGTATATTGTCTTTGAAGAAATGTCTAGTCAAGCACTTTGCCCATTTTTTAATTGGGTTACTTGAATTTTTTATTGTTGAGTTGTGATTTCTTTTTTTTAAAATTTATCTTATTTATTTTATTTTTGGCTGTGTTGGGTTCTCTGCACGCGGGCTTTCTCTAGTTGTGGTGAGCTGGGGCTACTCTTCGTTGTGGTGTGCGGGCTTCTCATTCCAGTGGCTTCTCTTGTTGCGGAGCACGGGCTCTAGGCATATGGGCTTCAGTAGTTGTGGTATTCAAGCTCAGTAGTTGTGGCTCACAGGCTCTAGAGCGCGGGCTTGGCAATTATGGCACACGGGTTTAGTTGCTCCGCGACATGTGGGATCTTCCCAGACCAGGGCTCGAACCCGTGTCCCCTGTGTTGGCCGGAGGATTCTTAACCACTGTGCCACCAGGGAAGCCCGTGATTTCTTCTTAAGTAGAGACGTAAAATGGTTTCTGTTTTGTTTTTAACCATAAAAAATTGTAAGAGAAAGAAAATGACTAGATTCCTGTCATGGAGATCCAGATAATTATACAGAGGTGGTTTCCAATATAAGCCAGAGAGAATTAGTAGGTGAATTTGAACTATCCATATGGCTAATGTGAATCATCATTCAGTCCTCAAACATTTACTGGCACCCTGCCGAGCCAGCCCTCCTAAAGGCGCTGGGATACTAGTGTGTTCAAAGAGCTTACAACAATTGAGAAGAAAGGCAGGGTTTTTTCTCTGATTTTTTTAACAGCTTTACTGAGATACACCTCCCATAACCATATAATTTACCCATTTAAAATATATAATTAAATGGGTTTTTGTATATTAAGTTTTGAGGTTATGATAAAACATATATATAACATAAAAGTTGCCATTTAAACCAGTTTTGAGTGCACGTCAGGGCACAAGACTTGGGGGTATACACTCCATAGGCTGGCCAGCAACCTTCTATGTGATTGGGGGTTCTTCCTGCTACCTCAGGCTCGATGGTCAAGTTTTCTTCTTGAGTTGCTTGGGAGAGAAGGCAAATGCATTAGCCCTTATTTCTGCCTTAACTGTTCCCTTCAGCCAAGGAACAAATGCTAGACAGAAGCTGGTGGGGTATCTAAAGATGCCCCTCCTTTGTTTAGTCACTAATCACCAATTACTTGGTATGGAGGTTTTTAAATTAAATAATTATTTGTTTTTTGCGGGTTTTTTTGCTAAATTATTCATTCATATGGTTCAAATGTTAAAAAATCCCCAAAGGATGCCAATTCCTCATCTCTCCCAACAGGGGACAAGCATTCTTAGATTTGTCTTTTGTTTCTTTCTCCGTCCAGAGATTTTTAAGGCATTTACAATCCAATGCAGATATATATTCTTCTCCACCTACTTATGTCATAAATGGCAGCATATCATGTACCTTGTTCTGCACCTTGTATCTTTCACTTAACAATAAATTTGGAGTGCTTTCATGATGAGTTTTTATTTTTTAACATCTTTATTGGGGTATAATAGCTTTACAATGGTGTGCTAGTTTCTGCTTTATAACAAAGTGAATCAGTTATACATATACATATGTTCCCATATCTCTTCCCTCTTGCATCTTCCTCCCTCCCACCCTCCCTATCCCACCCCTCCAGGCGGTCACAAAGCACCGAGCTGATCTCCCTGTGCTATGCGGCTGCTTCCCACTAGCTATCTATTTTACGTTTGGTAGTGTATATATGTCCACGCCACTCTCTCACTTTGTCCCAACTTACCCTTCCCCCTCCCCGTACATGATGAGTTTTTGATCATCATAAATAGTAAGAAATCAAGACGTCTGATGGGAGCAATTTTTTTCAAAGTATTTAGTTATTACTGGATGGCTAATGTGTGAGTCATTTATAATCAGTGTCTACCAGAGCACACCAAAGTTCATAGCCTAAATTACCTGGGTCATTTAGGTGGAAAGAGACTGCATTTCTACCTGAATTAACCAGGCAATTGTGGTTGATTAGAGGGGATCTAAAAATACACGGCCCTTTTTCCCTTTCCCATCAGGGACATACTGCTTCGTATTTTGATCCCAACTTATTTTCAAAATCAGCATCGCTGTGGCTTGAATTGCTTCACAGACGCTACAGAAGTGAGGCAATGGGTCAGAAAGATGAGAAATGGCTGAATGGGGAGAATTTTGTATTCTAGAACACTAACAGAACTCTCTGAAGAGTAAATGAAGAGCACCCAAAAGGTGAAAACCATTCACTTGGAACGTGAGCTCCTGAATTCCTGATCCTGAATCAGTAGATCAGCTCCTCCAAGCAAAATGGCATCATTAATCAAAAGGGAAAGAAATCCCCTTGCAAGAGTGATATGCACTGTGGGAAACTGAACTCAACTTGAAAATTCACTTCCCCACTGCAGGTGGGCTATTCCTGAGGAGAGCTTCTGAGGATTATCAGCTGGAGAGCTCAGGACACACCAAGAAGGTGAATGGAATTAACTGCATCAAAGGAAACAGTGGGGTACAGAGAGAGGTTACTGAGTATGAAAAGGGACTAAATTTGTTAGATCTCAACTGATGGAACTTTCCTCTTGACCTTATGTGGGGAAATAAGAAACTTGGAAAGTATCATTTTTGGCTAAAATATTCCATCTATGAGCCTCTGTGATAACACTCCCCATCACCCATTAAGTTATCCTCTCCTTGTTAAATTATCATAGGAGCCAGACCACCAGCTATCTCATCCCACCCCCCTTCATTCATTCATTGCATCTCAGCCCCCAATCCTTTTGAGACAGATACATCCAAAATGATCCATCTCCCTTTAGCTCTAATGAAGTGGACAGGCTTCCTACAGGTGTGCACGTCCTAACCCAGCATGGACCCCGATCCCGAGGTTCTGCTTCCATCTCAGATTAATGGAGCCAGCTGCCTTGTTCGTCGGTCCTACACGCCTCTCATTCCAGTCTTCCTCTGGCATGCTCAAGAATTCGCAGAATTTTAATAGCTTCCCCCATATGTCCCACAACTGTGCCAATTCAATGTTTTAAAAATAATCTATATTTTATTTCCTTAATTCCATTAACAGATTTATGATTTAACATTTCATCAATAGCACGAACTTGTGGGTTTTTTAACCAGAGAAAGAGCGTTTAATAACTAGAAATTGTTGCAACATATTCTTAAATCTCTAGCGGGAGGAGCTGGTTGGAGGTGCGGTGCCTGCCTGGGGATGAATCCGTTTGTGCACCTGCCCCAGAGCTACAGCACAGCTTGAGTGAGGAGAACACTGGGGTTTGTGAGCACATTGTTTTGGAGAAAGATAACGTGGCAGGAGGTTGTTATTTAATAACCAGTTGCCTTCTGAGCTGGAGAGTTAATCACTACCATTAAGTAGTGATCGCTCCAGGTGAGATGATGAGAGCTGCTTCACGTCTGAGAAAGTTTGGAAGACGAACAGCTAATGGGCTGATGCCGTGGAAGCTTGACAAGAATGCTGTTTTCAGTTCCAATTGTGTTGGAGCTCCAGCGCCTTCACAACTGAGTTCTTTTATTTAAATGGAAATTAAAATAAAACAACTTGATACTGGGGACTGCCCCTTTCTGGGTTTTACCTGTCCATCACGTTTGAAAGTTTTTACCATCAGCCTGTATAATTTTTGTAATTAGAAAAAGCAACTGACATTCTTTAACACAAAGGAACACAATTTGTTTTTTCATTCTTGCTTTTTGTCTAGCTCAGTCTTCTGTGGAGAGCAGTAGCAGCTCAGGGTTCAAGGATGTTTACCCAATTGTGGTAAACAACAGCAGATTTTTGCTTTTGCTTTCTGACTCTGTGAGACAGCAAAATCACAAACAACAAGGAAGATGGAGATAAAATGGTCATGATTTCTATCCTATTGGCGTCTGTCTTCAGCTTATCTTTCAGTTCCCCAAAGCCATTCCATGCAAGCTGCCGGGAATCAGCTCTGACTTTAGAAGCCAGAGAACTTAATGTACAGGGATGGGAGTGGTGTGGTCACGGAAGGGTAATCCACTGATACTGGCGCAGAGACGCGCGGCCACTCAACCTTACCTGCGGTTTTAACCACCTCCGGAGCTTTACAAGACACTGATATCCAGGCCTGCCCCCAACGATTCAGATGCGATTGCTCTGGATGCAGGCCAAGTGATTCCACTGTGCAGCTGAAGCCAAGAACCTTTACTCTTCTCCTCCCATCTGCACCTCCTGCTGTGGTGAAAGCCCTCCTATTTAGTGCGGTCCAGGGACCGCCAGCATCAGCAACATCTGGGAGCATGACAGAAATGCCGAATCTCAGGCCCCACCCCAGTCCTTCTGAATCAGAATCTGCATTTTTACAAGATCCCCAGATGTGCCACGTACAAGTTAAACTTTAAGAAGCACTGATCTAAGTCTCAAAATCTCTTGCCTGAACTCATCCACAGTGTCCTAGGGGGTCTTCTAGATTTCTCTGTTCTCTCCCATTTTAAGGCAATCTCCACAGTGTTGAAGGGGTTCAGAAAAAGCCACTGTAAAATTATTTTGAGCTGAGACATCTGAGTTCCTGAAATCTCCCATCTGACTAAAAGCAAAGCCTCCCACAAGAACTCAGTGGTCATCAATCCCCTCTCCCAGAGCAACTCTAATCTTCCCTTCTCTGACCCAAACAGACATTGCCACAAGACTATAATATCTCCCATCTATTCTCCTAAGGGCCCATTTATCTTTCCAAAAAGTCATTTGCTTTTCCATAAGTGCCCTTTTTTCCCCTCTTCTAAGGAGTCATTTGTTCTCCCAGAAGTATCCCTCTGCCCCATCCCATTCCCCCAGTAAGATGGTATATAAGCCACAAATTCTAACCATCTCCTTGAATCATATTTCTTTGTGACCTCTCCTGTATGTATCTAATTAAATCTGTTTTCTCTTTTGCTAATCTGGCTTTTGTGAGTTTAATTTGCATGATCCCCATCACTGAACCTAAGAGGGTAGAGGAAAAGATTTTCCTCCCCAACACTATGATCATGTCATGCTGGTACCTGTAAGGGTAAAGTACAAACTCCTTCACCTGGCAACAAGGCCATTCAAAAATAGGCTCCAGCATACCTCTCTAGATTTATTGTGTTCCTGGCTCCCTGGGATACTGCCCTCCAGCCTTGTTCAAACCTAGACATCAAAGTCCTTCCATGAATCTGTACATTTGCACAAACGGTTCACCCTAGTCTTTCTCCCTCTTCTCTCCCTGGGTATCTTTCACTCCCAAAAACCTCTCTGATGTTGCCCCATCCATACAGCCTTCCCTATTTTCTCCCAAAAAAGGGTTCTCAATGCCCCAACCTCCAGCACCTAGCAGAGTACCTGGTACACAGGAGGTACTCAAAAAGTAGGGTTTTTTTGAGTAAATGATTGGAAGAAAAGATGGATGGATTGATGGATGGAGAGACTAAGTTTCTCCATCCATAAAAGTATTTAAAGTTCAGTACCACCCTTAGCTTCAGGCAAGAGGGGCCTCTGTCCTGGATTCTGAACTTCTGAGGGCTCTGCATATCACAAACACACACACACACAATGTTTTAAAGAACACATGGGTGCCTCTGTCACTGGAGATCTGACAGGTGATGCTGGTACTGTGCCACCAGCAACTCTAAACATCCGCTCAGGTGAATGACGTGGCTCAGGCCCTAGGGAAACACTTCTTTACACCTCTTGCTCTATGTCCTTGAGACAAAAAGTACCAGAGCTCAAATGCCATGAAGGTCTGGGGTTGTACCTGTAGATGTCGGAAATAGACACAGCTTCAGAACAGGGGAGGATTTGGGCAGCAGAAATGCTTAGGTAAGATAAACAACTAATTAATTACCTTGTCAAATGCATTCTCCTAGATAGGACGAACGAGAGAGGTTCCTGCATAATGAAGCATTCTTTGTGATGCTGAGGGTCCATTTTCCTGTTTCTCTTCATATTCCCATTTGTGGCCCAGACGTACTGAAAAACATTTTGCAATAGTTAAATAATTCATATTACTCTTAAATTTGCATATATATGGATCTAGATATAACACGCGTGAAGTGTGGCATCAACTCCTGTGCTTGCAGCTAACCGGACACTGAACACTAGAACGGAAAGTAATCCTGTATTTGTAAACTAGTTAATATGAGTAGCTAAATTTTCAAAGTTAAATAAAAATTCAACTTTAAAAAATACTTTCACTTTTTACACTCGCTTATGATAGTTTCCATTTTCCCTTTTAATTGTAATAGATATTTTTACTATTTTAAAAGAAAGTAACTTAAAAAATATGAAAAATGTTGATTTTTTGTCACATTTGCTTTCGTTTCCTTTTTGATATAAATATATTTAAATTATATTTACTTTAAGTACAACTACACTCTATTTTTAATCTTTAAATCACTGAGAATAAATATAAGGCAAGATCATGATAGGAATAAAAAATAGAAAGGGGAGCTCAGAAAAATACTGAAAAGAAAAAATAAACAGAATACCTTCAAATAAGTGGTCTAAATTTTTTAGAGCTAAGAACAATAAAAGTGAGAAGTCTGTGTCAGGCATGACCCATCTAAAATTTGCTAGTAAGATATTTTAAACTCTATGTTTAATAAAGTTTTAATTACTGATCAAAACAATGAAAATGAACAAGAAAATTATTCAAATAAAATTCACAACTTCAACAGCTTAGATGAAATCCCTGGAACCTCATATTCTTTATTACATGAAGATTTAATTACTGATCAAAGCAATGAGAATGAAAAAGAGGATTGTTCATAATGAATTCACAACTCAGAAGCAGCCAGTGCAGTTCTGGCCTATCCATTGGAAGATGTAGAAAAATCCATTCATGACATTAGCAAATTGGATGAGACAGATGAACTCTCTGGAGTGTCACTCATTTATTGTAGGACAGTCCTAACACTGGTGTCAAACCCTCTTTGACAGCATGGAAATGTTTCTAGCAAAACACAATCCAATTCAAATCAGCTAATATGATTTTTCATTGGATGAGTATGGCAGAAAACTCAAGAGTTTTAATTTTATAGCAAAATTCTTTCAAATGGAAAAATAACCTCTAAAAGCAGGTTTTCATATTCCAAGGAGAAAGACAAAGTGTATTGTTACATAATGTGTTACATAATTCACAACCAATTTTCAAGATCAACTTTGGCCAAAGAAGTTACCTGTGACCAGAAACATTTGGATATTTTATTAAAATAATAAAAAATGTCACTTGCACACATTGAAAAAAGTACACATGCAAGCACCAGAAATTTAAAAATAGGCTGAACAAATAGCAAACCACCAATCATGGTCAACAGTGACAAGTAAATGCCAGTTTAGAACTCTGATGTGATGTTCTGAAAAAATATTGTTTTGGGTCCAATATTTATCCAAGAGTTATGGTACTTTTTACTGTAGTAACAGAACAATATTTATAGAAGGCAATACAATTTTTCTAGGTTTAATAGAAATAATTCCAATTTTTATGTTAGCATGGGCAAAAATTTTTATTTATGCTAGGATGGGTAAAAGTAATAAAACAAGCAATCACTATCTAGGATGAATAATTTTAAATGAAATTACCAATGGAGCAGGAAACAAAGTGAGAGAATCAATCATATGTAACATAAAAACATAAGTAAACATTACTCAATGCAACTAGCTGTCAGCGCAACCACTGACAAAAGTCATACTGAACAACAAACATTTGCTATATGTGTTGTTGAAGAAGAAAACAAGAACATATTGCATTGTTTTCACACCTAGAAGTACAGTTTTTGATTTAAGTAAAGAACTGGAAAAAGAACTTTCAATTTTAGGCATTGATTTGAAAGACTGTTAAGAGTAAGTCTATGAAAATGGCACATAGTTGGTAAGGAAAAAGGTGTATGAGCCAGAATTTTGTCAACAATTCAGAAACATCCCACATGCAACTCACAGTTTGGATTTGTTACTGACACATGATCTCAAGTCGGTCCCTAGTGATGTGTCCTTCAGGATAATTAAGCAAGTATAGAAAGTATTTTCTGGATCTTCCCCAAACGGGGAGAGCTTGATCAAACATACGTCAAATTTGACCTTACAACCTCTCTCAGGCATACAACGGGAATGCCAACTAATTGCTGTTCAGTTTAAACAAAATATGAGAAAAGTTAAGCAAAACAACAAAAGCTCCACCTAAAAAACGAACGGGTAGAAAATGAAATAATCTTGAATTTGCATTATCCGCTGTTGCTTGGTATATATTATTGCTTGCTCTCAATAATATTATCAAAAGCTTCAAAAAGAAAAGAATAGTTTGTGTAGCTACTTCATTTTTTAATTATTAAAAAAATAAAAAGAAAATACATGTGAAATACGTGGCATTCCATTAAAATATAAAGAAATTAACACAAGGAAAAAAGAATTGGGTAACTATGAAGATCTACATAAAATTAATTCCCAAATTAGTTTCTATAGAGAGTATTTTCTGGTTATCATCGAATAAGGAATAGTCTCAGTTGAGCAGAGATGTGAAAAAGTTGAGCCATTTACTGATATTTTCAGTTTTCTTTATAATAGCCCAGCACTGAAAGACTTGAAAGAAGGAATTAAGAAATATTGAATAAATCTAGACACTGCTGTAAGAGATGGCTAGAATTGCTAAATAGATGATAGTAATTTATATGATAAAATTATATTTTCTGCAATCATTTATCATATTTGATGCCATTATAATACGTGAACGTGACATGTACAGTTCCTGATCATTTTGGACTCTGTTGCTTGAGGTGTACTGATGACTCTAGTAGTTACCACTTCACAAAGTTTCTCCAATTTGAAATTAATAAAAATCTAAGAACTATGGTTAATTCGAGAAATGTCTAATATGGCATTATTCCATACAATATGTAAGTTATATGAAAATCTCTATAATGACAATAGAATTAATAATTTTGCTGAAATAAAAAATATAAACTTTATGCTGTAAGTAATCTATGAATTATGCATCTCTATTTTATTACTTACCATCCATTACTGACCCATCAGCAAAATGTGTACACATACACAATAATTAAATTTGGTCATCTTTGATATTTTGCTAACTTTCTGTCATGTAAAAACTATAGTCAAACATATTTTTAACATATTATATCATATTTATTTTAATGGGTTAATATTTAACATATATCTAAAATTTTAACATATTTAAACATATTTTAAAATTTTTCTTATGCAGCTCTCAAGTGCAGCTCTCAAGTGAGGAGGTTAATAGCTTGTTAGATTGATGGTATTCTGAATGATCATCATGGACATGTGGTATGAGGGCTTCCACTTGTGCTCTTGTCCCAGGAAGAGAACTTCTCTGATCCAATGGCAGAGACATTTATCCCCAGTTCATTCAGTGACATTCCTGGAACTCCAACAATCCTTTCTTTTCTCCTCACCTTGACTGGTTTTAACTCAGTGTCTGTGAGGTGGAAATGGGGGCTGGAGGAGCACCCAGCATTGGCCTGTCCCCAGACCCCTGGGACTCAAGCTGCCCGGAAGGAGTACTCAGCATGAGCCCCCGGACCCTTCAGCTGACCTCCTGTCTGCTGATGGCTCCCATACAGCAGAGCTCCTTCGCCCCAGGTGCCCTATTCCTGCAGGACATGGTTGGGAAGATGGCCCACTTGTGTGGCCCCAGAGCGACTGGCTCTCTCTAGCTTCAGTTCATTAATCCCAGGGCCCACTGTGTATCCCTAGAACTAAAACTGTGTGCTTGGAGCACCATCGCTGACAGGTCCCCCTGAATATGGTAGCTGCAATGGGGAAGCCGGGGCTCCCCCAAATCCCCCCCAAGGTGGGGTCTGCAGCCAGCTTGCTGCTCTGCCTTTGCATCCTGACAAAGCCCAGGCTCCCCACACTTAGAGGTGGGCTCTCTCCTTCTGTATGAGTTTCCTGCTGCTGCTGCAACAAATGACCACACACTTAATGGCTTAAAACCATACAATTTGGAAGTCAGGAGTCTAAAGTGGGTCTCACTGGGCTAAAGTCGAGGTATTGGCAGAGCTGCTTCCTTCTGGAGGCTTGAGGGTGAGTCCATTTTCTTGCCTTTTCAGGCTTCTGGAAGCTGCCTGCCTTTCTTGTTCTGTAGCCCCTTCCATCTTCAAAGCCAGCAACGGCATACTGAGTCTTTCTTACACTGCATCACTCCGACCCTCTTTCCGGTCTTCCTCTTTGACTCACTGTGACCAGAGGACGTACTGTGTGTGACCTGGCTTGATTCCTATGCCCGTGCCTGAACTGGGCTCAGGGAACCGGGTGGCATTACTAGGCTCAATGTGAGTCATGTACGTGTCTGTCCTTCCAGCCAGATAGGTAGGATGCAGTAATGGGCGGCCCTCAGCAGGAGCACAGGGTTGAAGCAAGGAAAGAATTTTCTGAAAGGTTTCAAATGCTCTTTCTGAATGAACAAGACAATATATATCTACTACAAATATACATTATTTAAATCATGGGAAAATATTAAAAATTCAGAGTAAAAATAATCCTCTCATTCCAAAACAACTGTGGTTAACACTATGGAATGTTTCCTGCAAGTCTTTTTTTTTTTTTTTTCCTAGGCACACGTGCATGTTGAGTAGAGTCTTACCAGACTGTATTGGCAATTTCGCATCCTGCTCTTTTTACTTGAAATTATAACAGAAGGATTTTCTCATGTTTCCTTTGACTCTGTGCCCTGCACAATCACCTCCTTTCCCACTCAGCTCTTTGGCAGCAGAATTTGTAGACTGCACAAATAACGGGAAGGAGTAGGGGCTTTTTTTGATCTGGGGGAATTTGAGCATAGACAGGAGAATGAGGGAATAAAAGGACAAAGCCTCTCTGACCTCACAGAGCTGCTAAGATGAACAAATGACATATTATGTGTGAGAGTGCCTTGGAAATGGCTTATATATCAGAGGTATAGTCATTAATCACCAAATGCTTTTTTCCCAATTTTAAAAATAATTGTGCCCACCGGAGAGTCCTGAATGCCAACGGGAAGCTGCGCTCCCCCAGCACAGAGTCCTGCAGGGAAAGGAGTCATTTCCCAGAGAATCCATGGATGGCTGTGCGTGGTGGAGGGAGGGGGAAGCGGGGAGGTGGTAATAGGGTTTTCCAAAAGCACTTTCAGCTTCAGGTGAGGAGAGGATGCAACTCTGAGAGCTGCTGATAGTACATGCATCCAAACCCACAGGCTTTGAAGCTGTTTAATTGAAACTCACATCAAAACCTAATTCTGGCGTAACTCAATTTGACTACTATGAATGATGAAAATAAATCCCTGGGTCACTCAAGGATAGTGGTTGAGTAAAACTTGTTTGCTGGCACAGAGACAACATTTCAACTGGAATTAAACTGTCTTCATTTAACAGCACTAAATTTTCTGTCATTCTCTGACTTGGATTTTCTTTTTTCTCAAGATAACGTGGACAGGACCCAGCTATTGTCAGTGCCTCAGAGAAGATAGTTCATAATGCAGCCAAATGTGGCTACAGGCTGACCCGGTACCCAGAGGTCTGTGCTTTCTTTGAAGCAGAGCCAAGGGAAGCCATCCTCCTCCCATTCCTCACCCTGTCCATCCCACCCATTAACAAGTGCTGCCACTTCTATCTCTGGATTCTCCTCTGCTACCACCCACAGCAGACCAGACCAGTAGCTGGGCCACGCTCATCCCAGCTGCACTCCTGCAGGTTAGCCTCACAAGAGCAAGAATGACCTCTCACAACCAAGACCACATGTGCCATTCCCCTGCTCACAGCCCTCCAATAGCTTCCTGTTGCACTGAGGTCAAAATCCCCACTCCACCATGGCCCTGATCCTGTGATGGAATGCCTTTCTGACCACCCCCATCGCCCTTTCCCCACATACCACACCCCAGACACTAGTGCTTCCTCTTCAGTTCCTGAGCAGCCCACACTGCTTCCCGCCTCAGGGACCTGGCACTTGGCTTGTGCCTTGCCTGAGCTGCTTCTCCCCAACTCATCACACCAAAGACTCAGATTTGACTCAAAGTCCAGATCATCCTTAGTGAGACTTCCTTGAACACTTCCTGTTTTATTGCATTTCTTGTTTCTTCGTTCATGCATGCTTATCTTCTGTCTCCCCAACTCAAAGTAAGCTCCTTGAAAGCAGGAATGTTATTGATCTGTCAACACAATTTATTAAGAACCTGCTGGATACTTAATAAATATTAGTTGAAGGAAAGAATGAAAGAACGTCCAATTCTGAGAAGACACATTGTTTATTAGACATGGAAAATGATATTCTGGAGAACCAGTTTCACTCCAGTCAATGTCCCCTTGGTTTTTACCACTAGTTTTCTGCATATTGTATTTGTCTCTGAGCTATGAAAGGATCCCCTTAACATTCACTAGGTCAGTCAAGTGAAAGTCTTATTTCCAGTAAGGGAAGAGAAAGCATGAATCTAACTAAAATGTCAATTGCCCTAAAGGTGTGAAAAATATTTTTAAATTCTCCATTCATTCTTTTGTGGTAGTATCCTTTGTCAAAATCTTTTCTCCAAATTTTGTTCATGCCTGATAAATGGAAGAAGAGCGTTTCCCCAGAACACCATGACACATACCCAACGAGATGGACTTTATGAGTTTTAAGCACCTTCTTAACTCGCAGTCCTCGCTCAGTTGGAAGTAAAAGTGGAGGGGGGGGAGAAAGGGGTTAATTTAGTGTCCAGAAGCCTTCTGAGAGGGAAGGGATCAAGGCCCCAAACTCTCCTTACCAAAGTTCAAAATGTCTGAAGCCTGCCAGGTGGGCTGTGTGGTCCTGGCCAACATGTAATGGGGAAGGAAAGTGCCCAAAAGCTTCTTCTGGCCTCACATTTCCACTTCTGGGAACATTCCCCATCCCTCTGGCCAGGCGTGGGGAAGTGACCTATCCTGGGCCAATTACAATCCTCCATCACCTGGACTGCCTAGGGATGGTCACACGATCCTACCAGGCCAATCAGAGTCCTTCCCTGGGACTTTGATGGCTGGAGCCAAAAAAGTCCTCTGTGATGGACATCAGCCCAGAGGGGCTCGAGATCAAACTCCCTGAAGAAAGCCCTCTTGCTGTCAGAAGGAGCAAAACAACCAGAGGCAGACAGACAGACAAGAGACAGAGAGAGTCCCTAGGGCACCTGGGCCCAGAGCATGAGCCTGTGCCCACTCCAAAACCTCTGGCCCACCTGGGTTCTCCAGCAGCAGCAGCATCCTGGGGCCAGCTTCCCACCTCGAGTCCTGGCCACTCTCTTCTTCTCTGTCTGGGCTTTCCCCAACAGACAACCCCAAGGTACAGGGAAGCTTAGGTTCCCAGGGGCAGCCCTCAATCAGAGGGAAAGACAGTTTGTGGATAACTGCCCCAGCCTCCCCAGCCTGCACTGGAAGAGTTTGGCTTCTCCAGGGTCCCTGCCAGAGAGCCCAGTTGTCCGAGGCAGTAACTCAACACTCACGTGCGTCCTCATGGCTATTCTTGCTTCCCTGTTTTACTTTCCCCTACATCCTCACTTGGGCTTTCTGGGAACACCTTCTAAATAAATGACCTGCAGCCAAGTCCTTGTCTCGGGCTCATCTTTTGGGGAACTCTAACCAGAAGTGGCCTGGCTATGGTCATCCCCGAAGCCAGTCTGTCTATGCCCTTCTGGGGGCTGTACTGCCTGAACCTAAAAATTCCCTTTTGGACTAAACTTGTGGAATTGAATTTGGCTTCTATCACTCTCAAGGAACCCTGAAAAAAACAAAAACAGAAACAGATGGGCAAGTCACTGCAGAGAATGGGCTTTGAGGGAAGTGGTCGTTTGCTAGAGGAGGGGACTGGCGAACTTCTGACCCTATCCAGTCTCACGCATCCCCTTCTGTGGAAGTTAAGTGGGTCTGAAAAGCAGCAGCCCTGGGAGCATGACCAGCTGGACACAGCCTTGTGTGGGGAGGGGACTGTCCGTCCTCCCACCAGGAGGAGCCTGTGGCCACAGTGCAGCAGGGAGAATAGGAGCCTGAGCACCACTTACGAGGCTTCAGTGGCACGTTCCACAGGGCCAGCAGAGCTCTCCCCAGACTGTGGCTCCAGACATTGGGGTCAGAGATGGAGTGGCACGCCTCCTGAGGCAGCCAGCTGGAGCTGGCGGGTCTGAGTGCCCTCCAATGGCAGAGGCAACTGAGTCAGGAAGCAAAGGGACACGTGGCCCCTCGGGCCTGACAGCTCATGTCCACGGAGGTGGGCAGGCAGGGGTGGGGTGGTACCTGCCGGGTCACTGCTGGGCCTGTAGCTTACATCCTAAGTGCTATGTCAGCCATAGGAAGAGCCATGGCTTTCAGCTCTGGGATGTCTAGCAATAAGGCATTTTCATACCCATTATCCAACCCTGTGTTCTCAACCTAGAACCTAGAACACAGACTTCAGGCACATTTCACAGAGGAGGAAGCTAAGGCTCTGGGAGGTGAGGTGGCTGCCAGCACCCCATGGCTAAGGTGCATCCCTAAAAAGAGAAAAGAGAAAGAAGCTTCCCCAGACTCCAGAGCTTGGGCAAGTCTTTCAAGCACAGATGAGTAATTTCACGGTCAGTTCTCCCATTCAACCGAGTGCATACTTACAGATTGGAATTGGTGACCAAATGTACTACATTTTACTGTTTATTTGTGTGAACTTGGCTATTTAATTAGCTGCTTAAAAGTTTAGAGAGTGACTCAGCTGCTAATATACCTCTAGGCACAAATCTACCATTTGTTCATTCAGATAATCCACAAATAAGCCCTAGGAATTTACTTGGATTAAGAGCCCAAAGTCTTCTTGAGATGTCATTTTTCGGTGCTTATTTCACTTTGGGTTGCTAGGAGATAAATTGGTTTTTTAAAAAAGCAATTTGCATAAAGACCAGGAAAGCATTTTAATAATGTCAATATATAGCCAAATGGACTAAAGTGCTAAAGTAACTATTTTTCACTGGATAATTAAGCCTCCAAATTTAAATGTTATAAAAAGAGATATACTTGTATTCCATGGAGGTCTACCCACTTAGGTAGCTAATTATTTCTCAAGAACAACACTGAGTCATGTTAGACATCTTCTTGCTAATCTAATAACATTAAGTTATGGGGAGATGGCTCCTATCCTATCACGTAATCAGGAATGGAAAGCGGGTAGGGTTTTCACTGCAGATTTGTGAGAAATTCATTTTTCTAATCACTAGCACAAATCTGACAATCTGTCTGGCAGCCAGGAACTAAATTAAAGAAGTTTTCTTTCCCTGATACATATGCTGTAAATCTCACTAATTCAAACTGATGGAGAGGAACAGCCAATCTATTTTGGTGAAAAATATTCACCGTAGGACTTGCTTAATACTTTAAAAAATTTTTTTCTTTCAAGTCCAAACACAATCTTGAGTCTGGTACAAAATAATCAATACAAAAGTGTTAACCATTATTATTGTCTCAATATAGGTACACAGACTAGAAGAAACTTTTAGAAGAAGAATCCCTTAAAATGGTATGGTAGATTGCTTGCAAATGTTTACCAAGAGAACCTGATCATTCTTTCCATCCCTGGACACTAGTCTCTTCACACCATGACTTTACCACTTCTCTCAGCCAGAGGAGGAGGCTGTTTCCCCACCCCTGAATCTGGGCAGGCCTTGTGACTTGCTTTGCCCAATAGATTGGGGTGGAAGGGACATTGGGTGACCTCAGAGCCTAGGCCTTAAGAGGCCTTGCAGCTTCTAGCTCTACCCTCTTGGAATGCTGCTGCTGCCCTTTAATCAAGCCCCAGCCAGCACTTTGGAGATGAAAGAGCACTTGGAGAGAGAGGCCTAGCAAACGGTCGATACCCACCACCAGACATGTTAGGCTACCTTGGACCAGACAGCCCCAGGAAAGCACTAGACCACTGGAGCCACATGAATGACTCAGGCAGACCAACAGAACCACCCAGCTGAGCCCAGCCCAAACTGCACACCTACAGAATCACGAACAAATAAAATGTATTGTTTGAGCCCACTAAGTTTTGGGGTAGTTTGTAATACAGCAATAGATAATTGGTACAAATTGGTTTTGTTTTTTTTCTATTTTTTTTAGCCATATCATGCAGCACGTGGGATCTTAGTTTCCTGACCAGGGATCAAACTCATGCCCCCTGCAGTGGAAGTGTGGTGTCTTAACCACTGGACTGCCAGCGAAGTCCCAAATGGTTTTGTTTTTTTTTTTAAATAAATGTAAAAAATTCCGAAATAAAAAAAGCACAAAAAAGAAAAATACCCTCCCCACAATCTTAGCTCCAATGTTAATTACCATTAATATGTCAGTATTTTTCTTCCAAATTTTTTCTTTTGTGTTTATTTTTTACATGAATGGAAACATATTAATGTTGCTTTATAAATGTGATTTGTGGATAAAATGTAAATGTTTTTCTGGGTCATAAAAGTCTTTGTTCAGAGTTCTTTTATGTGATGGTCAGTTGGGTACAGTCCCAAGAGAAGCTGCAGGAGAGACCCAGGAAAACAAAGTTATTACACTCACAGGTCTTAGACGCAGGAGGCATCCCACACCACACCGGGCCACATGGGGAAGCACCAGGGTGGTCAGGAGGTAGAGGGGCAGGAGCCAAGGGAGAGCAGAGGCCACAGGAAGAGGAAGGCAGGGCAGGTAAGCAGCTTAGGTAGGGTTGGCAAATCTGAAAAATTTTGGCAGGCTTTGGGCTATGCGGGTGGTCTCCAGTTGTCTGGTACCTGGCCCTGGGAGGAGTAGGGCTGAAGAATACTGCTTCCTGGGGTCTGCAGGCTAAGTCTGTATGTCAAACGTATACTCCCAGCTGAGCCCTTTGCTATCTCTAACAACTGGCTAGTCTCAGGAGGGGTAGCCTCTCCCCAGCCAGAAACGTTCTTAAGATGTCAAAACATCACAATATATAGAAGATAAGAAATATTCATAAACAATACAGTCTTAACATCACTTCAAATAATGGCTTATTGTAATGTCTTCACATGGGTCCTCTAGAAAACACAGCCTTAGGCAAGGATTAAAATGATGATGGTTTATTTGTGAGGTGCAGGCCCAGGGCCCAGACAATGAAAAGAAAAAAAGAAAAGAAAAGAAAAAAACACAAGGTAATGCCCTATAATGAGTCACCATATGCTGGCCACGATCTCAGGACAAGCTACAGACCGACGCAATAGGTCCCTCAACAGACACATTCCCTGGGCATTCAAGCTTCCCAGAAGGGCTGCAAGGAGAAAGCTCACCATGGGGTAGTTCCTGAAGGGGAGAAAGAGGATGGGATGTATCTGCCCCATTTCCTCCTGTTTCTCATCTCCAATAAGTCTAAGGTCACCCCCATAGGGAGCCAGTTCTCCCACACTACCTAGTGGTGTTTGCTCAGGAAGTTCTAGTCTCTAGTTCTTCATTAGTAGTGAAATGACATTGATTGACAGTTTCAGGAAGACACTCTTTACCATTTTAAAGGAGTGTCCTATTTCCTAGTTACTGAGAAACTATTAGTAATGTTTTTTAAATGTAATCAATATTGGACATTAAATTTTATTAACTATCTTTTCAGAATATATTCAAATAATCTTTTTTTTGTCTTATGACAAATTATATTAATAGATTTCCTAAACCTGAACTATCTTTGCATTCCTGGAATGGTGCTTTTAATAGGCTTTTAATATAGTATAAGACCCAATTGCCTAATATTTTATTTAGGATTTCTGCATCTCATATATATCCATATGAGAAGTTACTGTATGGTTTTCCTTTTGGTAGTACCTGTAAAGTCTGGGTATCACAATCTCTTAGATTGTTCTTGAGCAATCTTCAACTTTGAGCCTATTTTGCTTTTTCAAATCTGCATAATTTAGTCTCAGGTCTCTTTTTTCACAATCCCCATCACCTGTCTGCAGAGTGTCAGCAGACATTATTAGCATTGTAATGACTTCAGGCAAGTTCCTAATCTCTCTCAGCCTCATTCTCCTCTTTTATTTAAAAAAAAGGGAATGGGGTTAATAATAAATACTATCTCATGGTGACAGGACTTTGTGAGGATTAAAGGAAATAATGTTTATGAAAGCCTTTAGCACCATGTCACAGAGTAAGTGCTCAAAATGTAGCATATATTATTATCATTAGGCTAAAGGTTTTTCTTGATAACCACTCCCATCTGATGGAAGTTCATGTCAGTAATGTGCTAAGTGTCTGCTGAATGCTCAAATAAGATGTTCGTGAAAATACACTGGAAACGAAAGCACTGTACTGACGTCAGCTACCATCAATGATACTGTCTGGTGGAGATTCACATTACGCTGATCTTCTGAACAATGTGGTTTACAGGAACACACCGCGACACCACACAGAGATTCATTACATGTAACTATTAAGCCATCGCGGGTACAAAAGTGCCAAAAGTTCTCCTATTGCACGGTTTCAACATGTCTCTGCAGTTTTGTCCCATTAGTTTTTAAAAAATTAATAAATTAATTACTTATTTGGCTGAGTTGGGTCTTCCTTGCTGCACGCGGGCTTTCTCTAGTTGTGAAGAGCAGGGGCTACTCTTCATTGCGATGCGTGGGCTTCTCATTGCAGTGGCTTCTCTTGTTGCGGAGCATGGGCTCTAGGTGCGTGGGCTTCAGTAGTTGCGGCACGTGGGCTCAGTAGTTGTGGCGCACGGGCTTAGTGGCTCCGAGGCATGTGGAATCTTCCCAGACCATGGCTCAAAGCCATGTCCCCTGCATTGGCAGGCGGATTCTTAACCACTGTGCCACCAGGGAAGCCCCTCCCATTAGTAATTTTAATGGAATATGTTTTTCCCGAACATATGGCCCAGAGGTAAGTAGTCTCAACAACAGAATTGGCCTGGACCTCACTACACTTAAGGGACAGTACAGCTCAGCAATTAGGAGGATGAATTCTGGGACTGGGGTTCAGTTGCGGGGGGGTGTCTTGTTTCCTTACCTGTAAACTGTGAATGATGACGATAGAAACCACATCATTTGCAGTTGTGAGAACTGAACATTTTACTGAAGGTAAAGTGTTTAAAATAGTGCCTGGCCGATGGGACATGCTCGATGAGTGTCTGATGTCATTCATTTTCTTCCTGTTACTGCACTGCACTCTTGATTATTAACAGGAAGAAAGATGCAGGGGGTGGGGTGGGTGGTGGAAGTTTGGGAAATTGTATATAACTGGCTTTCATCTGGGATCCCAGTCCCCAAATCCCCAAAAGGCTGGCCATTTAGTTCTACCTGTAGTAACTGGGAGGCAACAGGGTCCAGACCCAGAGGTGAGGGGCTCCAGGCTACATGGATTTGGCGGTAAGATCTCTCCCACAAGGGGCAGTCGATGGCTGCCTGGATGCCTTCACTCTGTGTGCAGAAACACGCTGGGAAACCCCCGACAGAAGCCCTGTGTCCCCACAGTTCTCCCTACACTCTGATTTACTTAAGTCCACAGAAAATTAGTATCCCTGTCTCAAAGCAGATCTCAGTTTTAACACTGAAAGTGTATGTACCTGGAGCTGCCACATGAAAGAGGAAAACCCCTCAAACTCAGAGGATCAAAGAATCAGCAGGTGCATTCACGGTGGTCTGGCTTCCTCTGCTGTTGTCAAGACTGTTATTTGTTTAAATCAACCTCCCCCCACCTTCATGACAGTCTTCAGTGCCCAACGAGGGAAGGTGGACCTTCACATTTCACAAGTCAGCGAGCTTTCATTTCCCAGCAGGGTTTTCACATAGTGACAGCTATAATCAATTTCTAACAAATGACCATCCTACACAATAGAACTGCAAATAAAACTCTAGATGTTGAAAACGCTTATTGTCCTTTCTTGTTTGCAAACATGTATCCAGTGAGGTCTTGATTATTTCAGAGTTTGGAAAAACAAAATTGTCTTCCAGCCTGTTTGTGCACTAGTTGATTTTTCTGGCTCCTGGAGAAATGCCTTTTTGGAAGAGCTTGTACGTCCTAAACCCACCCCCTGGAAGAAAACCCTGGTAAAGACGGTGGGCCTGAAGAGCGTGAAGCTGCAGGCGGCAGGTGGAGACCATCGACATGAAGACAAGATACTCACGTGGCACCTCTGGCCCATGTCTGGCCCTCCACCAGTGGGTTCTGACCCTACGTAACAAGTCTCCCCTAACCACATGCTCATAAATTCAGCATGATTCTCCCTTTGCTTGTGCAAAATGTAATTACTTGAACTTTATGTTTAGATTCCAAAGCAAAGGAATCATTCCCAGCTTCTGAGAAGTTGCCAGACTCTAGAGAAGATGACAGAATCTGAAGACCTGGGCTTCTTATCCTGGTTTGGTCACTTGTTGTGTGACTTTACACAACATAGTTAGCTTCTCTAGACTTCGGTCTCACTAAGGTAATAAGGTCTGCTGTGCTCGCCTTAAAGTGTCGTTACGATACTCAAACAGGCTAATACCTTAGAAAATTCTTAGAAGGTACAAAGTATCACACAAACGTAAGGTATTTTATAATGACCTCGTGTGAGGTTAGCTCCTATGAAATGCTTTGATGATGAAACATAAAATAAAATTTAGAAAATGAGCAGGTGCACAGAGGACAAGTATTATATTATTCCACCTATATGAGGTACCTAGAATAGGCAAATGCATAGAGACAGAAGCAGAATAGGGGTTACCGGGGGTGGGGGAGGGGGAATGGAGAGAGAGTGTTTAATGGGGACAGAGTTTCTGTTGGGATGATGAAAAAGTTCTGGAGCTGGATGCTGGTGGTGGTGGTTATATAACATTGTGAATGTTCTTAATGCCCCTGAATTGTACACTTAAAATGCTGAATTTTATGTTATATACATTTTCCCACAATGCGAATAAATAAACAAACAGATGGCTTTGGAGACACAGGATTACTTACAAACAAGGAATTTAACTTACATGCGATCAGAAATGGTTGTGTCCGTGTTGGGCATGTTCTCTTTCTGTGGTCAAAGCATGTAAGAAGCCAAATCATCAGGAGACGTTTACTCTCTTGCCTTTTGACTGGGGTAATATTCACGTTCATTGATGACCATCCCTGCCCTCATTTCCTCACCAAGAATGGCCTGGCTGTTGGCCTGGTCCATTAGCCAGGACAACCTCTCCTTCCTTAGATGGACATGAACAGATGCCACCACCGTTTGCTCACTCTCTCCTTTATTTCGTGTCCAGGGCTGACCACGTCTCCGGCACAGAAGAGTCTCTTTCCTTAGACTGGTTGTAATTGAATCAGGGAACGCACAAACTCCCTAGTTATAGATGACCTTATAATTTATCCTCCAAAACAGGGTGTTTTCAAGAAAGGGGGACCACAGCCATAAGCTGGAACTGTCTCAGGAAAACCATGATGTACGATCATGCTGTATCTCTCCCAACCCATCGATGCTGCTCTTACAGATAAAATCCTGGCCATTTCTTTCCCTCTTACCTCGCTATGCCCTCTCTCCAAGGAGGGGATCCAGGGAGAGGAATGAGTTATTCAGACGAATTTTGATAAACACCTTGGAATGGAAGCTGAAACCCAGGAAGATGCCTTGATGTGAGTGGGAATGGTCTGTGGCCGGTGAGGTGAAGAGCATGTTTGTTCTCCAGGGAAATGGAGAAAGAAGAGGGGTATGTGGGGTGAAGCCCACAGAAAGGCAGAAGGCCGCCTGCTCGGTGGTTAGAACACCCCAAGCCCAAGCACACACACCAAACGCTGAGTGAAGCTCCCAGAGGCAGGAAGTGCCATGCATCTATCTGGGTGTTTGGGGAAATCAGTAAAGATGGGGGTCTTTACAAGCTACAACACGGATGAACCTCAAAAATATGATGCTAAGTGCATCATATTACATTATTCCATTTATATGAAACACTCAGAACAGGTAAATCCATAGAGTCAGAGTGTAGATCAGTGTCTGCCAGGGGATAGGAGGGGAAAGGGTGAGTGACTAGTTAATGACATGGGTTTTATTTCAGGGTGATGAAAATATTTTGGAGCTAGATAGAGGAGGTGGTTGCACAACACTGTGAATGTAATTAAATGCCACTGAATTGTTTGCTTTAAAATGGTTAATTTTCTGTTATGTGAATTTCACCTGAATTGAAAAAAAAAAAAAAGACGTGGTCGCCCTAGCGGAGGCGGTACAGGAGTGTGTTGACAGAGGAGCACAGAGCACAGGCCAGCAGGGCTGGACTGGGAGCTGAGGGTCCCACACGACCAGACTTCCAAGAAGCGGGAGGCCCAGCTGCCATCTGGGTTAGGCTGCGGGGAGAGGGGCTCATCTCACTTTAGCCCACAAGAACTTAAATGTTAAACTTCTGGTTTCCCGCACATAGTGGCTTGCTGTCTTCTCAAATACATAGAGCAATAGACTATTTGCTGGGTACACATTTAAACAAGAAAAGGTTGAATGTAAAGGTATGAAAAAAAGATGTCCCAGCTAAGCGAGCACAAAAAGAAAGCAGATGCAGTAAAATTAATACCAGACAAAACTGAAAATCACTAAAGGAGGCAACAGGGGTGTTTTACGCTGATGAGGAGTTGAAGCCTGAGCTTTTCTATACTTGACAACATGGCTTCAAAACTGTGAAGCACTTAGAAAGATCAGAAGGGATTGATGAGCCTGCATCATAGTTTACTACGCCTCCCTCAGAAATTGATCAAGTAGACCAAAAGTTTTTCCCCCCAGAAGAACACCCAAACCCACATTTTTAGAAATTTTAAAACACAATTCAACACCAAATATCAAAATCTCTGTGTTCTGCTAATGTTTCACCTAGAGGGAAAGTCACAGTTTTAAGTACATATATATTAGAAAAAAGAAAGATTAAAAATGGATAAACTGGCTTAACAAGTGAGAAAAAGAACAGCAGCATAATCACAAAAAAAGCAGAAGGAAATTATAAAGCTGGCAAGAAATACACAGAATAATAGAGAGAATCCACAAAACCAGTATCTGTTTTTCAAGAGCTCAATTTATATAGATAAACTTATGGCAAGTTTGGGTGAAGAAGAGATAGAAGGAGACAAAGAAAAGGCACAATACAAACTGTCAGGCATGAAAGGGGGAATATAATTATAATCGTAATTAAGATTTTAAACATCAGAAGAATACTTTGATGTAAAAAAGTATTCTTTACAGCACGGTTTGAAAGCTTAAGTGAAAATGACTAATTTGCTAGAAATACGTATTACAAATAGTAAATTTAGAAAAAAACAGAAATCGGAATGGATCTATTAAATTGAATCACAGTCAAAACTCTTTTCACACAAAAGGCCTCTGATCCAGCATGTTGACAGGTAAGTTTTACCAAACCTTCGAATAATAAGTAGACTAACTCTCACTGCTGTAAACTATTCCCCCTCCAAAATACATAAATAAGTAAATAGAGGAAAAGTTGCCCCAAATCATTTTACAAAGCTAGCATCATGTTAACATCAAAACCAGGCAAGAACATTTAGAAAAGGAAAAGTATTGGCCAATTTTATGCAGCAGCCTCCTGGCTAAAACTCCTGCTATTCTTGTCCCCTTAGTTTATTCTACTTGAAGCCCAGCATGATGCTTTTAAAGTATATCAGATTATGGCACCACCTATATACTCTGGCCCCCGGCCACCTCTCTGTCCTGTCCTCTACCTAGCTCTCTTGCTGCTCATCATGCTCAGCAAGAGTACTCCTGCTCCAGGGCCTTTGCACTGGCTGTCCCTCTGCCAGGAACACTCTTCTCCCCACATTCACATGGCTCTCTCCCCACCTTCGTTCAGCCTCTGTTCAAATGTCCTCTGCTCAGAGGCCTCCCTGACCACTTTGTCTAAGATGGCAGTCATCCCCCACCTCTCTCACCCTTTGTAGAAAGTATGGACTTTCTACATCGTCCATAGCATTGTCTATTGTTATGGTCTGAATTGTGTCTCCTCCCCCTCCCTCCACAAATTCATATTGAAGTCCTAACCCCCAGTGTGATGATATTTGGAGATGGGGCCTTTGGGAGGTAATTAGGTTTAGGTGAAGTCATGGGGGTGGGGCCCTCACGATGGGATTAGTGCCCTTATAAAAAGGGACCCTAGAGAGTATAGCTGCATCTTGACCAGGTAGTATTTATCTCAGGAATGCAAGAATAATTTAACATGAGAAAATTTGCTGATGTAACTGCTATGCGCTGACTAATGCCCACCACCTCTACTAAAGATATCCATGTCCTAATCTCTGGAACCTATGAATATGCTACCTTCTGTGGCAAAAGAAATGCTGCAGGTGTGATTAAGTTAAAATGTGGAGCTTGGAAACCTATCCTGGATAATCCAGGTGGGCCCAATGTAGTCACAAGGAGCCTCATGAGAAAAGACAGGAGGGTCAGAGAAGGAGACGTGAGGACAGAAATAAAGATGCGAGAGAGAAAGAAAGGGGTGGGGAGAGGTGTTGAGATTTGAAGATGCTAAACTGTGGGCTTTGAAGATGGAGGAAGGGGCCATGAGCCAAGGAATGCAGGCAGCCTGTAGAAGATGAGAAGAAAACAGATTCTCCCCTAGAGCCTCCAGAAGGAAGGGAGCCGGGCTGACACCTTAATTTTAAGGCTTTTGACCTTCAGAATTATAAGGTAATAAATGTGCTGTTTTAAGCCACTAAATTTGTGGTGATTAGTTAGAGCAGCACTAGAAAACTAACACAGTAACTTACATTAACAGATTAAAGGGAAAAAATCATCTCCACAGATGCGGAGAGAGCATTCAGCAGCTGTCTATGACGTGGGTAGGGCAGGCCCTTGGTGCAACTGGCAAGGCCAAGGCTAGCCATTCGTTACGGAGCACTGTTCCCAGTGCAACTGAGTATAACGGATGACCTGAGACTCTTGATTCTGACATTTCTGGATAGGAATCTTGGCTCACAATGCAGAGTGTAAATTTGGACAAGTGACATTAATTTCTTGCATTACTTTTCTCATGTGTAAAGAATCAACCTACATCGAAAGCCATTATGGGGTTACATGAGGTGGACCACGCAACACTCCTGGAATGCAGCCCATACTCAGTAAGTGCTCAAAACCGGTTAGCTCCTGTAGGCTGCCTGCCCTGGGATGGTGCCCTGCAGGTTTAGGGGAGTGACCCCATCACACTGTTGGCTTCACCGTCCATCACCCAGATCTGCCAAGTGCCGCACCGCCCAGCTTCCTATTCCATCCAGTGCAGGTGGGGCCTGGACCTCAGGCTTGGACTGACCTTGCTTCCCTCTGCAGGTAAAGTCAGTGCACTGTCCCACTGGATGAGGTCCCTCCAGAGCCCAAGCACCTCCTCAGGCTTCAGGCCACCTGCAAATTTGATTCCAGCCTCTTGTCCAGCATTCGCAGGACACATGGATTTCCTACCCCTCCCCCATATGGCTGTTTGCCATATTCTCCAGACTGCCTTTGAAGATCCCAGTGCCAATAACAATCTAACAATGACAATAATAACGTGCATTAGTTGGGTTACAGCCCAGGGCAGGCCCTGCCCATCTGTTATTTGTTAGCTCACAGCAACCCTGCAGTAGAGCAACAGTGGAGGAAACCAGGTCACCTGGGTGACACCCAGGCCAGTGCTCTTTCTGCCTTCATTCCCCACCCCTTGGTCGGGGTTTGCACAGCTCGGCAGCCAGTTCACTTTGACCAGTAAAAAGTGGGACCTTAAGAAAGTCTGTGCTTGGGACCCATGACAAGGCCAACTCTCTCCAAACCCACAGAGCCCAGATGATAAACATCTATCGCTCAATGGGCCTAATTTTTGTGCTCAGAAAAATAAACCCAGAAAGTGCATTCCTGCCATTCTCAACATTTAACTCCATACTTCACTAATCAGTAGATTTCACTGATTTTTCACTTGGAGGTTTTTAGAAACCCAGTGGATTGATTACAGGAAATCAAATCCACCCAGAGAGAATAGCCGAGCCCTGTTTCATCACTGGCCAGGCTCAGAATTGTTTCAACAATAACTGACTTTACCTGAATTAAACTGCACATTTTCTGTAGGAAAAAAAATGACTAACACTAAATAGTCTTGAAATTTCCATACCATCGTTGGAACTCCTAATCCACAATTATTTCTTTGGTCCCACTGACCAGCCCATTAACAATAACGTGGAGCTAAAGGTGAAGCTGACACTATCAACCATGTGCTTCCGAAAGTGGAAACTCTCTGTGGAGTCTTGCCTCTCTAAACCATCACCTTGCTACCCTTCTCGTGTACTCTCTGTCACCTGAAAAATCACTCACTTAACGGCCGAAAGGTGTACTCATCGTGGATTTTTCTTCTTAAAAAAATAAAACCAGGAAAAAAACACTCTTTCATTATGAAATGTAACCATATTAAAGAAAATTTGGAAAATGGAAAAAAAGAAAATAAACACCCATAATCCCAGCAAAATGAGCCAGCTAATGGTTTATGGTGAATGTCCACATGGTGGTCCTTGCAGATGTCCACCTGAGGTCCACCCGCGTGGTGACAGGCCCCACTGCTTCCCAGCAGGGGATGCTTCCTATTTGGGGTGTGCACGTGCACACACGTGCATTCTTGTTGTTGACGCTCTCTCCTACTCATTTTTCATTTTTGGTCTTGTTCTTCTGCCTCTCTTTCCAGGCAAAGTTCTTTAAGAGATGACTCTCTCATTAACGTGCTCTCAAATTCCACACATGCGGGAGGAAATGAACAAAGAGCAGATGGAACCTGCCCCTCTGCCTGCAGGAAGAGGGCCCATGTGTGCACAGGGTTCACCACCGCCAGGGGCCACACAACTCCCTGGAATTAGTAACATCTCACTGCTTCCAACAACTTGATGAGAAATCCTGCAGTGAAACCTCCCCTGAGTTTGTGCAAATACAGCATGGTAGCCCAGTATTTCAGAATGAGCACTGGTCAGAAGCCCCCAAAATGTGAATCAGAGACCTGACTGTGACCTTTCACAACTGGCTCACTGCTCAGAGCCACCTGTAAATGTGAGCATCAGTTTCCCCATCTGTAAATGTGAGAAGTCGCTAAGGACCCCTGGGGGGTCTTTCCCAGGCTCCCTGGCCGCCGCAGCTCTCTTGTGGGAGCTGTGACTGAGACACCCACCCTATGCTGGGCCCTGCCCTAGACTCCAGGACCCATGCTGGCCTGAAGACGAATGAAGCTTCAGCTCCTCGTTCCAGGATGTGCCATGTGTCCAGCCCTGACATCCCTACTCCAGGTCAGGAAACTGGGCTTAGGTCTGATTTATTTAGGCAGCAAACACAATTGAGCTTCTGCTCAGAGCTGGGCACTGTGCCAGGATGCACAGAGAAGTGGTCCTCATCCTACTCAGAGCAGCTGGGGTCGGGGGGGCGGGGGGGGGCGGTGGGCAGACAGGACAGCACAACACTGTCCTAAGGCCTGCCTCTCTACCTGTGTCCCTGGGCCCAGTCCACGAGGGGATCTGCCTGGTGCCCTGGCCTGCACCCGTGACCTGCCTAGCAGCCACCCCCCACTCCCACTCCCACTCCCACCTTTGACTGTGACCTTCTTCCTGGGAGACTCAGACTTCGGCCCTGAGCCTGGGTCTGCGGGCCTGAGGCCAGGATTTCTAAGAACTCACTCCTCCCAGCTTCCCTGACTCTGAGCTGCCCTCTCTTGGTGAGACCCCAACACTCAGGGTTAGGCATCCTGAGCACCTCGCAGCCTGGGAATAGCCCCACACTGTGGGGCATCTGCTTGGACCCTCTTCTCTCTGAACTGTCCCTCCCACCCCAGGGGCAGTGCTCCCAGCAGCCACCGCACCCTGGCCCTCTGGCCATAACTGACCAGCCTAAGAGGGAACATGTGGCCTAGGTTAGGATTGCCAGAAAAACACTGGATGCCCAGTTAAGTTTAAATTTCATACAAACAATGGGTCATTTTTAGTATAACTATGCCACTATGTAGTATTTAGGCATCCTTTATTTTTATTGGCTAAATCTGATCACTCCACCCAAGCTAGACCAATCAAATTCTCTCAGGCAGGATTTTGAATCTAGAGTTCAGCAAGACTATAAGGTAATATCTTGCAGTGAGAGTGGGGCAGGTAGATTCCACCAGGCAGGAAGAGAAGAGAGGAATTAGATCTGCAGAGAGAGAGAATGAAGCTGAAGGAGGCAAGAGGCAGCCACTTTCTTCTGTGTCACGATGGGGACATTTCCTAAGAACTGGCCCATTCCTGGCTTCAGTGCCCTAGGATGCCCTGGTGTCCTTATAATTAATACTCTCTTCAGGTGAGGGGTCTCGCCCAGCAGTTTTAGGTATAACCCGTCCCTTGGAATCTGGACAGACTAGCTGGTGTGAATGGTGCTTTGTTTGCTGCTTTCCACCCCAAACACCAAGATGGTCCCCTCCAACTCCAGGCATCACTCTAGACTCCTTTCTCCCCTCACCACACCCTGCATCCAAGTCCTGTCTACCCCATCTCCCAAGTCTAGGTCAGCTCTGTCTTCTCTCCACCTCAATGCCTACCACCACCCCGCTTCTGGCCACCAGCATTTCTTGCCTGGATTAATACAATGGCTTCTCATTTTTCTCGCCTCCAGTACTCCCTACCCTCCAGCCAAAGCAATCGTCCTAAGACGTAAATCTGACTTGCTCCCCAAACCCTCCACTTGAAACCCTTCAGTGGTTTGCCCTCCAGGGGCACAGAGGCTCCTCCGTGACCTAGCTTCTGGTGAGCCGTCCAGGGTCACCTCTTACCTTGTTGTCCCCACACCCCATTCCAGGCTCTGGCCACACAGATCAGCTTTCACATCCTCCTCCAGACTCTCTCTCACCTCAGGGCCTTTACACCTGCTGCCCTTCCCACCCCTCTTCGCCTGGCTCTCCCCCACTTTGGGGGACCCAGTCTGGGGTCATCACCTGCCTTGACTCTGTTCACCCTCTTCCTAACGAGTGCTTCCCCTGCATCGTGCTTAGTGTGTCCCCTGTGGTCCCCGGATTAGCAGCAGCCGCAAAAGCAGCAGCACCTGGGAACGTGTCAGAAATGCAAATTCTCAAGAGCCCCCCAACCCAGACTTCCTGAATCAGAAACTCTGGGGTGGGGTCCAGCAAGCAGTGTTTCAACTAGCCCTCCAGGTGGGTCTGACGCTCACCAATGTTTGAGAACCACTACTATACTGTAATTGTATAATTATTTGTTTGAAATAAATAGTTTGGAAGCCTTGAGAGGATTAGAAAGGCCATAGCATCTTCACGAGCAAATACTGTAACTGGCACGTGATAGATTCTTTGTAAATGTTTGTGGATGGAAGGAAACGGAAGAAAAAGGGAAACTAGAAGGAAGGACAGGAGGAAGACAGGCAGGCAGCCACAATCCTGCCAACAGCACACTTGGTCTTTCTGACCCTCCAAGTGTTTCTAGACACAGCCAACCCCATTCTGACATTTCCCTGGATCTCCCCTCTGCTTGCCGTAAGGCTGGGCATAGAGACAGTGCAGGCTTTGGGCTCTGGGCACCTGCCATCTCTAGTTCAGAAGGGGCAGCAGGGCTTGCCCAGCTACCAGTGGGCCCCACAGTTCTTGCATGGAGTTGGGTGCTTGAGGAGGCCCAATGAGCTCTGCATTCGCACGAATGGCTGGAGATGGTGTTGGAGCTTGTCAGCAGGAAGAGTCTAGGGCCCTGTTGCCCCTTCCCCCCAAGGCTACTTCAGACTGTATGTTCTGGCACGTCTTCCATCTCTCCCACCTGAGGCAGGAAGAGGGCCTCTGAGATGAGCATCCACTCTTTTTGTTCTCGGTGGCACACACTGACCATGGTCCCTGACTGGGCAGTCCACGGAATCCCTGATGTCCTGTTTCCAGTCTCCACTCCCCAGGTCTGCTTCTGAGTCAACAAATCTCTAGTTGCCAGGCCTGAGCTGTTACTAGAGAGAAGGCTACAGAGGTTTTCTTAAGTGTCAACACCCTCTCAGCATGTGGGAAGGAGGTGGGAATTGGAGGATATAAAGGCAGGACTGGTCTTTGGGTACTTTCTGGGTGGGTTTCACGCTGCTCACCCACCCAAAAGCTTGTGGAGGGAAGTGCATCCTCCTCTCTCCACCCCAGGCCACAGCTGACCACTCCCCCCCCTCCCCCAACCCCCGGCAGGCAACTGATCCAAGGGGAGCCCTCTACAGGCTGGTTTGTAACTTAGGACCTATGTCCTTCGTTTGATAAAACAAGCTGGGCCAATCTTGATTCCTTTCTCAAAAAGTCAGCATGAGAAAACTAAGAGATTGGGACAGTTGACTGCAGGGATTTATCATGAGTTTGCGTAGGGGGGCCGGGGAGATTGTGATGGGTCCCGTGTGGCTGGTGACGGAGTGGAGACTGGGAACCCACGGAAGAGAAGAGCGAGATCTGGGCAGATGCAAAGTGAGATGGAGGGGGGTCTCAGGAAAGACCACATGGCTGTCCCACCGCTGTCCCTACTCCTGTGAGAACCATTCTACCTGGAAACCCGAATTCCTGAGCCTTCCTGGCTGAACTTACAACAGACCTTCCTCTGCTGAAGCTACTGTGGGTGAATTTTTTAAAATCAGAGAAAAGGAAGCGCTCAGTTCCAACCCACTTTCAACATCTGTGGAAACCAAGGACCACAACTAATCAAGGAGCTTGAACCCAGGCTGCCCAGTGATACCCTAGGGTCCCAATCACAGCCCTCACGGTGATGGCCTTAGAATTACACAGCTCAAGAGGGCAAGATACACGCTTCCATTTTGAAACTAAACACAAATCAGTCTGTTTCTAAATACAACCCCATGGAAAGACTTGAAAATCTCTTGGCATCTCATTAGTATTTCAAGGAAGCATGGCATGAAGCATTGTCTATGAAAAAGTAAGAAGACTTGATTTTGTAAATGGGAGATGCTGAATACCACCTGGCCATTTCTATTTGGGTCTTACCTGAAACGCATGAATAACAAAAGCCCAGCTGATGACCTTAGCCTACAGGAGCGACTGCTGAAGAATACAATATATTTGCCAAGTCTGAAAGCGGTTTTGTTTTAGCTTTCTTGCTTGGGCACAGGAGCTGGCATGTGTAAGTGTTGATTCAATTTGGCTCTCCTGTTAAAACACAGGACTTGGAAAAATTAAACATATTTGTGAAATCTAAGCATGCTTCTGTCTCTTAATGCTCACATGCTAATATTTGCGGTTTAATTTTCAGTTAATAATAATAGCTAACATTTATTATGTGCTTAGTGTGTGCAAGGAACCTTTAACTAATAATCCTATTCAATCCTCACAGTAACCCTATGGAACAAGTATACTATTGCAGAAATGAAAATAATTATCACATGGGTGCCCTCCCAGGAACCTGCCCAAGATGCACGGCCAGGAAGTGGCAATGCCAGGCCTCCACCTCGGAGGCCCAGTCCCTTCCAACCTTTCAGCCACCTCACCCCAGGGCAGGTTAGCTAAGGAAACAGATGATTGCTTGTTTGTTTGAGGTACAGACAGGGAAGGTAATTCAGGAATTTGTAATTGCTCATCCCTGCTGGGGGACATTAGCCAGACATTAGCCGTGACACGTGAATCATGACACTTGTTTCCGGCTGAGTTATTACCTATGCACAATGCTGCTCACCAGCTTGCCCGCTTGCTTTAGAAAATGCTGGAAAAAGATGGTCCTTGATGCTTCCAGCTGCTCCCCAATGCCGAGGGGCTCAAGCAGGAATCCAGGAACGCCCCCCGCCCCCGCCCCAACCACCGCCCTACATTGTTAACAGGCAATCCCTGGCTTCACTTCTACATCTGCAGGGTGAGTTGCGGCCCTGGGGCATCTTTTAGGGATGTTGTGAGATACCTTCTGGGAACACTGACTGCAGATCTTTGGGAGCAACAGCAGATGCTCAGCAACCCTTGATGGAATGCATCCTCAGGGTCCTCAGAGTCCCCTCGCCTTTGCTCTGGACAGGGTCCAGCGGCAGGAACTGACCTCTGGGAGCCTCCTTTGTCCCTACTCTTGATGCTCTGTGGGAGACCTGGGCCACACATCCAGGGGCCGCCCTGGCTGCCCCCGAGAGGGAACTGGACAGATTCTTAGTGAGATCCAGTGGGGAAAGGCCTGCCCAGGTGCTGCCCCTCCTGCTGGGCAAGTCACTACCCCTCTTCTGTGCTTCAGCTTCCTTATCTGTCCAAAAGAAGGGGTGGCAGTGGCCTGGGGGAGGGGGAAGGGTTCAGCTGTGACTCAGCGAGGCAGAGACACTGTCCTGCTTACTCCTGGGATGCAGGGCAAGCCCAGGGCCCATCTCCTAGCAGATCCTCCACCAATATTTCCACCCCATTTCTGGGGATACGCTAGGCCTTCCCTTTCATCATAAAATCTGGAGTGAAAATTGTCATTCGTGTGCTTTAAGATATAGGAGGGGAAGCACTTTTCATCTATTAAAAAAAAACTCAGCTCCCAATACATCCCGCCTGGTGCTTTCCTGCCCTTTCTCATTCTGCCCCTCCTCCCTACGCTTTAGAAGTCAGCCTGAAGCCCCCTGTGAAGCTCCCACCTCTGGAAGCCTCTCTACCTGGAATTCAGGCATCCTCCTGTGTGCCCCCCGCAGGGCACTGTATTACTCTGGCTTGTATTTGAACCATTCAGTCATTCATCAAACACACCCTGAGTGCTTCTTCTCTGCCCAAGAGATGCTCAACAGAGGCCAGAGAAGCCACGTGGCATCCAAGGCAGGTACAGGGCACAGGTGGAAACATAAGTGAATAAGCCTACATATCCCCAAACTCTCTCCATCCAGTTTATATTCTTGTATTTCTAAGCTATATAGAATTTCACTCTTTTTAAAAAAATTAACACTGTTGTTCTTTCCATGGAATAGGTTTCAAAGTATACCACCCGAATGCAGCACAAATGAGGCCTTCCAGTGGAGTGTGATTATTAAAGGGCACCTGGAGATTTCCTTCTCCCTGTATCTGCATTTCCTGGGCCCAGGCCCTCCTGGTGCCCCACCATACAGGAAAGGTATGAATGGCTCCCCTGGGCAGAAAAGGGGCAGAAAGAGATTAGGACAACTTCTCAAATGTGAGTACTGCCTGGGGTAAGGCCGAGTGGTCTTCCTGTCACTAAAATGATTTAAATACAAGTACCACCACTCCTCACCTCTCCCCTCTAGAAACTACAGAAACAGATGGTTTCCACTTACATTTCTCCGACATCCAAGGACCAGACCCTCCCATCCCCACGCCAGAAACCTGAAGATAGGGGGCTGCGGTTCATAGGAAAGCCCTTGCCCCCCATTACTCCCCCTCTGTCTCCCACATCTTCCGCCCCTTCATGCACCATCCCCCAGCCATCCAGCATTTTCCTCCTTTAACACGACCCCCAACCATACTGATTAACACTGAAACTTCACAGCCTACCGGAATAAGGCTGTGGGATGATTCTTACTTCTAAGAGGTTGGCGGGGGTTGATGGCAGTCGGGGACCCGCTAAGCCGTGGCCTGGCCGGAACTCAGCAGCGGCGGAGGGGGTCCCAGGTTGGGGGTGCACGGCCAGTGCGGGGACCTCGTGTCTGGGGGGGCAGCGGGGCAGGCCCCTGTCTCCTCTTTCCCCTGAAGGACAGAGCGCCCACGGTTCCCCACCGCAATCCTAGTACTGAAGATGACAGCCCGCCCTCCGGCTGCCAAGCCTGAGCTGCTCCTGCCCCAGCTGAGAGCACATGAGAGTGGGGCCTCGGGGGTGCCCTGTGCCTGCGAGCAAAGGGGGCGCTGATGGGGCACAGAGGGCGGGGCGTCGGGGGGAAGAGGCTGCTCCTGGCCCATCTCTGGTTCAGCCCAGGCCTTTCCCAGGACCCACTAGGGACATGGAAAGCACCTGCGTTAAGGAAAAGAGGCACGATTTCCCCAGGGAGAGGGGAGGAGGGTGCTGTGCGGCGGCCAGGCGCTAGCCCCAGGCCAGGGCACCACGCTCCCTTGCTGTCCTCTTTCCCCTCCCATGACCTCCTCTCACTTTACTTTTCTTCCCAGACAGACTGTACATTGTGAGGTCAGGACCAGGCCCTCCCAGTTCATCTCAGTATCCAGCATAGTGCAGTGATGCGTAAATTCTTACTGAAATTTTTTTTGAATGAAAAAAAAAGTGTACAAAGGAATGAATGAAGGAAACTCCTTGAATCCAAGATTAGCTTATGTTTAGATTCTAGTTACAGAGAATATTCTCCTTATTTATCAAAACCAATTTTGTGGGTTAAAAAAAAAAAAACAACGATGCATTTAATTCATTCATCTACCAATGAATCACCTACTATATGATTTTTGTATTTGGGAGTTTATTGGCCCTGAGGGATCTTTGTATCTGAGAACATTCTTAGACTCTCCTGTTGCCCTAAAACTCAACTCCTGGAATCCCAACAGTCATATATCTACGAGTAGGAAAGAGAGAGTCCTTTTAACTGAGCATCCTTGTAGGATTTTTTTCCCCCTATCATGAAATATATTCAAGAATGACAAGATGTCAGTAGATTCCTGTTTTCAAACATCTCTCCGAAAATCCAAACCCTGGGCCACATCTCCCTGTCTGTCTAAACAGGTAATTATACTTTGTGTATTGAAGTCTTATATCTCTGACTTATCCAGTGCACGAAAAACAGTTTAACCTTTAAACCAAGTCATGTACACCATTTTACTGCTGGAAAGATGAATTTATGTTACCCCGTCAAATCAGTATCAACCTGACCTTTAAACACATCAGTGTTTCTTGGAAAAATATTATGGCTGGGATGCCTACCGAGGTAAATAACATTAGCTGCTCCAACCCAGCGCTGAGCCACGCTGCGCAGAGGCCTATCAGAATAAGGGGCGGAAGGCAGCAGGGCTCAGAGCTCTTCTGACAAACTCCGCAGGATACGAAGAACAATGTAAATGCACCAGACTTGGCAGATATGTTTCTACATTATTGTTCCAGAGATAACAGCTAAGGTGAATCATTGCCCACCACCTACCATTCCAAATTATTTCAAATTCTGAAAGGACCCTATTTATTTCATTGGTAGCTAGCAATTTACTTAGCTGAAGATCATTATGTTTATGTGTCTGTGAAATCCTCACAATAATTACACATTTGAGCTGTCTCGGATGTGCTATACGTAGTCTCATTAGTCATATACTTGGAAGGATATTATCACATTTTGTAGCAACCTTAGCAACGTACGTCTAAAGCATCCAACTGGATGTGAACTTTGATTCTCGTGCTTTTCCTACGTATCTGATTTATCAAACAGCAGGACAGCCTGCATTCACAAGCAAATGCTTACACAACGCTGGGAAATTGTCTTAATTTCTCTTTTCTCTAGATCCCTTCTGTGCGGCAGCCCAGAAAGATATTGTATTGGGCAGCAGGGAGAACAAAACTAGCTGAGATCTAAAATTACTTGAGGAGCTCACCAGAAAGTTCCATAATGGGAAATATTTATAAGACACTATGCTTCTCCCCTGACCGTAAAGTCACTGAAGTGTAGGGGGGAGGCAGTTGAAATTTCCAGTGTTCTCAAGCAAGTGTCCCCAGGTTGAATTCTCAGGACAACTTCTATGAGGCTGCTGGGTTTATCTGAAAGGTCTATTTTGTCATTTTAAAGCCAGAGATTATTAGAGGGAGGCAACCGCCTGCTGGTTTTGCCCATTTTCTGCCTTCCACACATTGATTTCAGAAGAATCCACTATTATTATAAACAGGGTGATTCTCAGAACATCTCTAACCTTGATAGCAAATAACCATGAGAGAAGACAATTCCCCTCCTGGACAACGATTCTAACATGGCAATTCATGCTCCAGAGAACATTACAGAACCATTTAGCTCAGGACTGGGGGGCTTCTATGGCACGTACCATCGTTTACCAGGGCACGTGATCTGTGATCATTGCATTAACGTGTGATTCCCCCAAGTAGATGGTGAACTCCATGAGCACATGGACTACATCTGCTTATGTTCCCCTTCACATCCTCAACACCTAATACACACTAGGTGCTCGATAAATATTTATTAGAAATTGAGATATAGGGCTTCCCTGGTGGCGCCGTGGTTGAGAGTCCGCCTGCCGATGCAGGGAACATGGGTTCGTGCCCCGCTCCGGGAGGATCCCACATGCCGGGAAGCGGCTGGGTCCGTGAGCCATGGCCGCTGAGCCTGCGCGTCCGGAGCCTGTGCTCCGCAACGGGAGAGGCCACAACAGTGAGAGGCCCGCGTACCGCAAAAAAAAAAAAAAAAAAAAAAAGACATTGAGATATAACTGAGGGAGTTATCTGGACCAGCTCTGTGCCTTTCGCCTTTAGCTGGGTAGTATGACTATCTGATATTCAAATGGCATGAGGCTGAGAAGTCACGTCACTTTCTCACGCACGACTGAAGCCGGAGTCTCCAGACCATCAAGCTCCTTCACATTCCATTTACTAAACAATGATTTAATGAGCACCTGCTATGTGCCAGGAACTATGTTAGGAACAACTATGCAGCCCACACAGAGCTTCTTCTGGTCTAATGGGAAAACAGACCTTTAGCAAGAGCTCCCAAGAGAGGAGATTCCCAGAGCAGGAAAAGCAGTCATCAACTGAGGACATAATAGAGCCAAGAGAATGTGCTCCCTGTTACTACTGCTGTGTGACAAAGTATCCAAAGCTTAGTGGCTTAGGAGGGGACTTTGAGGGATGATGGAAATGTTCTATATATCGGTTGTGATGGTGGTTTCATGACTATACATTTTTCAAAACTCACCAAACCATACACCTAAAATTTAAGGATGAATTTTACTTAATGTATGTTATACCTTAATAAACTGACTTTAAAAATGAAAACAAAAACAACTTCAGAGGCTGTAAACAACAGCCACCGATTATACTCATGGATACTCTGGATTGGAATCTGGGCTGACATAGCAGAGAGGCTTATCCTGTGGCTTCAGCTGGGAAGAGCTACAGGCTGGATGTGTCTAAAATGGCTGAGGGCTGAGTCACTAGGAGGCCCCCCGCTCTCACATGTTAGGTGCCTGGGTGCCAGGCTGGGGTGACTGGAAGAATGTCACCTGGCACACCTCCACTCAGCACATCCTTGCTGAGCGCCTGCTGTATGCCAGACATTGCTGTGGACACTGAGACTATAGCAATCACCGTAATAGACAAATATCCTTGCCCTGCTGGAGTTGACAGTCAGATGGAAGACAGACAGTAAATAAAAAACATTATAAATAAGTAAACTGATGGTATGTTGGAGGTAATACGTGCATAGAATAAAAACTTAAACCAGGTGAGGGGGATGGAGAGGCGGAGGAGAGACTATTCTATGTGCATGGCGCCTCCTCCAGTCCTGATAATTTGCTCTGCCAGTGCCGTGGTGTAAAATGATGTCTTGTGGTTTTAACTGCATTTTCCTGATTACTGGAGAGCTGAGCATCTCTTCAGATGTGTGGGAGACTGCTAGCTGGTCACCAAACGAGGTTCCTCTTTTTCCCGGGTCCAGCTGGATTACGCTTCCCAGCCTCCCGTGCCGTTGGCTGTGGCCTCAGAGTTCCAACCGGTAAAAGGCGAGCAGTAGCGTCCTCACCATTTCCGGGTCCGGCCCATAAAAACCTCTTTTCTTCTTCCAGCTGCCCAGTTCCTGGGGCAGCTTTGCAAGTCCCACAGTGAAGATGGCAGGGCTTCCAGCAGCCTGGGCTCCTGGGGGCTGTGAGGGGAGAGCCCCGCCGCTGCCCCTCACCTGCCTAGAATATGTGCCCCGTTTACATGAGCAAGAAATAAAATTCTACAGCGGGGCCTCGATGTGACAACAGAAGCCAATCCCAACTAAGACGCTTTAATTGCTCATTGGGTTTGTCTTGTGAGTTCTGCCTGCTCAGACCCTCTGCCAGACGTAGGATGGGCTTATTTCTTCTTTCTTAGTCACCTGTAAGAGTCCTTTATATCCTTGCTACTCAAAAGGTGGTCTGTGGACCGGCAGCATAAACTTCACCTGGGACCTGTTAAAAATGCAGACTCTCAGGCCCCACCCACACCCGCTCAACCAGCCCTGCATTTTCAAAAGATCTCCTGGTGATTCCTGTGCACAGTAAAGTTTTGTCACCTGCAAAGCCCATTAACAATTCCTGGGAAATAAAAATAGAATCTGGGTAATAAAATAAAGTCTCACCTTTTTTTTTCCTTTGTGCTTAGTCTGGTGTCACTTGCTCACAGGGGGCCGCGTGAAGATGCTGGAACTCGGCTCTTCAGAACAGAGTTCCTGGTGCAAAATGGCCGTGCAGAGGCCTCACCCCGCGGGTCGTGAGCAGAAGCGCTGTGCACGACACCACAATTCAAGATGGCGGCGGCGGGCCGTGTGCAGAGAGGCTGCGCCCGCCCAGCGCACTGGATCTGGAGCGCGAGCAGCACACCTGCCCCGCCTCGCGAGAACCCCGCCCTGCAAAAACCCCGCCCCCTCCCCTCCCGGCTGACAACACCCTTGTAGGGCAGCCCCGCCCAGGGCCTGCTTGCAGACCGCGTGCTCCAGAGCGCAGCTGGCACCTCTCCGTTCCATGATCAAAGAATAAAGGTCTCCTTTGCTTCTGAACCAAACTCGATCTCATTCTATTGACTTAGCTGACACAGAGCAGAAGGACCTATGCTGGGAATTGACTCAGGACAGTCGGTACCAGTTTGAGCAGCACTGCTTCACACAGTCTGCAGTAATTCATCTTTTATGTGCATTGAATTCATTGTCTTCCAGTCTGTCGCTATCTTTCCGTTTTTTGGCTCTATTGTCTCATGTACAGATTTTTTTTTTAATGTTTAACATTGTAGTATTTACCAAAATTTTATTTTATGGTTTGTATGTCCTCTGTTTTTTAAGAAATTCTTCTCTTCCTGAGATCATACAGACATCATGCTATATTTTCTTCTAAAATTTTAAAGTTTCTTTTCACAGATTGTCCTTCCACCTGGAATTTGTTTGTCTGTGGTGTGCCATAACGCTCTCATTTTATTTTTTCACATGGATATTACCCCAGAGCCGCTCATTGAGTTATCTATCTATTCCCTACGGGTTTGTAATGCCACCCGGCCATAGGTCATATATCAAGTTTCCATACACGTGTGGTTCATGCCTCTGGTCTCCCTACTCAAATTCTTCTGTTGTGTAACCTTCTTTTTTCTCAGGTAACCAAATATTGCAACACATTTTGTCCCCATAATGAGGTTCTTTTACAATGTAAATTTCAGTGGCTGCCTAGTAGTCTGCCATCCTTCATTTTGTTAGGCTGTTAACGTTTTTTCAGTTTTGCTCTGTTGTAAATAACATTGGGGGTGAATATCCTTCACACAATCTTTGCTCAAACGCATATTGATTTAAGGTAAATTCTCTGAGTGAAATTAGCAAGTAGGCATATTTTTAAAGCATTGGATAGATTTTGCCAAATTGCCCTCCAGAAAAATTGTACCAATTTATATTCCCACCTGTTCCCTGCCACCTTCCTAACATTTTAATTCCTCAGCATTTAAATCCCTGCCAATCTCATGGGCAAAAACAAATAAAGACATACTGTTGTAATTCATGTGCCTTTTATGACAACTGACGATGAACATTTTTTATGTTTATTGCCCTTTTTATTTACTTATTTTAACATATATGTGTGAGACTGTCCTGTTTGAAGCCTATTTATGTGTAGGTGCATGTGTCTTTTTCTTGTTTATGGATAAACCTCTTTATATATGAAAAAATGACAATTCTTGCTTATGTAGATTGCAAATTGTTTTTGCAATTTGCACTTTACTTTTTACTTTTGTGGTAGTTTCTCAACATGAAGAAGCTTTAAGTGTTAATATGGTCAAGTCTAGCAATGTTTTCCTTTAATATTATACTAAGAGAAAAAAGAAAGTCCTACCCAAAATCATTCCTTGATGTTTTCTTTCAGTTCTTTTAGATTTTGTTTTTCATTGTTTAATTCACTTGTTAGTTACACTCACTCTGCAGGTGGCAACTGTGTCTTTCCTGACTTCTCCAGCGTGGTGAAATCCCCCTACCATATGCTTGCAGAACCCTGGGTACCTTCTCTCTTACCACTTTCTCGATGGTTATGTTTCATGGTGTGTGATTCTTTGACTAATGTCTATGTCCTTCCATGGCATGCAAGTCCCATGAAGGCAGGATCTCTGTCTCTCTTCCACTTTTGTGTCCCCAGCACCCATCAAAGTGCCAGGCACCTGCATCCACTCATGTTACCATTCTAGCTTTGTTTAGGACACCTGATAATTTCCACTTATTCCTACTGGCCCTTACCTATATCTATTTAGCTTAACTAATATGCATGTATACACACACACACACATATATATACACATATCTATGTTTATAGTTTTATAGTTATACAGTTGTATCCTACCCATCCTTCTTATGAGTCTGCAGCCAGACAAGGGGCTGCCTTGGCTCATTTGACAGTGTCATTCTCTTCTCTGCAATAGTTCTCTAGGTAGTGCCCCTGGGCTTTATAAGCAAGCAAACATAATATCTAAAAATAATTTAGTTTGTCTTATTTCTACCAGTCATAATCCACATTTTTCATTTGTTTATTGCATTGGCTAAAACTTCCAGAACTTGTGGTTCTTTTATAAACAAGAAAAAAAAACTATATAAAACCAAAATAGAAGATGGCTATATTGTATTTAGGTTGCAATTTCTTTCAATTTTAAATTTCAAAAGATATCTAGATGGTCTCCTGATGTGCACACAAAGATAATTTTCATCATTCTCATACCAGTACTAAAAGCAGCCACCGCCTACCCCCACGTTCCCAGCAGCCTGCCCTGGTCTCCTTTTGCACCACTGCAGTGAGTCCAGTGTTCCAGTGGAAAACGAGGGTCATGCCCCTCCAGCAGCACCAGGGTGCACACCGCCTGGGTGTCAGGAAAACTAGGACCGAGTCCCAGCTCTGACCCTGAGCTGGCATCCTGTCTGGGACAAGTCACTGTCCCACTATGGGTGTTTCCCCACTTTCCAATCAAGGCACCTGCCTCCCAGCTCTGCAGCCTGGGACTCCAGGCTTGTGTTGGAATGGCCCTTCAGGCAGTGTGGGACCTGCCACCTCCTAGACCCTGCCCTTTGAGCAAAGTGATCCTTGCCAGGGTGGATGCAAGCCAAGTGATGCCTTAAATAAGCACTGACTTGAAAGCCTGCTGCAGCCATGGTATTAAGGAGATAAACCTTGGAGAATATCCTGTGTTGGCTGAGTTGAGTCTACATAGATCACAGACAGAATAAACCCTAAAGCACTGTCAACCCACCGTAAGAACAGAGTGCCCAAGACGAGCGATATCAGGGAAGAAGAGGCAGCGGGAAGCACTACCAAGCCCAGTGGAAGCAGAGACAAAGGTTCAAATCTTTCACGGCTGCCCAAGCACCGCCCCTCTGCAGAGACTTCCCTCGCCCTGTCCAGTCACCCACACACCAACGCTCCTAGCATCATGGTGGAGGTCTCCCCACCCTGCTGTCTGCTGCTTGAGGACAGGGAACATGCCTCGTCATTTTTGCCTTCCCTGAGCCCTTTTAGATGCTTAGATGGTGACATAATTTGTGTGGTTTTCAAATCATATTTCTTAATTAGAAAATATCAAATGCTTATTTTAGAATATTTAGGTGATATAGAAAGGTACAGGAAAATCAATACTAATCACCTCATCTAGAAATCAAGCATTACATTTTGATGTGTTATATTTCCTCTCTGTTTTCAATTTTTTTTTTTTTTACAAAACTGGTCTTATTACATGCATAATCTATATGTATATATCACTGTAACAATTTCTTACATCATTCAATATTTTTCTAAGATATGATTTTTAGTAACTACAAAATTTTTCATCTCATACCCAGGAGTTTTCCATTAGCTCTGGTCTTTGAGCTATTATAAATGACTCTGTAATAAGCATCTTTGCCCCTAAATCTTTGTCTAAGTATCTTATCAATTCCTTAGGATATGTTTTTAGATAGGGGATTATTGGGTCAAATGATACGAATTTTTATAAGAGCTGTTCATATGTACCACTACATTTCTTATAGAAATGTACCAATTCTGTCTGAAGTTATCCATCTCAGCAAATCCTTGCTAGCATTAAGTATTTAAATTATAATAATAAAAATCTTTGCTCATTTCATGGTGAGAAATGGAAACTCGTTGCTTTAATGGGCTTTTCTTTGATTACTAGTGAAGCTGAAACTTTTCTCATTTGGTTACTGTCCATTTGTAATTTATCTTTTGTGGATTTTCTATTCATCCCTTTTTCCCTTCCTCCCTCCCTCTCTCCCTCTTTTCCTCAGACATTCAGTGAAAGAGTGCTGATCACCTATTTGCCAGACCCTGTCCAGGGACCATGGTGGGCATGGGTCAGGAAGATACAGTCAAGGACTCAACACACCTGGGTGACACACACTTGAGCAGGACACTCCTGGATGGTCAATGACAGTTACAGTGGGGCGGCAACCACATGTAATTTTTAAAAAATTAAGGTAAAATACACATAACGTGAAACATACCATCTTAACTATTTCTAAGTATTCAGTTGAGTTTTGTTAAGTGTATTCACGTTGTCGTGCAACCCATCTACGCAACTTTTCATCTTGCAAAACTGAAACTCTGTCCCCATTTAACAACAACTCCTCATTTTCCCAGCCCTGGCAACCATGCTTCTACTTTCTGTCTCAAGGATTTTGGCTGCTCTAGGGGTCTCATATAAGTGGAATCATCCAGTATTTGTTCTTTTGTGACTGGCTTGTATCACCTATTGTAATGTCCTCAAGGCTCATGCATGATGCAGCGTGTCATAGGATTTCCTTCCTTCTTAAGGCTGAATAATATTCCATTGTGTATATAATATATATATATATTTCACATTTTCTTTATTCATTCATCCACTGATGGACACTTAGGTTGCTTCCCCTTTTGACTATTGTGAATAGTGCTGCTATGAACTTGGGTGTACAAATGTCTCTTCAAGACCCTGTTTTCAATTCTTCAGGATATATACCCAGAAGTGGGATTGCTGGATCATAAGGTAATTCTATTTTTAATTGTTTGAGGACCCACCACACTGTTTTCCACAGCAGCTGCACCATTTTGCGTTCCCATTAACAGTGCACATGGATTCCCATTTCTCCACATCCTCACCAACACTTGCTATCTTCTATTTTTTTGATAGTAGTAATCTTGATGGGTGTGAGGTGAGATCTCATGGTGGTTTTGATTTGCATTTCCCTGATGATTAGTGATGTTGAACGTCTTTTCCGGTGCTTGTTGGTCATTTTTATTTCTTTACAATAGGTGATTTTTTTTTTTTTTTTTTTTTGCGGTAGGCGAGCCTCTCACTGCTGTGGCCTCTCCCATTGCGGAGCACAGGCTCCGGACGCGCAGGCTCAGCGGCCATGGCTCACGGGCCCAGCCGCTCCGCGGCATGTGGGATCTTCCCGGACCGCAGCACGAACCCGTGTCCCCTGCATCGGCAGGCGGACTCTCAACCACTGTGCCACCAGGGAAGCCCAATAGGTGATTTTTGACATCGCATTTGCCGTCATTGTATGTAGCATTAACAATGTTGGGAGGAATTGTCTTTCTGCATTAGCTCATTCTTTTTTTGTAACATCTTTAATATGAAGCTGACTTGAAATCACCCCTATGATTGGCCAGTTTCAAAATGAGAGAGGAAGCTTGCGTCAGTCCCCGATCAACCAAATCCTCCACAGGCCCTGAAACATCAAGGTGTGAGGCTCTATAGAGAGCTGATAGGTAGGTTTGAAGTGACCCTGTAGGTGTGTGAAAAGTATTTTAGGTTCATTCCAGCTCTTTGCAGCCTCGCTATGACTGTTATATCGGCAAATATGTACCCAGGGATTTAAAAACACATTAAAGAAAAGATTTGAGGTCAATTACTTTCAATGGCAGTCTACGCAGTTTGAATTTACAAATAGTCGCCTCCTTGCTCCGGCTCTGGAGACGGGGCTCTGGAGGGGACAGAGAATCAGCTGGGTTGACGTGTGTGGACAGGCTGGAAGGCTTTCTATGGCAATGATTATTTTCCCTCTTGGTATCATCAATTCTTAAGTCTCAGCCTTTCAGAATTATCTGCAGTGACTTTTTTATTCTAAGCTGGACAAATGTTGTAGTCCTGGATCTCTTTTCCCAGCTGTGAATTGCGGCAGGCTCAAGAAAAGCAAATGAATTCCAGGGTTTGTGGAAACAAAACACACTCTGGCTGCTGAGTTTCCTAATCTCCCAAGACTCCCTGCTGCCCAGTATTACTCTGAGAACTTCCCAAACGATAGTGAAAGGATACGGGGACAATGCCTGATGCTCCAAAGATCGTTGGCGGGACGCTCCTTCCCCTGGAGCTGGGAGCAACGCTGTGGGAGTGTTGGGAGAGGGCAGACAACAAAGTGAAAAGCCCAAAAATGTCACCAGCGTGTGTCCTGTGGTTTTGAGGCTGTTTGGGGTCTGAACGGAAACAAAAGATCTGGTTCTTTACACCTTCCAGAGAAAAGGGATCAGTGGGGCTGAAGGAAGAGGTGGGTGGGTCCTTTGCTGGTCAGGCTCAGTCTGAAGGTGTCACTCAAGCCCTCAGGTCCCCCAGGCTCCCATGCCCACCTTGGTATTGTGGGCTAATCTTAAATGGAAGTTTAAGAGGACTGAGATGAGGAAGGAACCTTCCACAAGGTGAGATGTACAGTTCTGCCGTTTAAAAAAAAAGACCAGAGAACAGTAGCTGACGCTGTATGAGTTTAATGGAGCACCGAGCAGGGAACTTGGAGACACTGCAGCGAGGGTTTTGTGAGAGGAGGCTCGGGTGCAGAGGATTCCAGGGGAAGCCACTGGCCCTCCAACAGCAAGCCCGGGGATCTGAGAGCAAGTGCCTTTTTACACAGAAAGATAAGGAAGGGCGTACAAAGGCAAGAGTACAAACGCACAGAAGCAACATAGGAGCCATCACCGTGGAGTGGCCAGGGTGATCTGGAGTTTGGAGAACAAACACAAGCAAAATGGGGTTTCCAGGAGACAAGCCAGACCATTTAGATCACAATTTCTCCAGAACTGGCAAGGGAGAACTCATTCCAGAAAGCCCCTGCTGATCCTTGTCTCCCCTCAACACATGCACCCAGCTCAGCCACCACATAGCTGGCACGTGTGCATGGAAGCTCCCATGTGCCCCTTGTGGGCAGGGACTGGGCCTCATTCACCCTTGTTTCCAAGCCTAGAGCCAGAGCAGTGGCTGGCAGAGTAGAGGCACAGTGAAAGTTTGGTGAAAAAACTAAAAATAGTTGCAATCCCAACTCCCCACAAAAAAAGTTTTAATTTTTTCTTTTGAGTGAGATGGGAGGCTGTTAAAGGTTTGAGTAGGGAATGGAGAGGTGTCCAAATGTAAAGTGAAATTCGGCTTTTGTTCCAAAGATTATTTTGATGTTCTGGCTCAGTTCATAGTTTAGTTTTAAAGTGTTTGTTTCCATCTTGGGGTTGGCAGAATTGTGTGTCATAAAACCTCCATGATGTTTTCTCTTTTAAAAGGAGAAACAGGAGGCAGACTGGAAGATTGAACATGACACATTTCTTGCAAACTTTTAAAATAATTTGAAGAGCATTACTGAGATGTAGTTTACATAACATATATAGGAAAGTCAGTGTCATAAGTGCACGACTTGATGTAACCCCACACTCAGAGCAAGAGACAGAACGTTCCAGCACCCCAGAGGCCTAGCCTTGGACTTTTGAGGGTCCCAGCACCTGGCCTAGTACAGAGCCACTTTAGCAGCAAAGACCCGCCCCCCCCTCCATGTATACACCAGGGTGTGTTTTTCAAGCTCAAGGTGGCCTCCACTGTGGGTGAAGGATTCACCAAGCCCAGCTTCCTCAGCTCCAAGTATGCTCCCTCGGGTCATGGATTCCATAAGAGCAGGTGTAGTAGACTCTGTAGTGCTGCCAGACATACCCCCCGCCGGACACACCTTTGGGGATCGAAGGGCTGCCTGGCCCAAGGTCATGCCCCTTCCTGGGCGACCCACATCCGCTGTCTGATCAGTGCAGGGGATAAAGGTCAGGCCATCTTGACCGAAGTCAGAACAACTCTGAAGGGCCATCCTAGCTCAGGTCTCCCCATGGGGACAGCCAAGGCTGTCATCGGGCCATTAGCATCACAGCCCAACTTCTCCCTCTGCGAGTCCCACTTCTTTCTCCTCCCTCCCAGAGGTCTGGTCCCAAAAGCTCTCCCGAGCGAACATCTGCACACTGGACGGCACCTGAGTCTCTGCTTCCTGGGGCCCAGCCTACCGCCGTGGGCTCCCTTCAGCCTTCCAGACTTCATTTCCAAAGGTGGTGCTGAGCTCCTGCTCCGTCCTGGGCAAGGCCCTGGCAGTGGTGGATGTAAAGAGAATAGTCACTGACGTTCATGTGCTTCGCCTAGTGCTTTGCTGTTTACAAAGCACTTCCGTGCACACTCTCTCCTTTGGTTTCTGCTCATTCATTCATTCACTTTTCCAGCCAGTGAAGGGCCTGCTCTGCACCAAGATTAAAGATATGAAGAAGGAAGTGAACTTTCCCTCCCTCTGAGAGCTTACAGGCTAGAGCAGAAGGCTGATGCCAAAATGGAGAATTCTCCCTGGCTCTGAAGGCCACACTAGGAGAGGCCATGAAGTGGGGAAAAGGACGGTGACCAGAGAGCGGAGATTTCCCAGGGGATGAGCTACCCGGCTGAGCCAGGAGCTGCAAGGCAGCATCAGTGAGATCACTAAACCCAGTACCAACACTTACAGTCAGGCCCTGACACTGATATATCTACATACAGACTGAGCCGCCCTGAGGTCTCCACGGGCTTACCCCAGGATGGCAGAGTCTGCGGAGCCCAGGGGCCTCCCCCTTCCCCCTGTGTGACCTCCCAGGGGTCTTCTTTCCCGCTTGGCACAGGTGGTTGGGACCCCAGGCAGCTAGATGGGAAGAAAGAAGAGAGGAGAGTAAGAAGGGAAGGAGGGAGCTTCCTGGCAGTGGGTGGTGGATGGTAGGATTCCAAACAAAAGAATAACATGATCTTGGCAAGCTGCCCCGGGTCCCACTTCAAGCACTGGATTAACTTAAATCCATCTTTGTTACTTTCCAGAGTCAACAGGATTTGTTTAATTTTGTGTCTCCAGTAGGGGAAGAATCTTGAGAGAACAAGGTTAAAAAAATACACGTAAGTGAGATGTTTTCACTAATCTGAATTTGGGGCATATTGACACTTGGAAAAAATTTCGATTGCTTAATTGGGGGGTCAGACCCTTCTTTAGAACGTCTCTGCATAGAAGAACAATGAACATCAGATTATGCTTTTAGATGTTACAAAGATGAAAATATATCTTGGATATTTATCAAATTAATCACCCTATAATCTAAAGACAAATGGGATTCCTAGGGCAGTACTCAGCCAGTAATTTAATACCTAAGTTTTCTGATCAATAAACCATTGGCCTGTTAGAATATTTAAGTCATGCTTAGAGTCATTCAGAAAAAAAAAAATCTATTAACTTAAGTTCTTTGAAAGCATGGCTTTAATTTAAAATGTCATTTTCTATTTAAGCATTGCATTTTACATTATTATGAAACAACACCAAACTTAACTGGAATAAAAATATTTTTAAAAGTTTTGAATCAGAAATATGTTATAATTTATTAAATGTCTTATTCAACAAGTATTTGAGTGCTAATAAGATGGGCCACCATATGGTACAACTCCAGGGGGCACCATTCATGTTGTGATCTTGGGAGATGGTCCAGGTCTGTGTGAGGCTCTTGGGATACTGTTGTGGACTGCATGTTTGTGTCCCCCCCAGAATTCATTTGCTGAAATCTTAACCACCAGTGTGATGGTATTCGAAGGTGAGGCCCTTGGGAGGTCATGCGGGTGGAGCCCCCATGATGTGGTTGGCACCCTTATAAGAAGAGTAAGAGACCAGAGCACTCGCTCTCTCTTCCTCTCTCTCTGTCTCTCTGACATGTGAGGTTACAAGAAGAAGACAGCTGTCTGCAAACCAGGAAGAGAGCTTTCACTAGAACCCAACCGGGCTGGCTTCCCAGCCTCCAGAACAATGAGTAATAAATGTTTGCTGGGCTTCCCTCATGGTGCAGTGGTTAAGAATCTGCCTGCCAATGCAGGGGACATGGGTTCAATCCGTGGTCCGGGAAGATCCCACACGCCGCGGAGCAACTAAGCCCGTGCGCCAAAACTACTGAGCCTGTGCTCTAGAGCCGGTGAGCCACTGAGCCCACGTGCCACAGCTACTGAAACCCGCGCACCTAGAGCCCATGCTCTGCAACAAGGGAAGCCACTGCGATGAGAAGCCCGCGCACTGCAACGAAAAGTAACCCCCACTCGCTGCTACTAGAGAAAGCCCGCGCGCAGCAACGAAGACCCAATGCAGCCAAAATAAATAAATAAAATAAAATCAATACAATCTATCTTAAAAAAAAAAAAGAGTCCCAATTTTAAAATAAATAAATAAATAAATAAATAAACGTTTGCTGTTTCAGACATACCAGTCTATGATATCTTGTTACAGCTGCCTGAACTATGACAGATGCTACAGTGGTAAGACACAGTCCCTGTGCTCGAGGAACACACTGTGGAATGGGAGACTAACCAGTGAGGAGAGCCTCAGAGTCAGAGGAGCAGCGCCCAACAGAAGTGAGCCCAGGGCACCCTGGAGCCCAGAGGAGGGCATCAACCCCGCCCAGCGTGGGATTTGGGAAGTGCCCAGCGTGACTCTGGGAATGTTAAAGCCACAAAAGTCTCTTAAAAGATTCTCCAGCTGAGAGGTTAAGAGATTTGTCCAGGCTAACCCAAGTGGATTTAAGACTAGAGTCACAGTTTACCGCCTGTCCAAATTTAGCATGTTTACACTCACAAGTTAAAGGTTATGCAAGTTACTGGTGCTTTAAAAAAAAAAAAAAAACTCATAGTAAAATATATTTGGGACCATGAAATGATAAGAAGCATTTGGCATGTTGAAGGGGAAAAAATGCAGCTGTTGTAGACTTCTCCTGTATAAAAACATCTGACTTTGTGTGCTGGCCTGGAAGGGAGCATAGCTTTAAAGAACTCCATTTGGAGTCACTGCATAAGCCAGGTCTGCTTAATGCAAACAGTGCATGTTCTGTCGTAAATGATTCCCACCTCAGCACCTCGGACATGGAAACACAGCTAATGTCCCTCTACAGCTAATTTGTTATTGTGGCCTCTGATGTGGGTTTGTGGCAGTTGTGTGAAATCTTCCTAGAATCTCTTTGCAGCAAACCTTCAGAGGGGAAACCAGTAGATGGGCTGCTTTGGAAGTCGCTGCCTTTTGTAATAGATCAGTGTGTTCGTCTCCACCATCACCGACCAGGAAAATGGAACTCAAGCCTTCAATGATCTGGGAGTTTTTCCAGTGGTAATAGTTGTATCTTCAGATGCAGCATGGAAGCATGGAAAGGAACACCCGTTCTGGAGGAATCTTCTAGAAGACTGTAGAGAGGGCATGCATTTGTACACAGCTAGTAATGGAGATGCAACACTTGTTAGCATCTTCACTTTCGAAATCATTTTTAAAGATGTTTATAGAACAAAAAGCAGGGCAGTAATCATAGCTAACTGTCTGCCAAGTGCTGCTATGTCCCAGGTAATGTAGTAGATGCCCCACAGGTGGTGTGTGGTCACAGGAGAGGCATAGCTGGGGTGGGGGGGAGGTAGAACAGCCCGCCATATGCCAGGCACAAGGTCAAGTGCTTTACATCCGTATCTCATGCCATCCTCACAATATCCTCTTGAGAAAAACAGAAGTAGAGCTCCATTTTACAGATGAGACAGCTGAGGTTCAGAGCAGCTACTGAGTTGTGCAAGGTCACAGGACTCCTAACACCAACACTCTACCACTAAGCTCCAGGGCCTGCACTCGGCAGCTCTGGGTTGGTGAGTGACCCATTAAAGCCTTCAGCGTTTCAGCGCTGTTGGTACCATAAGTGCAATTAAACTGTGCACTGACCAGCCACAAAAAAGTACTGAATGGGGCTTCCCTGGTGGCGCAGTGGTTGAGAGTCCGCCTGCCGATGCAGGGGACATGGGTTCGTGCCCCGGTCCGGGAGGATCCCACATGCCGCGGAGCGGCTGGGCCCGTGAGCCGTGGCCACTGAACCTGTGCGTCTGGAGCCTGTGCTCCGCAATGGGAGAGGCCACGACAGTGAGAGGCCCGCGTACCGCAAAAAAAAAAAAAAAAAAAAGTACTGAATGCGTAGTGTGTAAGAAGCACTCTATGAGCGAGGCTGTCTGGAGTTTACAAGAAACATTTTGAGTAAAACATTTGTAATCAGTAAAACCCCAGGGTCTGAGAAGCCTATTTCTTCATCTTTCTGGAGAAATTGAGGCGACTTTAAATTACCCAACAAATTAGTTCATTTTAATGCCAGAATGCATTGAGGGAGGGGGGTTCTGAGGTGAAAGAAAAATAAGTGTAATTGCTTCTTTTTTCAAAATCACATATTACTTTGCTCATTATGAAATAATGAAGCATTATTTAATCCCATTATGAAATAAATGAGATTGAGTAAATAGCACATCTGCATTCATGCAGTGATATAAAGTCAGGAAATGTTTATCCCACTGACATTTAAAAATAGCAGTTCAGTTTTTCTTAGTAGTGAAATTGTAGGTGTTTTCATTACAAAAATATGTTTTATAAGAAATACAAATATGGCTTTGTTAAATAAACTGTTAGAGGACCTTTCCCACTGAAGTCTTTCCTAGATGGTTGCGTTTTGAAATGTAGATTCACTTCTTCAAAATGAAGCCCATCTGTAGGCAGTGATCAATATCTAATAAAATCATCAGTGAAATGCAAAAAAAAAAAAAAAAAGTCAACATGAGAGACTAGGGTTAAGTCCATGAAAGCCCTATTTCCATATGTACACCTGCCCTCTTGTGGTATTCATCTGTATGGTCGCCTACCACGCATTTTTAAGACTTTGAACATGGGTATCTTAACCAGTATCCTACGTAGCTGTCTGTCTCTACATCTAACTACAGAGCCTCATCCGTGAATAGTTATTCTTTCCAACAGGCATTTATCAGACATCTCTGCTCGACCTTAGCGCCTGTGAGGCATGCTCACACTTGGTGATCACAATATTGGGGAAAACTTCTAATTGCTGGCTTTTCACTATCTTGGTCCAGCTGCTGAGACTGCATAAAAAATTACCTCAAACAGAATGGTGCAGAACAACCACTCGGTGAGTCAGGAATTCAGGAAGGGGATGGTTTCTCTGGGGTCTTGTGTGGAGACTTAAAAACTGAGGGCTGGAAACATCTGAAGGCTTCCCTACTCGGATCTGGTGGTGGAGGCTGGCTGTAGGCTGGGGGCCTCAGTTTCGTCAGCACAGGGCTCTTCATGAGGGCTGGTTTGGGCTTCTTCAGAGCCTAGCGAGTGTCGTAAGAGGCAGAGAGAATGCCAGGCAGAAGCTCTATCCATTTTTATGACCTAGCCTCAGAAGTCAGTATGATCACCTCCACCATTTCTGTTGGTCACAAGAAGCCAGCCCTGATTCAATCTGGGAAGGGACTACACAGGGCATGAATACAGAGAGGCATGCATCTTTGGGGACCGTCTTGAAGACTGACTGCAAACATTTCAATAATGAACCTACGTAGTATTTTATTTTTATGTGAGGCATGACTGTCATCCTCTTCTGCCCATAGTGCTAACATGCTCTCCAGCCAGCTGTGGGTCAGCATTTAGGATTGAAGGCCCCTATCCTTCCTGATCAAGTGTCTCTAGAAGAAGGACCAAGGGAGAAGTCCCAATGAGAGTAAATCGTCCCAGGGAAGAAGGGAAATTGTATAGGATTTTGTTCTTGAAGGAAAAAAGGGAGTGCAGGGGAGGGGCTCTAGCACAGACGGGTGGGAGGTGGTCAGGCTCCAGGAAGGGAGGGAATGGGAACTTCTCTCTACTCTCCTCTTCTGAGAAGTCTCCCCCCATGCGGCCCCTGCCCCCACTCCCTACTCCCACCTCCACCTGCATTTTAAGAGGATTTCATCAAGGATTCTGGGAGAAATACGAATTACTAATACACATTAAAACACACACACCTCAATTTCATTAGTAACCCTGGAAACAGACATTGGAGCAACAATCAGATAACCTGAAAGTTATTTTTTAGGCGGGAAAGGTGTGGTCAGAATGCTTTCTCAATGAGTGCAACCTCATTTAATCTGCAAATTTACTGCTGCCTATAATTATCTGAGTATATCTTGAGTCTTAATTCAGATTTTTTTTATTTTTAAAAATATGAGTATTTTTTAATCTTAAAAAATTTCCTAGTACTCAGAAATACCAAGGCCTGGTATTGTGATGCCTACCCACAAGCTTTGCCGGGGACGATTCTGTAGCTGGAAGCTCTCTTGGTGTAGCTAGAAGATCTCTTGGAGATCTCACTCCTGATGGCGAATACTTTCTGTGTTTTTATCGGAAAGGAGACACCCTAGGGGCAGGACTGGGAAGTGAGAGGATCCTGAGAAGATGGCACTGTACTTGGGACCCGAACAACAGACAAACAGGATTTTTCCCAGGATTGCTCCTTCCGATAGGATGTGGGGGAAGCGGTCTAGGTAGACAGAACAGCATGAACCAAGGCTCAGTGGTGTCAGTGAGCGCCATGTGCTTGGGAAGTGACAGGCACTCAAGGCCCAGAGGTGGCGTAGGAAGTGTGTGTTTAGAGGCTGCACGTGGAGGTTGACAGTAGTGGCTGAGGACCACGGCAGGGAAGTGAACTTGATTCACTGCCTGGAGCCTTGAATGTTTTTCAAGCAAGGGCACCATGCAGTTAGGTGTGTTTTAGAGTAATTACTCTGAGCCTGGTGGCCATGGAGGGGCAAGAGCATATGACGAAAGATGACGACAGGTGAGGGATGGCTGTGCCCCAGTTGTGGTGGGAACGGAAAGAAGGAAATTATTAAAGAGACGTTCCTAAGGCAGAAAGACAGGATGCTGGGGGTGAGAGAAGGGAGGGACGCATCTAGGTCTGGGCTTTGGTGACTAGATAGATGGTGGTGTCTTTAACCAAAATGTGGGGTACAAGGGGGAGGGGAGCTTGAGCTAACATTTGGACTTGCTGAGGTACGTGCTTCTGGGACATGTAAGGAGCCAGCCCAAGCCAGGCCCTGCTTTGGGGCATGTATCTGGTTAAAGTTAAATCATTTCTGCTGGTCTGCATGTTTCCTCCCCACGGGAATGTGCCCCCCGCAGAGGGAAGCCACTCTCCTTTTTCTTGAAGCTCCTGTGCCCCTGGAGAGGGTGCAGCCAGTTTTGCTGAATAAATGGTTGTCTACCTAAGTAATTGACCAACAAAATGCATGCAAGTGAGAGGAGGGAGGGGAAGGCAGAGGGCAAAGGGTGGAACTCTAAGGACTACCATTTGAGAAATGGTTGGAAAAAAGGGAAGCCAGTGAAGGTGATGGGGAAAAGCAGAAAGGAGGAGGCAAGAGAGCCAGCCCAGCAAATGTCTCGTCTCCAGCTCTTCCATGTCAGCTGACACAGCAGCAGCCCAGCAGTGAGTCCCTTGGACACAGTCCCTGGATGGAAAGCTGGCACTGACCTGCTCAGCCTGACAGTGTGGGCTGCAATAAGTCAGTGCATGTTCTGTCCACTTTCATGCAGGGTCTGCTCCCTGTAAACAGTCCATGTGAGCAATCCAGCTAGTCTCTCCCAAGCCGTTTTCTAAACAGTGGGAAATGATGAGAGATAGGAATTATACACCCGGTTCATTGCCTCATCTTTCCATATCAAAGTGAGGGAGAAAAAGTTTCCTAAATATTATTAATGACCTGATAGAATTCAATAAGTGGAGAGACGTGATGAAGGATTATTTTCTATTAATGGAGTTACTTTGGACATCTGTAAAAATCAACTGTCCTCCAGATGAAAGCTAAGACGCTCAGTGCTCCAATACTTAATTGAATTTCTTGGTTTTTAGTTGATTCGCTTAACGTTGGAAGCCTCGTGTGATGCTCTTTGTTCTGAGGAGTAAGATCTGCTAAACAATTAACAAAATGTTTTACCGATCGATGTCTAATTTTTTGTTGCTGTTGTGAAACGAAAATAGCAGCAGAAAATTTAGAAAACAGGGAAAACAGTCTCCCCAAATCCTGCCCCCATCACGTCTCATAGCAATTGTACATTTCCAGTCTTTTGCCCTAAGCATATAGTTTTGTAGTTGTAAACACACGGGACGTGGTACCCTGCTGTTTTTTCACTTAACATAATCTGATTCTCTTTTATGAGCAATGAAATTTGATACGAGGTGCTGCTCACACGGTTTTTTAAAAGACTCATTGCAAGGATTGGTGAGTATTTTCTAAGCCCCATCGACTTCAGGGAATCAGGAAATTAAACTTTTTATTTATTGGTCTTTGACTTTCCCATAAATGGACACAGTTCTACCTTGTTTGACTGCATTGTAAAAGCAGGCACTGGCTGAACAAAGGCCATACCGATGAGTAATTAGGCATCAGGCAGAGGCAGGGCAGTGCTTTATGGGGCCATCAGTACTTGCCCAGCTGCTTTCAAGTTTCCAGTTTGCTCCTTGGGCATTAGGTACCTTTAGTTTCTTTGGTTTAAAAAAATTACCTATGTGGGTTTTTTGTTGTTGTTGTTTTTGTCCGAATGTTTAAGAACAATGAACTGATCTTTGTAGTCATTTAAGGGAAAGGGTAAAAGGAGTTTGCTGCATATGTGATTTTTTAAAAGCCACGTTCTGAATCTGATTAATCTTGTGTACACTTGAGTGCTTGGGGACTTAAAATATAGATGGAGTGATTCATTCTGCAGAGCCCAGGAAGGCAGTTTCCAGCTTTCTGGTGTGTCTCTTTCATGCGGAATGGAGGAGGTGGTCTGACCTCAGCACATTTTTGTGACATCCCTGAGAGACTACGTTGTTATGACCTGTTCCTCTGAGAGCCCACTGGGGCTGTTCATCTTAACCAGAGTTCCGGGGGGAAAGCGGTTTTTGCTTTGGGCACTTTTTCTCGTGAAATGTATCTCTTCATATATATTTACTCTAGAGCAAAAATTGTTATCTTCTCTACCTGTGATCACAGCTATTAAATAAATAACTAAAGGGAATCTATTTTCAGAGGAGAAAAATTGGAGAGTTCTTTTCCACCAATATGACCTCAGTAAAACGTTGTCATCTTTGTAGACCCATCTTTACTTTGTAAAGCAGCTGTGGCAGCTTTGTAAAGCAAAATGATCATTGCCACTTCTAGAATGGAAAATGTCCATTTTGTTAAAATTAAGAAGGTTAAAAAATGCCCAGATCTGCATATACTTGGTTTAGTGGTTGGTGTTTTGAAACACTCCCTCGTTCATTAGTGCAATAAATCGGTGGTGAAGGTCAGACAGAGAACTAAGTGCTGTGACAAGGTAAAGGTGAAAGGGATGGATGCGGGCCTGTCCCTAAGGCCCTGCAGCCTAGGAGGAAAATGAAGCAGATACTTACCAAAGCAGTGAGCTCAGGGCTGTGAGGGAGCTCAGAGGAGAAAAGAGAAACGTCACCTCCAGCTGGGGGTCAGGGTGGAATGGCCAGGTCTTCCCTTAGCAAGGCAGGATGAGGGGTCAAGACCACATAAGACCCAACACCTACCCAGTGTTCCTCAGTTCTCTAGGAACTAATGCAATCCACTCTTGGTGCAAGAGAATTTAACTAGGGACCCGATTTTGTGAAGATTTAATGGCAAAGAGTCTTGATAACAAGTGGGCACCGCCCCACAGCTCCATGCATCCAGAAGGGACCCAGAAGGGTCACCCTGCCAGCCTCACCGACTGGCCATTGGAACCTCCCAGGTAGCCAGAGTGCCTACCCGCAGAACTCTCACCCTGCGCCTGACACTGTGAAAAACACTTTGCATGCATCCTCTCATGTAATCCTTAATCCTAGGAGGTGAGTTTTATAAGTAGCCCCAATATAAGAATGTGAAAACCATACTCAGGAGTAACTTGCCGGATTCCACAAAGATAATAAATAACCGAACTGTGTACTGAAGCTGCGCTAACCCAGTAAGCAAAGACCAGCCTTCATAACTGTCCACTGCAAAGACATTCTGGATGCGCTTTCGGTAGTCCCTTTCAATAATGCCTGTATGCTGGGCGGGTGTGGTGTCTTGGGGTCTGGGGGTACAGCAGAGAGAGGGAAGTGCATGGTCTTCTTCTGTCCCCAAATGTTGCCATCATCCAGGCCTGAGAACCTCATCATGTCCTGGTGTCATCTCATGCCCCAGCACCCCGCCTACTTTCTCACATTTCCTCCTGTTTTCCTTGCACACCAGCCAACGCTCCTTCTCTGAGTCATGAATGAGTTTTGGAGCTGGGAGTTCCTTTGCAGCACAGACTGGACCCCAGTTTCCAGGACTCTTTAAATCTCTCTCCTTAGTGATGGGCAGCCTGAACTTCTAGGACACTCAAATATTTACTCCTCATGTTTGCTCAAATATTTTATAAAGGTGATTTGTTAAATGAATACTCAAATGAGATTCAGTTTTGATATCTTTCTAAAAGATCCAAATACACTCACAAATACACTTTTCTCAATCCTGCGCTCCAGTTCTATAAATCTCCTCTACGTGCTGAGCCACCATCATACCACTGCTTGTGTGCACACACACGCGTGTGTACACATGCCCACCACTCACTCCTGTGCGTGCTCAGGTGAGTTCCTCTCATTTCCTCCCATCTTCCATGGCATCCTCAGTCCCCTTCTAGCTTCTCCAAAAGTTCTGGTGCGTTGACTGTGCATTTCCTCGTGTCCCACCAGCAGTTCTCAGCTCTGACTGGCCCTGGAATCACCTGGGGAGCTTTTAAAATATACCAAAGCTGGCTCCCACCCCAGACACCTGACTTAACTGATCTGGGTGGGACCACAGCCCTGGCGCTGCCGAAGCCTCCCCAGGCGACTAACTGGGCGGCCAGCCTCAGGAAGCTTGCCCCCGGCCTTCTCGTGGTTCCATCTCCTCACTTTTGCCTTCAGGAGTGATTTTCAGTCCCCTCCCATCATTTTCTCCCGTCTCACTCCAGATCTGCTGAACCCTGTTAGGAAACCCCAAAGCAGGATCACGGACCCTCTCTAAATCCAGACCACCTCCCAGCTCCGGGGCCTCCTCCAGCTGGTGGCCCCGCCCACCTTCTCCAAGGTCCCACCTGAGGCACCTTCTTCTCAGATGAAGACCCACCCTCCACCTCCGTATGAGGAAGCAGTCACTCCGGAGAGACTCAAGTCCTCCCTCTTCCTCTGAAGGTTTCTCTCATCTCCTCCCCCCACCCACTCACGCCATGTGCCCCTCACCGAGAAGCGGGTCCCCCTTCCGGGACAACACCCCACCCAATATGCACCAGCCTCAGCTACTCCACCTTCATCCTTAGGCAGCCTAGTGTGTCCACTTCCACTCTCTCCTTTGCCTTGGTCTGTAAGCGCCACTCTTCACTATGTTTAAAAAAATCCTAAAAAAGAAAAATAGGGGGGGTGGGTGGAGGGGGAATCTGAATACAGAACCAGAGAGATGGTCGTGTGGGAAAGACTCAGACCAGCACTGCTGGCCTTGAGGTAGGAGGAAGAGGCCACAAACCAAGGTTCCAGAAGCTGGAAAGGGAAAGGAAATAGGTTCTCCCCTAGGGCCTCCAGGAAGGAGTACAGCCCTGCCTCCACCTTGATTTTTTCCTCTTGAGACCCATTTTGGACTCTGACCTCCAAAACTGTAAGATAATAAATTTGTGCTGTTCTAAGCCAAAAAAATTCCTTCTGCTGAGCCTTCCTCCATCAAGCCATCATCCCATCTCCTCCCTCATATCCGGTCCCCATCCTGAGCGGACCCTCCCTGCCCCGCTGTCTGCTGGAGGGCTCTCCCTGGCTCCCCCAGGCACCTTAAATGGAGCCCAGCTGCAACCACACTCATCACCTTCTCCCCCAGCTGGAGCCTTTTTCCATTCCTGAATAGCTCGATTTATTTGAACAGGGGCTAAATGCTGCATGACTTTACCCAAGAGCAAACACTGTAACTTCACATTCCCGACTACAAGGTGGGAAAACAGCAGACCTCATTCCATCTGCCAAATAAACCCTCACTATTACACTATTAGCTCTTAATTTCACCTATCATTATGCTTTCAGTAAGCAAAGGAATGAAACGCAAATAACTGCTTATATCCATAAGTAATCAAAATGTGTTTAGTGCTTTAGTAGTTTGTTTTTCTAACTCTCCTTTTTAAAAATTTTTATGATTATGATTATTTTATTTATTTCATTATTTATTTGGTTGCACCGGGTCTTAGTTGTGACTTGCAGGCTCTTTAGTTGCAGCACTTGGTCTCCTTAGTTGCAGCCATGGGCTCCTTAGTTGTGGCATGCGAGCTCTTAGTTGCAGCATGCATGTGGGATCTAGTTCCCTGACCAGGGATCGAACCCAGACCCCCTGCATTGAGAGCACAGAGTCTTAACCACTGCATCACCAAGGGAGTCCCTCTAATTCTCCTTTAATTAGCAGAGAAAGAATTAAAATCAAGTCCTCATCCAGTAGATTAAAAAAAAAACAGACTCGGCTTTTGCCCTTAAACATATCCAAATTTGAATGTACACAAGATACACAAATTCATAATTTTTCTATAATGTAATATGTAACCAATATTAAACACATTTCTATGACATTTATCGTATCTCCCTGATCACAGCTTAATAAAATTATAATTATGACCTTTCAAAGCATTATTATCACCTGATCGACATTTAATTGGCATTCTTAGCTTGAAATCTTGGCTGTTGCAAGGGGGTTGCAGCATTTTGTCCTCTGACAGATAGTCTAGATTGCATACATTTTGAGCAAGGATGAGTCTGTTGCTGCTCACCCTTGTAGTCCAACGCCCAAAGCAGGGGCTTGAAAAATAGTCATTGAACGATAAGTAAATACATGGGGTGTTCGGGCATGTCTTAACATGTATTCACAATGGTACCCATGAGAACGTGGCCCAAAAGGAGTGGGGCAATTGAGAGAGTGTTTGGGGCAGGGGTGGGGGCAGGGCCATATTAGGAATGAGCTGGAAATCAGCCCTGATTCTGTTGGCCAACATATGTGCTTTAACCAGAACTATTCTGATTGACTGAAGATGCTGGAGTCTCAGACGGCTGTGCACCAGCAGAGCCAAATCCTTTCTTTAAAGCTCTAGAATGTCACAGATATTAGGCATTGGTTTCGATACAAAATATGCTTTGGAGGAACAATAAGATTTCTCCCGTGGGATTATGTTGAGAGTTTCCCATCCTCTTTTGGAACCGCAATGACATTTGTTGGAGAAGGATTGGGTATACCACTCACGGCTGGTAACAGTCACAGAAGCTTAGACGAAGGTTATAAACAGCGGGAGAATATTTAAGACAGGTGCAGCGTTTCTCTTTCAGGCCTAAGGAAGAGATAGCAATGTGTTCTCGGGCAGAGAAGGCTGTATTCCGCTATGGTCACTTATAACCCTGTGAACAACTGGATGGCACATGGGTAATGGGCGGAGTTGTTCTTCTGGGAACTAGGATGGTCCACTGCAAATGATGCAGCCCGACCGGTGCTCAGGTGGCGTGGAAATAATGGTCCTTGCGTCTGAACATTCTGGTGCTAGCTCCTGTTTGGGCAGGAGGAGGGGTAGAAGAGAAGAAAATGTGATTTGCGCTCCTGTGCCTGTATTACCCGATTTGGGAACTTGCAGATCTGTTTGATTTCAATTGGGAGAGAGAATAAAGCATTTGAAGTTATTTTGGTAACTGTGTGCAGAAATCACACGCTACACCTAACAGATTCAACAATTTCATAGAGCCGTAGTCAAACGCATGAGTTACAATTTTATTCATTCCATTTATTCAGTGAGTCAGGCTCTGACAGGGGGTTGATTTGTTGTTTAATATTTGGGAGGATTATTTTGGTGTAGCCGTAATGTGTTTACTTAAATACTGTGTGTTAAATGAGATGTTTTCATTTGTTTTGATAGGTACTTATAAAGGCAATGTACAGCATTTCACACTTACACAGCCCTTCCGAGTCCGCGCGGCACCAGGATTCCCACAAAAAGTACCCTGTGTGTTTGGGAAGTGCCAGCCTCGTTTCACCCAGAGAAAAGCAAGGATTGAGCAGTGCTGTCAAATCCCAAAGCCCAGAGCCGAGCTGAAGGGGGTCTTCCCCCATCGCTGGCTCAAGACACCACACTAGGACCAAGGATTGTGGGTGGCAGCAAAGAGCTCAGATGAGGAAATTTATTCTTCTTGCTTGTTTTATGGTTCTTAGGGTGTTACCATAACAGCATGGATTCTTCCCTGAACTCAGCGGAACATATGGGAAACCTATACTTAGCTTATCATTTCAAACTCTTCCTCCCCCACACCTATCTCCCCCCTCAGAGGCCTCAATATGGTACCAATTCTGTAGGTAAAAAAAAAAAAAAATGTTGAATTGAGTGAAATGTCTGTTCCCCTTGACCCATGGGCCAGCAGTGATGTGTCCTGAGCTTTGACCGGAGTTACAATTGACCACTAACCTGAAGAGAGGAAATTGTTCACACAATGGTTGTCGTATCAGCCGTGGAAGGGGAAACACAGCCACCACATCTGACTCAAGTGTGGAGCCATCAGAACAGAGATGGCCGTGGCCAAAGACAGCCACAAAATATGCAAAACAAAGAGAGGGCACAGAGCAATCTTTAAAATTAGTCATAAAAGTCAAAACAGACCAAATGAGAGTGTGCTTCTCTGCCTAAAAACAGAGTTTAAGAGTTGGTCTCATACAGGAAATCATCACTCTGCTCTTTAAACCATCGTGCCTAAGGGTCTTTAGATCTGATTTTTGCAAGTATAGACTAGAAAGAAAAATAGTTATGCACATGCCTAAAACACGCACAGTAATTAACTGAAGCTTCCTGGTTTGGGTCTAGAATGGATACAAGGCAGCATCACTCCAAAATGTTATTGCTAAGCCATCAGCCATTCTTTTAGTGTCTAAGTCATTTCTAGGATGGCACAAGGCCAAGTCTCATTCATTAAAACAGAAGAAATCTATAAACACCTGCATGTAACTGCTTAGTAAGTTGGGGTTTCTTTAACTGGCTGTTTATTCCTCTGTTTAAAAAACACACTAAAACAAAGAACCAACGAGGCAAGTCATTGACATTTTGCCAAGTTTCTTCCTTTCTTTTCTTTGAACATCTTTATTGGAGTATAATTGCTTTACAATGGTGTGTTACTTTCTGCTGTATAACAAAGTGAATCCCCTAACATAAACATATATCCCCATATCCCCTCCCTCTTGCGTCTCCCTCCCACCCTCCCTATCCCACCTCTCTAGGTGGTCACAAAGCACGGAGAGGAACTCCCAGTGCTATGCGGCTGCTTCCCACTAGCTATCTATTTTACATTTGGTAGTGTATATATGGCCATGCCTCTCTCTCGCTTCACCCCAGCTTCCCCTTCCCCTTCCCTGTGTCCTCAAGTCCATTCTCTGACATTTTGCCAAGCTATTAAAGACTTATTTTTGCAAAGTGGGTTATTGTATTTGGGGCATCAACCCCGGAGCCCCTAAGACCAACCTCTTCCTTAAAGTGCTGTATCCTTTTGTTCTTGGTTCACTGGACCGAGACCTGTGAGGTCATTGGACGGTGTCATTTATTTTTTTACGTAGAAAACAATTAAGTGGAAAAAGACTAGTTCTAAGGGCAAATTATCTAACTTGTGTTTCTAGAGATAGTAAATCTACTCTTTGATCCCAAAGAGTAGAGACTGATCTACCCCATCCTCATTTCCCTGCTTCACATAATCGCAGACTTGGTTCTATATACCTTTTTGGTAATTTCTTAAATTTCATCTCCAGTACGTTGAATTTGGAGTCACTCTTGTTGGAGATTGTTGGTATTTGAGCAGAGAAAGGTGAGCCAAGACAGGGGTTCAGTCAGTGAAGGTTTGTGAGGAGACCTTGGGAAAAGAAAAGGAAATAGAAAGAAATGTACCTGGTGAAGAACAGCAGTCCTGAATGTCAGGGAGTCAGACTGTGACCAGCAGAGAACTTACCCCAGACAGAGCTAACGTCATATAACCCTGTGTGTGGGGATGTGGACTTGAGAGTCAGGTACAGTGCAACTCCCCCCAAATTTTCAAGCATTCAATTATTTCGACCATCTGGATCAGGGATCCAAGAAGCAGCGCTGGACATCAGAAGCGGCTCCGGTATCATAAAATCTGCCTGCGAATAGAATCTGACATTCTATTAAACCAAACCAAAACAAAAGCAAAGCATCTCTCTGAAACTGGGGACAACAGGGATCACCCACACTTTTCCTCAAAAAAGGAACAGTAAATGGAAATGCCCATGATTTAAGATGTATAATGCGTCGCTGGGTAGTCTCTTTATTTTAGTGTGTCATTTAAAAATTTTTATTTAGTGAATATAAAAACACTTTGTAAAGGCTGTGACAGGGTTGACTATGATTCCACTGTCTCATTTCTATTTTTCTCCTAAGATTGGAAGTTCTTCCACGGTGAATTCTACCAGAGGTGGTGCCGAGGTGAGCCCAGCCCTCCTTCTTAGATGGGAAGTCACCACTGTAACTTCAAAGTCAACACAAAGAGTCTAAAATATTTGGTTTGCTAAACATTATGTAGTTTTCAGGGTAAAAAATTGTTATCCACTCGATTGTCCAGATGTGAAATCATATATTACAGAAAAGAAACCAACGTTTAAGGGTTTAAAAATTACTCCCTGCAAATTGTGATTAACATCCACTGAGCCTGCCTTGCACGTGTCACCTGTATGCCACAAGGATGCGGGTGCCCTGAAATGTAACTGAGAGCAGTGAGCACCCTCAAGGGGAGGGACATGACCAGTATGGACAGAGACCTAGTCTTTCAGTGTCAGAAGGCAACTTTGAGGACATCCATTCCCAACCCTTTCCTGAAGTGTAGGAGACACTTTTAGGTGGCTGACTGATGCAGCATTCAATAATATTGGCTTACATATTAAGAAATTTTTTTCTTTTTCTATTCCATTCTAAACCTTCTGTTTGAGCTGGGGAGAAAGCCCTGGGTTTGCTGATGGCGTGTCTAAACCTCTTAACACTTACTAACATCTCTTTTCAAAAATCCATGGGCAGGCCTCAGACAAGAAGTTTTGAGGAAGCAATGAAGTTTGGGTGGAATTCAATCACTTTGGATTAGGTTTTTTTTTTCCCTCACTGCATTTACTTTTAGGTTACTTTCTATTTATGAGGAGTGATCTTGATTTTCTATGAGATGGAAGGGAGGAGTGAAGTGTGCACGTCAGGGATGCTCCAGACTTGGTAACTGCTCCAAGGGTACTAGTGTGGTGGTAGTGGATTTGGGAAGAGGCAGCATCCAGGGCACTTGGTGTGATTACTTATAGAGATTATCTGTCAGAGTTGGTCCTCATCACATTCTCTGTACCAAGCAGTGAGTTGGATCTGAGTCTGTGCCAAAGCAAAAGGATTGAGAGTGCATGGTTACCTGGGCTGGGGGTCAGGGCAGTGCGCTAGGAAGAGGGCAATAGATGAACTGGGAACCCTCTCCCAGAAGCAGAGCTGGTGGCCACACCCCAGGCAGTGTGTCCTATCTCTCACCCATCCTCAAGCCAACAGTGTGGGAAGAACATACACACTGTTCACATAAAACCAAAAATCACTAAATGTTTGCACCACACTAGAAAGGCAAACAGACATAGCAATACCCGAGGCAACAAAATGGAGAAAAATAAGATATTAGAATAAGTAAAATTATTATCAGACAGAAGTAAACATTGCATCCATAAGTAAGAGCCAAATAGAGACCTTGAAGATTAAACTGTTGTTTGGTTATAGGACAATCTTAGTACCCTGGCTAAACAGCAGAATGGGTCACTGAAGAGCCAATTAGTAAACTGGAAGACAAAGTTTAGAGGCTCTTCCAGAATTCAGTGCAAATAGACAAGCAGATAGAAAATAAAAAGGAATACTGGAGAGTCAAGGAAGAGAGATCCAGATATTTCAATATCCGTCTAAGGAGCACTCTAGAATAAAAAGGAGAAAACGGAAGTAAGAAAATAAAGAAATAATTGAAGAAAATTTTCTATAACAAAAAAACCGCCCTCAAAATCATAAAATTAAAAATAAAAACCCGAGGATCCTAAAAGTGAAATATCCCACCCATGTAAATGTTAGACTTGATTAGCCAATCAACAAGCTAAGTATAATCTATATATAATTTTGTAGCCAGAAAAGGAGGCTACACACATACAAATATAAACACACACACACACACACGCACACGCATGTAAAGCTGGTAAAATTTGAATAAGGTCTATGGATTGTACCAACATCAATCTCCTGGTTGTGAGATGTGTGGTAGGTAGGATTCTAAGATGACCCTGTTGACCCTCATTTTTGTGTAATCCCCTGGCTGTGAGTGTGGGCAGAACCTGTGAATATAATGCAATATAATTCCCATACTTAAGTTATATAGAAAAAGGGATTTTCCATATATAATTAAGGCCCCAAGTCCATTGACCTTAAGGCATGGAGTTTGCATTTCTGCCACGTGAGGTTACAGAGAGCACAAACAGTCATCAAACACTGAACCTGCCCCGCTGTGATCTTGGACTTCCCGACCCCCAGAATTGTGAGAAATAAATGTTTATTGTTAATAAGCAAACAACAAAAAAACATACGGAGATTATCCTGGGTGGGTCAGATCTAGTCATGTGATCCCTTAAAAACAGACTGGACGCTTCCTGGTGAGAGAGGTCACAAAATGTGAGAGGGATTTGAACTCCATCACTGGCTTTGGAGCTGGAGGAGGCCACGTAGCAAGGAAAGCAGCAACTTCTAGGAGCTAAGAATGACCACTGGCTGATAGCTAGCAAGTGAGCAGGGATCTCAGTCCTACAACCACAAGGAACTGAATTCTGCCACAACCACGTAGGTTGAATTAGGACCCTGGAGCACAGGTGAAAGTGCAGTACAGTCAACCCTTGGTTTTAGCTTGTGAGACTGAGCAGAGAACCCAGCCACAAGTGCCCAGACTTCTGATCTACAGAACAGGGAACTAGTAAATGGGTGTTGTTTTAAGCCACTAAGTTTATGGTAATTTGCTGCACAGCAATAGAAAATTAATACAGCCATTTACTATACTTATGCCAGATGTTATCATCAGGGAAAAGTGGGTGAAAGAGACACAGAATGTCTCTATACTATTTTTTTTTTACAATTTTCTATGAATCTATAATTATTTCAAATAAAAAAGGTTTTAAAATGGAAGATTGCACATTCTTTTCAAATACATGTAGAACAGTTACAAAAATTGACCATGTGTTAAGCCACAAGAACATTTAAAATTTTTCAGTAAGCAGAAATCATACAGGTCTTAATCAGTGACCACAATGCAAAAATTAATCAACTAATAAAATATGGGCAATGAAAAGTAACAAGAAAAAATAAATTAGAAAACACACTGCTTAATAATTCTTGGATTAAAAAAGAAAGCAATTACAAGCTACTTAAACAATCATGAGAGGCCCATGCTATAGCTACACAGTGGCATTTGAAAGAAATAGCCTTACCTGCATTTACAAGAAAACAGGAAAGTCTGCAAAGAACTGAGTTATGCTTTCACCTTGAGAAGTTAGAAAAAAATCAAAGTAAGCCCAAGAACAGAATTAGTAAACATGAAAGCATAAATTATCAAGATCAAAAGCGAACAGCAGCAACAAAAATGTAGTTTTGGTGAACAGAGCAAAGATATGTGAGCAACATTCAGCATGTCAAAGGACAGGATGTAACTTTAAAGCATTAAGATGACTTTCTCAAAAACTAAAAATGTCCAAAATTAGGGAAAAATGAAATAGAAACACCATACAGACCAGTCTCCATGAAGTATTTTGAAAATATTTTCAAAGATCCACACCTGGGGCTTCCCTGGTGGCGCAGTGGTTAAGAATCCACCTGCCAAGGCAGGGGATGTGGGTTCGAGCCCTGGTCCAGGAAGATGCCACATGCCGCGGAGCAACTAAGCCTGTGCACCACAACTACTGAGCCTGCACTCTAGAGACCGCATGCCACAACTATGGAGCCCGCGTGCCACAACTACTGAAGCCCATGCGCCTAGAGCCCGCGCTCCACAACAAGAGAAGCCAGTGCAATGAGAAGCCCGTGCACCGCAACGAAGAGTAGCCCCTGTTTGCTGCAACTACAGAAAGCCCACGTGCAGCAAGGAAGACCCGACACAGCCAAAAATAAAATAAATTAAATAAAATAAATTAAAAAAAAAAAGATCCGCACCTGTAAACAACGACAGGTCCAAGACACTTCATGGCAAAGGCAAATTCTATGGACATTTGCAATTTATATAAGCAGTGTCAGAGCATAGTAAAAATACATTTTAAAATCCTAAATAAAATATTTGCATATGAAGTCCTGAATTTATCAAAAGAACATTACATCGTAAGCAACTAGAGTTTGTCTTAAGAATGCTAAAAAGGCTCAACACTAGAAAATCCATTAATATATGTTATTACATTAACAGATTAATATAGAAAATTTATGTGATCATCTCAATAAATGCCAAAATACCATTTGCTATAATGTCACCTGTTACATGAACAATAAGAACTACAACAAAACTCTTCAAATTATTTAATAATCTCAAAAAAAGGGAGTCCTAAGTAAGACATGATATCCAGAAGCCATTAAATAGGAGACTCATACATTTTACTACATTATAATATATGCTGGGCTAAAATATGGTGTACACCACACCACTGCAAGATGTTAATAACAGGAGAAACTGTGGGCAGTGAGAATGTGGGGAGAGTGGGTATATGAGAACCGTCTGCTTTCTGTTCAATTTTTTATAAACCTAAAAGTGTTCTAAGAAATAAAGTCTATTAACATAAAATAGATATGTATATGTATGTATAGGTACGTATATCAACAAAGAGGAACAAACAACAACAAACTACAGAAAACACTTGTAACGCATCTATCTCATTTTGTTAGTGAAATTGTAAGCTGAAGCACGGCCTCTTTTAGAAACTTTGAATTAAAATTAAAAATCCACATGCTCTTTAGTTGAACAAGTTTATTTTTATGAGTTTAACGTATAGAAATACTCATAGATGAATACAAATGTTTACCTATAAATGTGTTTATTCCAGATTGTTTATAGTAGGAAGAGACTGAAAACTGCCTAAATGGCCATCAGAAGATTCTAGGGACTATGACATATCCATGAAATGAAATACCAGGCAGTCATGTTTTTGAAAAAGTAGATTTATAAGCACTGATATGGAATGACATATTCAAAACTGTAGCTGGTAGTGCTGTGGCAGAAAGCAACAGTGGCATGAAACAATTGGTGTTTGTTAAGGGTGTGTGTGTGAGAGAGAGACAGAGACAGAGACAGAGACAGAGAGAATCCATGCAGAGCCTACCTAGAGAAGGATGCACATAAAAAAATGTCAACAGGCAGATGAATGGATAAAGAAGATGTGGTTCATATATACAATGGAATATTACTCAACATAAAAAAGAATGAAATAATGTCATTTGCAGCAACACAGATGGACCTAGAGATTATCATACTAAGTGAAGTAAGCGAGACAGAGAAAGACAAATACCATATAATATCACTAATATGTGGAATCTAAAAACATGATACAAATGAACTTATTTACAAAACAGAAACATAGACATGGAAAACAAACTTATGGTTATCAAAGAGAGGGAGGGATAAATTAGGAGTTTAGGATTAGCAGATACAAACTACCGTATATAAAAAGCTAAATGACAAGGTCCTACTGTATAGCACAGGGAAATATATTCAATATCTTGTAATAAACTATAATAGAAAAGAATATGAAAAAGAATATACATATAAATTTACATATGACTGAATCACTTTGCTGTACACCAGAAACTAACACAACACTGTAAATCAACTATACTTCAATTTAGAAAAATAATAACTTAAAAAAAAAGGTGACAGAACTGGTGCTAGGAGAGAAAATGGGGACTGGAAGTCAGGGATGTGAGGGAAATTATTTTTCACTGTTTATTTTTATTTTCTTTGAAATTTTCCCATGTACATATACTTAAAAATATATATCTTAGGGGGAAAAAAACCCAAGTAACTATGAATATAAGAGAATATTCTTAATTAGATAAAGGTTATCTATCTCAAACCCACAACAACAGTCAGACATCAGAGTGACACATTAGAATCAGTCCCATTAAATTCAGACATAAAATAAGGATATGTACTATTTGTGCTAATATTCAAATTGTACCTGGTGCAATAAGATGAGGGGGAGGTATAAATGCTAGAAATGATCAAAATTATCACTTTCACAAATGGTATAATTATCCACATAGAAAATCCAAAAGAATCAACTGAAAAATTATTCGAACTTTTAAATTTTATTAGAATATTTTTATGTATTGTAAGAAGTTTATCCAGGTAGTCAAATAAATATAAGATTCACATACAGAAATCAGTAGCTTTTTTATGCATCAGACAAAACCAACCTAAAAGTGTAACTTAAACACACACACACACACACACACACACACACACACACGCATTCAAGATAGCCACATTTCAAAATATACAGGAATAAACACAGAAAAGAAACATACCATACTTATGTAAAAAGAGTTATAAAGCTTTACCAAAGAACATAAAATAAGATTTGAATAAATGGGGAGATACACCACGGTATAAAGATGTCGATTCTCCTATAAGTTAATATCTAAATTCAGGGAAGTTCCTATCAAATTGCCAGTGGATTTACTTGACAAACTTATTCTAAAATTCATCTATAAGAAAAATATTTAAATAGAAACAAGAAAATTTTGATATAGAATGATGGTGACACTGCTCATTTAAAGGGCAATATAGGGCTTCCCTGGTGGCGCAGTGGTTGAGAGTCCACCTGCCGATGCAGGGGACACGGGTTCGTGCCCCGGTCCGGGAAGATCCCACATGCCACAGAGTGGCTAGGCCCATGAGCCATGGCCACTGAGCCTGCGCGTCCGGAGCCTGTGCTCCGCAACGGGAGAGGCTACAACAGTGAGAGGCCTGCGTACCGCAAAAAAAAAAAAAAAGGCAATATAAATGGCCCCTGAGTGGGAAAAGATGGCCAACTTCACTAATAATCAGAGAAATGCAAAATAAGAAAATAACAAGATACCATTTTTTTGTCCTGAAATATCCTGAAATATCTAAAAGATAATTTGAGGGGGGAGAGAAACAGAAACTCACAGATACTGTAGATGGAAGTTTAATTGTTCCAGTCTGTTTTGAAGGTGGTTTGGCGGTGTTTATTAATACTCTGTGCCTATGGGCCAACTTGGCACTAAGAAGGTAACTTTCAGAGATGACTCTAGAGCACATTTAAACATGCACCCAAAGAGCCCGATAAAGCATGTTCAGGTAGCACCGCGTCTGACAGTCAAAAATTAGACGCAATTCAAAGGCTCATTAGTAAGATAGTTTTTTAAAACACGGTGCATCCGTATTAGGGGATACAGTGCAGTAGTTTATTCATACTGACACTGCAAGGACTTCAAGATCAGTTATGTACTTCAAGAACATATGTACTGTGTAACACAGTTTATGTTCAAAATTTCAATGTATTAATAGTTATGCACATGCATGTGATGGTAAAAGCACAGAATAAAAACAAATGGTTAGGGACTTCCCTGGTGGCACGGTGGTTAAGAATCTGCCTGCCAATGCAGGGGACACGGGTTCGAGCCCTGGTCCGGGAGGATCCCACATGCCACGGAGCAGCTAAGCCCGTGCGCCACAACTACTGGGCCTGCGTGCCACAACTATTGAAACCTGCATGCCTAGAGCCCGTGCTCCGCAACAAGAGAAGCCACCACAGTGAGAAGCCCGTGCATTGGAAGGAAGAGTAGCCCCCACTCGCCACAACTAGGAGAAAGTCTGCGTGCAGCAACGAAGACCCAACACAGCCAAAAATAAATAAATTTTTAAAAAAATGGTTAGCTTACTTCTGGGGACAGGACAAGGATTAGAGATGTGGTGAAATCAAAGGGAACTCCTGCTTTCTCTGTTTGTTTGAAATTTCAAGATAAAAATGTAAGCCTATATTAATTATGTAATTTAAAACCTCTCCCAAAAGTTAATGTGGCAATTTCAAAATTTAAGCACATTTTTGTTTAAAACACATTCATTTAAAATGTGTATGTCATCACGTATCTTTATTTTATAAGGACCTGAATATTTTTCAACCTTATTAAAACCATAAAAATACTTTAAAGGTGGGGGAGTGGCAACATTACCTGTTGCCTTTCTGGTTTCCCTATATAAGGACTTTATGTTTCTTTATGTTATCACTGCAAGAAAACTTCACCTCAGCATTGAGGCACATACAGTCTATATTCTCTAATCCTAAACAAATCTTACGTCAAACCTCAGTGCTGGATCAGAAAATACATACTTTTAGAATGTGTGATGAAATAACAATATTGCAAAACTCATCAGGAATCTTCTGGAAGGGTTAGGGCTCCAGTGGAGAACCGGCCTTTTTGTTAATCACGAACCTTACTTTTGGATTCTTTTTCAAATACTCTGTATAGCTTTGCTGGGGAATAAATTTAAAAGTGTTCCATAACTCATTATAATGTCTTGGAAAGCGTCTGAAAATTGGGACCACCACAGCTTCCTGACAGACGTATGATATTTGGTTATTTGAAAAGCCATCAAGACAAGATGGAACATAGTCACATGCCCAAAGATTGAAATTTCTTGAAATGTGTTGCCTTTTTTCTGAGGAGATCTTCTTACGTCCCAGGCCCTGGAGAAGAATCACAAGAAGGTCAGGAGAAAAATATTCAGGGTCACACAGTTCGGATGTCTTTAGTAAAACCACCTTCATGACATCCTATCTCTAAATGCACAGTATGACCACCCTTACAAGAAACATCCTTTATCAACCTGTTGAAGGCTATAAATTGACACTCACAACATCCTGGTTCTCAGAGCCTTCCACTCCCACCAAGAGGACTGGACTTCTAGAGACATGGAGGGCAGAACCGGAGAGACCACAGCCTGGACTCCCTGGGACCCCAAGTAGGTTCTCTGCACCCAGGTGGCTCCTCAGCATACCCACCCCAGGCTGCATCTCCAGCACTCAGTGGGATGGTTCTTACACCGAGAGATCCAAAGATTCTTTCTTATCCCAGAGGATTCCCAATGAAGAAAGCAGCACCTTTGGGTCTCTGATCACAGGCTTCCTCCCATTAGAAAATTTTAAATTACATATGCGCTCGCAATCTCTTTTCGTTGCCCAGTGCTTTGTTAACCACCACTAACCAGTGCTATCAGACTTTATTTTCTTCAGTGATGGGGAAACACCACCTCCAGAGAAAAGACAACTGCAGTTACTAGGAAGTCCTTCTTTATATCATGTAAGCTCCCCATCCATTCCTTTGACTCCTCATGGATCCTGGCTCTGCCATCCAGAGACACACACAGGCAATCCGTCCTTCCCATGACAGATCTTCACAAGAAATCTCACAAATGAGACAGTTGATGGGAAAGCACCTTGATGAGCATGAAATTCACAGAAACCTAGGCGGAAGGAAGGCTGGTGCAGATTTTGAAAGCTATGTGGGACTCTGAGAATTTTATGCTTTTTCCCCCCCTGGTAACCTGTTATGAGGCTTTAATCTTGTTCCAATTTTGAGGTCAGTCCTCTATCTTCAACACGTCTCAGAAAATCAAAAACCCTAATGTCGCTTCTCATTTTATTAGCAACTTGGAGAGAAATACTCACAGAGTCGAGGTAGAATCCAGAGTTCTGAGAGCTGTGACGATTGTCGTGTACAGAGAAGGGGAAGTTGTTATTCACTGCTTGCTGGAAAAGAGCAAGGGAAGAGATAAAAAGGCACACATCAGAACCCCAGTATGCTTCCAGAACACACCTACAGGGGCATGGAAGGAAGACGGAGGAGGCAAAGTGACCTCTAAGTAAGAATTAAACCCATCAGGGCTTCCCTGGTGGTGCAGTGCTTAAGAATCCACCTGCCAATGCAGGGGACACGGGTTCAAGCCCTGGTCCGGGAAGATCCCACACGCCTCAGAGCAACTAAGCCCATGCGCCACAACTACTGAGCCCATGCGCCACAGCTATTGAAGCCCGTGTGCCTAGAGCCCGTGCTCTGCAGCAAGAGAAGCCACTGCAATGAGAAACCCGTGCACCACATCGAAGAGTAGCCCCGCTCGCCACAGCTAGAGAAAGCCCTCGCGCAGCAACGAAGACACAAAGCAGCCAAAAATAAACAAAATAAATACATTTATTTTAAAAAAGAAGAATTAAATTCATCGACAGCGATGGTGCACATGGCACAGGGTGAGGTCTTGGGTGTGTGCAACAGCTCAAGGCTTTGAACCTCAACCTTATTTTGCCAGATTGCTGAAAATCATAAAAAATTCTCTTTAAAACATTTTATTGAGAGGCAAGGAAGGGAAAGTCTGTAGGCATGGAATTGAAAGCTGGAAAAGAATTTTGAGGCCATCTTCTTCTTCTGCCCAATATGGATTCTAGTAGACCAGAGCTCTCTGGTCCAGGGCGGCTAAATGTGAAGTTAACCCTGTTTCTCCCTCCGGCCACTTCATGCCCCTAAAGTTGCTCATGAACTGGCCAGCAAGGAAGAACGTGCATGTTGAGAACTCTGTCCATAGGGATGTCCCTGGCAGTCCAGTGGTTAAGACTTCGCCTTCCAATGCAGGGGGTACAAGTTCAGTCCCTGGTCAGAGAGCTAAGACCCCACATGGCTCATGGCCAAAAAACCCCGAAAACATAAAACAGAAGCAATATTGTAACAAATTCAATAAAGACTTTAAAAATGGTCTACATCCAAAAAAAATCTTCACAAAGAAAAGAAAAGAACTCTGTCCATAGAGGAGCCTAACTTTATTGTCTGGACCAGAGGTATTTCCTTTTAAAGACTATCTGAGGTATCGTACTGACCAGTGTATGAGGTAGGATGCTACCAGAATTTAGGGGTCCAGGGAGGGCAAGTGAGCAGTTCCCTCTGAGAAAGAGTTGTCTGGTGCCAGCGGTGCCACCCCCTTGAAGAGCCAGGGGGGCACACGGCCGGCTCTCAGGACTCACCTTCTCCCGCACTTTGTAGATCGGCGGTAACTTCTCCTCCACTTGCCGAGATAAACGTGGACTATTGGACTCTTTTAACATGGTACGTGTGATGGATTCTGGTGTCTTTTGCATTAGTCCAATGTGAGGGAACTGGAAAAACAGCACACGCCTTGATTAAAACCAGACACATCTGAATCTCTAAGCCAAGTATGAGGGCTTCCTCTGTAAAGGGATTAAAATGCAATTTGGGTGCTTCTGGCATGCGATGGAAATGGCATAATTTTTGTAATTTTCAAGTATTCTTTCCAAGACAAAAAATATTGTCATGGCCCGAGGCCACCACTGCGGTTGTTTCAAGTTACAGGGGCCACCCTGCCGCTCGGAGCCTGGAAATGTTTCCGAGGCCTGGTGAGGAGAGCGTGGCCCCGTGAGAGGGAGTTGATGTGCTCTGAGGAGACAGAATGCATTATTTGAGATCTTCCTTGTGGTAAGGGAGCTCTCTGCACTTGGGGCCAAGGATTCAGCCCATGTTCACAGGGGTGAGCCTACCTCCTGCAGGTATGAAGTGGACCTCAGGACACGGGGAAGGGGAGGAGAGAAGGGTCACGTTGAGTCTCCATGGAGAATGGAGAATGGTAGAGGGTGGGAAGATTATTTGGATGGCTGGGGGTGGGCTTTAGCATCTCTCTATGAACAGAAGGGAAGGAAGCAGGACTGGGCCTAGGGAGGCAGAGTCCCAACAAAGACCTGGACCAAGCCCACAGGGAGCTCTAGACATGGATGCCTTCTCAGAGTCAGCCTGATGGAGTGAGGGGACTGGGCCCTTGTGAGCCTTTGTCAATCAGTCACTGGGTAGAAGAGGGTGGTGGGGTCCCAGGAAGTGACCTTGGGGCAGCAGCTCTTTTCAGCCAAGGAATATCTAGGGGTGGACCTCCCAGGCCACACTTTCAGCAGCTGTGCAAGTAGTCCATTCCCGAATTCCCCCTGAAGAGGGATGCGAGTGGTACTTGACATCCACTGTAGCTCACCCCAATTTTATATAAACAGTGCCTCTTAAAAGCCACCCCAACAAAGTGGACTTTGAAGCAGGGATCTCAAGGAGAGGAATATGAATGGAAACTACAATACAAACAGAAGGCAAGACCCTGACTCTTAGTGAAAATTCCTGTAAAGGGAGGAAGCATAACGTGGTGGGTCACAAACAGTAGATTCAAACGCCCTGAGACCAATCCCAGCTCTCTCTCCCATGAGGTCAGCCTTCCGCAAGAGACTTAATTTTTCCAGGCCCCAGTTTCTTTATCTGTAAAATGGAAATAACAATACTTATTTGATAAGGTAGATGTGATTAAGGGAGAAAATGCACGCACCCAGCGAGTGTTCAATAGCTGTTGGCAGGTTCTAGTTTTGCTCACAGCTGTCCCCTCCCTTGTCACCAAACCCATTGTCACACCCAAAGCCAGTCCTTCCTTCTCTTTGGGATTATAATGATATTAGCTAACACTGCCCCTCTCTCCCATTCCTTCTCAAGTCATGATATAACTGCACATCTAAGTATGGCTTTTGTTTAATTTCTGCACAGGGGTGTGTTTAGTATGCTACTATTTATGTCAAAAGGTAGAGAGATTATGTCATCTATGTGGTATACTTGGTGGGGCATTGTTGGCAGAGCAAAGGAGAACCAATTGTCCAGATGACACATAGCCTCAGAGAGATCTTGTAAACTCAGTGCTGAGTGGAAAGAAGAAACAAAATGAGATCTGTAACCCAACACCATTTATGTAAATAAATAATCCATGCTCACAAAGCGACAATACATAATTTACAAGAACCCATCTCAGTAAAAGAACTCCCATTATACACGTGTGAATAGCTGCCTGTGGGGTGAGCAGAGTAGGAACAGGGATCAAGGGCAAGGAGACAACCACACAAATCAACACACCATCATGTGGACGGGCTCTTCCATGGCCAAGCGACAGGGTTACCTCGGAGGAGGGCACCAGGGAAGGAAGAAGACTTTTTTGCCATCGTTTATATGTTTCTTAATGAAGTGCATCTATTAACTGCCTCGTTTTCCCAACGAAAATAATTGTATTTGTTTCTGATCAGAGTTATAATACATGCTTATGGTTTTTAAAAGTTCAAACAATAAAGAAAAACATAAGGAAGTAGAATTCCCCTGAAATCCCATCACTCTTTTCCCTTAACTCTTTTTTTTTCTTTTTTTTAGCTGTGTTGGATCTTCCTTGCAGTGCGCGGGCTTCTCATTACGGTGGCTTCCCTTGTTGCAGAGCACAGGCTCCAGGCACGCAGGCTTCAGCAGTTGTAGCACGCGGGCTCAGTAGCTGTGGCACATGGGCTCTAGAGTGCAGGCTCAGTAGTTGTGGTGCATGGACTTAGTTGCTCCACGGCATGTGGGATCTTCCTGGACCAGGGCTCAAACCCGTGTCCCCTGCATTGGCAGGCGGATTCTTAACCACTGCGCCACCAGGGAAGTCCTCCCCCTAACTCTTTGGTGACCAACTTCGTCATGCATCCTTGTGCAACTGTACACCCATATATATGCATAATTTGCACATATAGGATTGTATTATAAATGTGGCTTCAAAAATTATAAATTTATAAAATTATAAATGTGACCTTTTTATTTATTTTTCTGATCTGTTTTACTTTTTTATTTGAATTTTATCTATTTTTTATACAGCAGGTTCTTATTAGTTACCTATTTTATACGTATTAGTGTGTATATGTCAATCCCAATTCATCCCCCCACCCCCACCCACCCTGCTTTCCTTCCTTGGTGTCCATACGTTTGTTCTCTACATCTGTGTCTCAACTTCGGCCCTGCCAACCGGTCCATCTGTACCATTTTTCTAGATTCCACATATATGCGTTAATATATATTTGTTTCTCTCTTTCTGACTTACTTCACTCTGTATGACAGTCTCTAGGTCCATCCACGTCTCTACAAATGACCCAATTTCGTTTCTTTTTACGGCTGAGTAATATTCCATTGTATGTATGTGCCACATCTTCTTTATCCATTCATCTTTCGGTGGACGTTTGGGTTGCTTCCATGTCCTGGCTATTGTAAATGGTGCTGCAATGAACATTGGGGTGCATATGCCTTTTTGAATTATGGTTTTCTCAGGGTATATGCCCAGTAGTGGGATTGCTGGGTCATACGGTAGTTCTATTTTTAGGTTTTTAAGGAACCTCCATAGTGGCTGCACCAATTTACATTCCCACCAACAGTGCAGGAGGGTTCCCTTTTCTCCACACCCTCTCCAGCATTTGTTGTTTGTAGATTTTCTGACGATGCCCATTCTGACTGGTGGGAGGTGATCCCTCATTGTGGTTTTGATTTGCAATAAACGCCTTTTTATAATTTAATGGTAACTTTTGGTTTCTGTTTCCTTCCCCTTCTTGTCACCCCCACCAACACCCCAGATAACAGTGATAACAATAGTAATGACGATAGCTCTCGTACGATCCTTTACAAACACCCGTACCTACAAAAGGGACTTACACTGCTTTATAAAAATTGGACCATATGATACACACTATTTTACACCTTGCTTTTCTCACTTAACAATATACCCCAGAAATTTTTCAAAAGCAACCTACACATTTCTAATTCATATATATTTTTCTAATTCATTATATATTTTTTAATGCTTTTAAACAATTTTTAAGTAAATATAAATAATACGGAGGGCCTCCAGACTCAGAACCTTTCCCTTTTCCCCTCCTCCAATCTGATTTTCCAAGTTATGGAAAATCAGGCCAAGGTGGAGAGATTTTCTACATCACGAAGGATCCCTGTCACCAGCTAAATGACAACTGACTTGAGTTCATTTGTATTCTGCAAGTCTGTGGACTAAATCACTGTAAAAAAAAAAAAATGGCTCTAGCATTTTAATTTCACTCTTTTAAAATATATACTTAATGGCTATAACATGATAGCTGTGAAATAAACCCTTCTGTTAGATATTGTAACCGTGAAATACAGCTTTTTAACTAGTTGGCAGTGAAATTTTTGCTGCATTCAATCACTCAATGACTGAAATATTAAATAGGAAGGTGAAAGTGTGTGCAGAGAGCCTTTTCTACCTAGTAACAGCCAGATTACCACCAGCAGGGTCAACCGCGAAATGACTGTCACCTCCAGTGTGGCAATTCGTCTCCCAAATGGGCTGCTGCTGATGCAAAGCCAACAATTTCTTTAATTTTCCCAAAATTTACTTTGGGAAACTTCACGTCAGCACTATTCTTTTTATGCTCTTAGGAGCCGGCGGCAGAAAGGACCCACACCAAAGGCTCCCCACTTAAACTGGGCCCAGGTACATTCCTGGGACACCAATAGGAGATGCAACGTTCTTTCTCTATTTCTGCCTTATAACAGAACCCTGACTTTGGGGTGGCGACGTGGTTGGTTAAAAAATACCCCCCCAAACTCCCTTGCAGCTAAATTGGCCATGTGACCAGTTGAAATGAAAGCAGAAGTCTGTGGGTGGGGCTCGTGGGAAAGAGATTGTTTCCCCTAGAAAATGGGGCAAACTTAGCTGACAGCTGCCTTCCATCTATTTATCCGTTGACTTTCCTCTTTCCGGTAAATCCGTTGATTTACCTGCCTGAGTTGACACACTGCACTAAGGATAACAGGACAGGAGGCTGAAAAGAACCTGGGCCTTTGACAACGCCCTAGGGCATCTGTACCAGCCCTGAACTGCCTCCCTCTGGACTGATTGTTACTAGAGAAACACAGACCCCTGTCTGGATAAGGCACCGTAGTCAGCTTTTTATAATATTCAGTCAAACACAGCCCTAACTGATACTGTAGGTGATAAAAAGAGGCCAAGCTATTTAGTCTGAGAAGCTTACGTTGTCTCTTCCTAACCAATTAGTGTATGTAGTTCACGTTATTTCCCATTTTACTTTGGCTGCCATGAAACTCAGAGTCAAATGTTATATCCAAATAGCTACTGTTTAGGCCATATGGCCTGCATGTCTATATGACATATTTTCCCAGTCTCAGCCTCTTAAATTATATTTAAACTGGTTCTGAATTCTTATTTTTATATACTTTACTACTTTATTGTGAATATTTTCCATTCATTACTTTAAATCTGTGAAATGGAGCAGGGTATACAAGAAAGAATATCAGTATAAATATATATCCCTTGGAATCTGTGGGGGATTGGTTCCCCCCATCCCACCTTGTGGGTATCAAAATCCAAGGATGCTCAGGTCCCTTAGTTGCCCTTCAGTACCCGTGGGTTCTGCATGGTGGACATATATACATATATATATTACATATCTACATATGTTATATATTATCTATATAATAGCAAGTATTGAGTGGTTACTATGTTTCCATTGCATTATACTAAGCACCTTTGTATGAATTATCTCATTAATCCCCACCATGGCCTCTAACCTTAGTCTATTATGCTCCCATTTAACAGACAAAGAGACTGAGATTTAGAAAGACTAAGTTGCTTAGGGTTTTTAAAGCCTTCAGGCCCAAATTTTCCAAGATGTTTTCCATTTTTCTTTTTCCTTTTAAACAAACAAATTAAAAAAAAATTTCTATGTATTACTGCCCTAGAAGAGGCTAGTACCGCTATTTTCTGTGATACAACCAGTGGGGAAAAGAAAAGACGAAGATAACCAGCCTCATGGGGTTTATATAATAAATTATATAGTGTGTCAGAAGATAGATGTTATAGAAAAGAGAAAACGCAGAGCGCACACCAGTTACTGCTTAGTGAACAGTCACAAGTTGCCAGCCTGCTGAGCGCTTTACACTCAGATTAATTTCATTTGATCCTCCCAAGGATACTATGAGATTCCCATTTCACAGATGAAGGAACTGAGGCTGGGTGAAGTGATTTGTCAGACGTCATACTATGGTAAGTAGCAGAAGTGTCCTGACCACACCCACATGGCCTGAGAAAGATGAGAGAGGGCATCATCCTTCTTACCCATCTTCCATCCTTGTCTAAAGGTGGGTTGAAGCGTCTCCCTTTGGCCATTTTCTGCAGGAAGCTGAAGGGGGCTGAGGTTGGCTCTCTTATCCCTCCATCGCCTCATGAGTTCTATACCTGGGAAGCCACTCCTCCTTGCTCCTGACCTTTAATTCTCAGCCTCTACCAGGAGGGGAAGTCCAGGAGTGGTCCCTGTTGTCATAGCATCAGAGCCCACCCATCACAATGGGGGAGGAGTGCGGGTGTTCCAAGCCCCTCAAGGGCTCCTGCCTCGGGTCACTTGCAGCTGCCGCTCCCCAGTGTGTAAGCCTCCAGGTCCCAGGTGAGAAAGCCATACACACAGGTCACACAGGTGTGGACCAGACAGTCTTGAGATAATGGCGAACTCTGTACCCTCCAAATCCTCTGATGACTTCTGAGTTGAATATCCTCACGGTAACCATCTATTCCAACCTCTTAGTTTTCAGAGAAGTGAGTTGACTCTGCCTTGTCTACACCCAGCCAGGACTCAGGCCTCCCCACGTGCTCCTTTCCTGGCTGCCAGCACGTCCCAGCTCACCCACTGTGACTCCCCTACTGCACACTGCTGAGGCCATGAGGAAGCAGCAATCATGAGTAGTTAGTAAATACTGGGTGCTGTGCTGAGCGCTCTCACGTGTTTTACTTTTTCTCCATGAACCTTTGGGGTTTACAAATGAAGAAACAGAGCCACGTACCCAGTGGAGGGGGCGCCGGGTCACGGGACAGCTCCAGGGCTCGCAAGCCTTTCGAGGGCCACCTGGCGTCCCCCAAGCTGCAGAAGTGGCTCCTGAGAGCTGACCTTCCTCTTGGGGCCCGGACACTCAAGTCCTACCTCACTTCTACTCAGTTACGTGATTTCTGCTTTTCTTTCCCCTCCCTCCCTCCCTTCATTTCTTTCCTTCCTTCCTTTTTTTTTTTTGCGGTACGCGGGCCTCTCACTGTTGTGGCCTCTCCCGTTGCGGAGCACAGGCTCCGGACGCGCAGGCTCAGTGGCCATGGCTCACAGGCCCAGCCGCTCCGCGGCATGTGGGATCTTCCCGGGCCGGGGTACGAACCCGTGTCCCCTGCATCGGCAGGCGGACTCTCAACCACTGCGCCACCAGGGAAGCCCCTTCCTTCCTTTTTTAAATTCTGTGTCTTGACAATTCTCTTGGCTACTCCATGTGAAAATAAGAGTAAACATCAATGGGAGAATTTGTCCAACTCTCTGTTTTTTGCTAAGAAATTGTGTCCTCAAGACCCTCTTCCCCTAATCATCGACGAGGGTGTCCTAACAAGAGTTGCCGTGTTAGTGATATGGGACCTCTCCTCTGGCCAGCACCGACGGCCCAGAGAGCTGTGTTCCTGGATGAGATGCCTGAGGTGGAACACAGACTGAAACTGAGCAGGTGTTAGTAACCATCTCCACTTACAGATGAGGAAAGGGAGTCTCAGAGAGGTGGAGGGACGCACCCATAGTCACACAGCTAATTTGTAGCAAAGTCCAAACTAGAACCCAGATGTACTGAGGCCGATTTCAATGCCAGCATCAAACAGGATTCGTTTCACTGCACTTCCCTGACCACATTAAATTACTGGGCAGTGAATTTTCTAGGATTGCTTTTAACTCCCTTTCTTTAATCTGCGTGAAACTGGGCCTCTTAGCCATGATCCCTCCTCACTGTGAGCTCTGGCAGGCCAGGGGTCAAATGACTGCCATCATGTGCTCTCCGGTGGGGTGGCCCTCCCTCCCCAGCAGATGTCAGGCCAGGGAGCTCTGCACAAATGGAGGGGAAGGATGAGTGCAGAATGCTGCTTCTCCCACATCAAGAGACTGAGAGTAAAGCAATAAGGAGGGAGGGAGCTGAAGACTGAGACTAAAGACCTAGCAACGGTGCCACTTCCAAACCATAGTATTTCACAGACATTCCCTTTGTCTCCACCAATGGAGCAGAAAATCCTTTAGATCTAAAATCCCGTTTCTAAATATATTCTTCATCTCCTCTGTATTTAGTCTTATGTTCTATTAAACAAGGTATACAATCACTGGTTAAGGTGTATTCCAATTTTCCCCTGTTGAATGATTGTTTAAAATTCTAAAAGATTTGTCCAAGAAAATCAAAAGCAAATAAAGAAAACCTGGCCAGGAAAAATGAAATTCAAGTTTTCTTCAGCTAGGGTTTCCTAGCTGCAGATCGGGGTGGGGTTGTTCATTGTTGATGTTATTCTTTTTGGAGGTTTGAATTACTGAGCTGAACTTGGAGACCCATTCTGAAAACAAGTCCTGTAGCACTCAGGGCACTAAGATCACTGGGGCCGAGAACACCGGAGGGTGGAGCTCCATCCTGCTTTGGGTCTTTGCACGAGCTGGGCCCTGCTCAGAATGCAGTGACGCAACACCGCCTGTTAAAGGTAGCTGTGAAGGCAGTGCTGAGACACGGGCACGTTCATTCAACAAATACTGACGGGAAGACCCACTGTGTGCCAGCACTGTTTTCAAACAGTGGTAAGACAATCACCAAAATCAACTTTTCATAAGTAGTAAATCATGGATTTGCCAATACATCAGATGACTAGGACCCCCAATTATTGATTAACCAAAAATTATTTTCAGTGAGTTATCTACAACATTTGTATCTAATTGTTCCACCCAATGTATTTTTCGAAATGACAGCTGTTGTGTACTTTGACTTTTAGATCTTTTACATCCGAAGTGTTAGGGACCTTATGAAAAGCAGCTGTGCCTATCTCTTCCACGTGTTTTCAGTGCACAGTGCCATTCCTCGTTTCAATTAGCAAGTTGCTGTCTTTGGTGGGAAAGTGGTGGAACCACGGGTGTGTTTTCACACACGCATCGGCCACGTGCCCAGGTGTGCTGCCCACACAACTCTCAGACCTGCACACACGGGCACGCTGCAGTTCATCATGCCACCAAAAGTTTTACCTCCACCTTCACGTCCACAAATCCCGGACGACTTAACTTGCATATGGGAAAAGCCGAGCCATCTGTATGTAAAATGTTGAGCATCTGAGAAATTCTCAGGCATCTGAATGATAAAACACATTTTCTTTTCACCCTATGAGGTAAACTATCTGGATTCTTTCTGCAAATAGCAACAGAATTGAGGTGACTCAATTGTACGTTTTTCTTATGGTTCATGATTCGTACGGAACTCGTGGAAATTACAATGGATGCACAACCCATTTGCACATCATCTTGAAAAGTACTCAGGCACCTGTCACGTGAAGCACATTTTTTGTTTGCTTGTTTTACCCTATGTTGCAAACTATCTGGAAAATCAACTGCATCTCTCTCCCTTCCACTCAAGAAAACAATTCCTGGATCAAGACAAGTAAGACGAATTGAAAGACAAGAAGGAGAACTTGACCAACCTGGAAGTTTGTGCAGTTGAAAGGTAGAAACAGTAACATTTATAAAAACGCTTGACTCTGCTGACACGCGTGAGTCGGTAAGGATGTGAGACATTGCCCAGGTAATGACAATTTTTGATAACCTTGCTGAAATGTGAATCGCTCTAAACTTTTCAAATCGCGTCTAGAGAAGCTTTTGGTTCATTGGTAACTTGGAGAATTGGTCACTCAAAACATTGCTGCCATCTAGCAAATTGTACTGGACACAGTTAAGGTCACAGTAAATACTGTCGCTGTCCTCATGACGCTGGCTCTCTTGTGGGGAGACAGACATTACCACACAGATGATTGGTTATAGTTATGAGAGGTACTGGGTGCTCAAGACCATGTGACAGTGGGACCTGCACGAATCTGAAGGGTGACCAGGAGGGTGATGAAGAAATGAAGAATGACTTCAATGAACTGAGGGGAGCACGTGCCAGGTGGAGGGAGAGCCTGTCAGAGGCCCTGATATTGGGTGGAGCTTGACTCACTCAGGAACCAAAAGGAGGTCAGAGGATCACGCAGGGTGGAGACGATTGAGGAAAAAGCAGAAGGCGGGCCACTCAGGGCCTCCAGGCCATCCAAGAGCTGTGGACCGGCACCGTGCCCTCCGTGACCCTGACCAGCTGGCCAATGTTGGTAACAGACAGAGACTTGCGGAACAGGTAACAACAACACGCCAGTTGAGAACTTTTGCTTTTTTAGAAAAATCACCTTAGAAATAAGACTCACCCTAGGATGCAGCAGGCATGCCGAGTTTAGTCTTTCTCCAAATTCTGAAAAAGACAGGTGGAAATATTTAGTTTGATTTCCATTTCTCCACTGGCTGCGTTGTTATTCCTATTTTCACTTCTGTGTTTCCGTGTTTGTTGAGGTTTACGTGAAGACTCGATGCTATTGTTTCCACCCCCTGGAAAGACAGCAGCTTTTGTCCTATCGCAGTTTGAACGGGACAGTCCTCCGAAGGCACAGAATAAAAGACAGCAGTAATTACAAGTGTGGTTCAGAACAGAGAGCACTGGAATGGAAAATGCCGGCCTCCACGATCATAAAGCAAAACAGCCAAATAAATATATATTTTTCAGCTGAAGAGGAAATGAACAGTGTCTTGGAACGTGATGGTAAGTTCATCTCCATCCCACGCGGGGAGGAGAGAGAGGAGGTGAGGTCCCTCAACGAAGAAGAGATCTGTAGGTCTTTTAAGATCCCCTCTCTCCTCTTACCGTGTACCATAAAACATAACGGCGATTTCATCACCTTGGCAGCAAGCTGTGAGCTAATAAAAGAGCCTTGTTACAAAGATAATAAGACAAAGTCATAAATGACAGACGTGGGCTGAGTCCTGACGTTACACCCCAATTTCTCCAGCTCGACCGGGATCCGAGGTTCATCAATTCAGTTAATTGTGTGGATGACCACCAATTTGTCCTTTCTTGCTTGCTCTTTCTTCACATTCCAGGGTATTTCTGTCACTGGGGGTGCCTTGAAAAGGCAGATAAGAAATGTACACAGCATCAAGGCTTGCGATGTTGCCTTCGCAAGGTCTTTTTTTCCCTACTTCCTTCTAAGTTGGCTGTGAGGTAAGGAACCTTCCCACCACCAAGGCCTCACTGCTCCAGGTGTGGTCCTTGGACCAGCAACCCAAGCACCACTTGGGAGTTTATTAGAAATGCAGAGTCTCAGGTCCACGCCCAGACCTACTGAATCCGAATCTGCATTTTAACAAGACGCCCGGGTGATCTGTGTGCACATGAAGTTTGAGAAGCACCACCCTGGAGAATCTCAAGGCCCTGGTCAGTGCTTGAGACTTTCTCGGTCTTTCTGTGAAAAGACAGAGGATTCAGGGCACCCGTGGGCCCATTTGACCTTGTACCTACAGAGAAGAATTGCAGCCTAATTCTTGGGCAAGGATCACTGTCCTTGTAGACTTTTAAAGATTTGGAAACTCAAGTAGGAGGCTAAAAGAGTTTATATCCTATTTTCCTAGGAGGTTTTCCCTTCGGCGCTTAAAACCATTCTAGAAGGCATAACACCGACCTCAGTGTGCCTGATACGGAAGTAGGGAAGTAGAGGTTTTCCCCCAGAGGACCCTGAGACACATGCTGTTTCTTTGCACAGTCATATAAACAGGCTGCCGTGTGGTTGTCTTAACGTTTCATTTAGATTCCTACCCCATTGATTCAACGGTGGCAAATGATGGTAAACCAAATTCATGGTTCCGCCATGCCATGGTCCAGTCGTTTTGACGGTGGCAGAACGACCCCATCGGGGCTGTGCGCCTAATTAAGTACCTAGTCAATAACCCGCTCCCTCGGGACGAAGCCATTTGCTTTCTCCATCGTGGGAACAGGATCAAACTGGGCAGTGAATGTGGGCAGTTCCTGCAGGAAGAACTCACATGAGGTGAGGACGGATTGATTGGAATTAGTTATTTCAGAACCAGCGCTGGAGACGGCAGAGAGAAAGCGCTTTCCTTCCTCAGGTGATTCCAATACTCCTTCACAAAGGCGAGACAAGGACCACGTCCAGCTCGCCAGGGGCACACGCACGTGGACCATTTAGAGCAAGCAGCCCAATGTGCAGGCGTGTATGTCTCCAGGGAGGGCTCATAAATTTGGGAACAGACCATCGTTGGTATGTTGGCATGCACACAGCTCACGGCTGCACGAGGTCTCTAATTGTTTTGCAGTGAGATAAGAGCTCTCCGTTTTATCCGGAGTCTCAGGACAGCTTACTGACTGCACTGTCTGGCTGTACAGCACATAATAGCATTGTTAGGGGAAATGTCAGCACAGGCACTGAAGGGTGGAAAAACATGAAATCAGATTTCTCACATGACGAGGGCTTGGACAGTAGTTGGGCTTTTTTGCTCCCACTGAATGGGGCCGAGGATTCTTTTCAGGCTGATTCGATCAGACACCGCATACTGTTTGTCCAGCCAACCCAGCGTGCAGTTAACACATTTTAACAAGTCATCTCCTCTTCCTCCTCCCAGAAAGAGGTCTGGGGCGGGCGGACACTTTACCAGTCGCTTCACAGAGAAATCGTTTTCATAACATCCCGAGCCTCCTAAGACTTCATGTTGTATTCTTACATCAGCCATCTGCTAGGGTAGATGCATCCATACGACATCTTCCGCTGGCACAATTAAAAGAGATTCTCTCCGTTCGAACCTTGTGTTACATTTACATTCAAAGTTACATTGCTCTCTCTTTGCCCTTGCCCTCAAGGAATTGTGGGAATTCAAGTTAATGGGCTTTTAATGGTTCTGTGATAACTGTGATTATAAACTGTGAATCAGATTGCGGGAGCATCGAAGTTCAGCTGCATCTCATGCAAAGACATCACCGTTGCTTTTGATCCTCGGTTGAAATTTGGTTTCCAGTGTTCAGACACCACCACTGTAAAAAAATAAAAAATAAAAGCCACCTCATTTGCTTTACAATTGCTTTGATAACAATTTTAAAGCCTTTAAGCACACATTTTCCTTTTGATATATTAGCAGTATTTAGAAACACATCCTGTTGCTAAAAATTAAATTTCAAAGTCTACAATTGTATTTCCTGCTTCCTTTTAGACGCTGGGTTTATTTAAAACACATGCAACATGTTAGACACGTGTGTGTGCACACACACACACTCACGCGTACTCACGCGCTGCCTTCAACATTTCACTGCCAAATATTTAGAAATAAATTTTTACTGAGTTCTCTGAACATGTAATTACTGCTTTGAGGCTAGTTAATGAAAATATACTTTTCTTTGAAACATGTTGGCTCTACTAAATAAGCCTTTCCTTGTGAATCCATAGATGAATCGATGGTGAGCCTCCTTGAAAAAAAGAGGCATTCTGATCATTGTTGCCAGATGTCTCAAGCAAGCCTGCCAAGCTGGGGCCAGAAACACAGCCTTAAAATAGTAGGCACGGAACTGCACCATCAGCCAATTAGGGCCCTTAGAGCAAATTAGCTCTCATTTCCCGTTGGCCAGAGCAACTGTGACTTGTGCACGGACGGCCCGGGAACATTCCAGTGAGCATCTCCTACTGTGGCCAACTGTTGCTGGCACCCGAAAAGGCCGTAGAGAACAGTCAGACCCCAGTTTTAAAGAACTGCCGTGCTGAAACACCTCAACTCACTTCCCAGGAAGATCCCCATGGCCAATCCTGGAGAGCGGGGCATTGTCTAAGGCAAAATAATCCCTGTGGGTAGAATAGTTCCACATGGCAAAGCCCTCACAAAGTTGGCCTCTAGAGAGAAGGTTGTACTCTCAGGTAAGAAAGCCCTTACCTACAGGCCATCCTTGAGGAGAAATCAATGAGGTTGGTTCAGTGGGAAATCCACAAGAATGGAAGCTGAGTGATCGAGCAACAGACAGTACATGATCTCCAGTTGGAGGTTGCATTCAACATCAATTTTAAAAGAGACATTTGAACAAAAAGCCATGGGAAGCATCGAACCCTTAAAGACCAGTTCATCTGTAAGGAACAAAGGACCACTGAAGCAGAAAGTCGCATCTACAAAGGTCACCTCTTGGTAACACATACCCCACTGGGCAGTCGGGAGCACTTTAGACCCTGTCCAGTGGCGCTGCCAGCACTGACAGCAAAGAGTGATTTGGTTGCAACAGCTCTCCAAAAGCCTTAAAAACATCCATGCTTATGATCCAGTCATTTTACTTCTGAAAATGTACCACAAGAAAATACCCACATGTTTGCACAAAGATGTAGCCTGAAGTGCACTCATTATACTATTTGTCAGAGGAAAAAAAAATTGAAACATAGAGTTGAACCCAATGCAGTCATGAAAAACATAGAAGAATGACAACAGAAAAGTGTTTACATTGCATTGTACAGTCAAAAAGAAAGGTAAATACTTCTACAGGATGACCCTCTTTTGTAAAAATGTACATACATATTCATGGAAAGTGGAAAGTTACACTAAAATTTTAGAATTAATTGAATTTCTTTTTTTCCTTCATTGAGCTTTTCCAAATTTCCATGATGAGCATGTATTGTTATTGTGGTAGGAAACAAAGCTAAAAGAATTTAAAAAGAAGGTATAGCAAAGCAAGTAATGCATGATCAATGTCTTGCAACAGTTCAGGCCTGGACAAGGAGAAGGGCATGTAAATTAAGCTATAAAGTATACAGAATCCGTGATGTCTGCTTAGAGCAGAGAGGGCTAGACTGACTATGGTCAAATCATGAATTTACATGTGTTCCAGGAAAGTGTTTTACAGGCAATCCTCCACATTGCGTTAGGTGCTGAAGGTACCATGGTCAATTATCAGTGGTTCATACTCTAGAGGGCCCACGGCCTGAATGAGGAATGCGTCCACACTTCCAAAGAAGCATTTCATTCCACCCTGGTGGCAGGCAAATTTCCCCCGTCAGCTCTAGTGGAATCCACCTTAATAAGCTTTGCATTATGGAAAGTAAAATCATATAAAGCTTAAAGTCAGCAGCAGCCTGACCCTTGGCCTTAACCCAGACTTTTAAGAGTAAGACCTTGAAGTCAAACAGTGAGGAATAATGCAGTTCCAAGTTCCAGGAGTAGCTCTGGAAGCTCTCTAGCTGCTGAGGTCTTTAAGCAGGAATGCTAAGACATGCTCAAACGTCTTCATGGGCTCTTCTGATTACAATCTGGAACTGTCAGTGCTTCACATCCTCAGGAATCAGACCCCAAAAAGGTAGATCAGGTCAATTTGGGATACCCCTCCTCTCCACTACTGAAAAGCTTTTGCCATGATTTCTTTGATACAAGTGTTAATTTTTATGGTTAATAGATGACCTGACAGACTTCCACCTGACAGGGGGTTAAGGCAGGCCCCAAGGGCACTGGCCAAGTGATCAAGGCCAAGGCTCAGTCCTAAGGACCAGAGTTGATAACTTCCATATTTAATTCATTCCATTATTAATCAATCTCATTTAAAGTAACATATTTCTCTGTTAAACAAAATAGGCATTTTCATCCTGCATCTTTGTTGACCATGTTTTCTGGATTTTAGTGCAGTTGGACTCTTCGGTCTGAAAAAATTGCCAACCTCTGTTCTAACCCAATCCAGTGGAGGAAAACAGAGTTCTTAAAAGTGTATCTTGAATTATCTGTTGTGTGTTCTCTAAGTTGTACAGTGAAGTAAAAGCCACCTGAATGCTAGTACCTCAATATTTCTCTGTATTTCTCAATATTCTCAATATTTCTCTGCAGGACAAAACTTCCAACATTTAGAAATGTATAAGCAGTGGCAAAAACCCTGGGGAATCCCACGCAGGGATGGCGTCTGGAGGCAGCGCTGGCCGGTGGGTGAGAACACAGCATGGGGTGCTTGCAGCCCAGCACCGCCACTTGGTGTGCGACCTTGAGCGAGTTACTTAATCTCTTTGTGCGTCAGTTTTATCACGTGTAACATGGAAATAAAAAGCTAGTACCTACCGCTTTGGGTTATTGTAAGGATTGAAGCTGTTGATACAGGTCAAATGCACACAAAAAAGTGCCTGACACATAGTTAGGTGGAAATAAATGTTAGCTCTTTTGACTATATGTTACTGGTCCCCCAAAGTGCATGAATTTTGTCAAGAGGCCCATGGGAACTCAGTGGTGGTGAGGGCAGAAGGAGGAGGGGGCCTAGGAAACCAGAGATGGGCAGGACCAGAGCTAAGGACCCGTTCTGAGGCTCTGGAGGCCTCTCCATAGAGTCGGGGCTTGGGATGTAAAGGAGGCTGTGGCAGAGGTAGATGCTCTCCGGGCCAACCAGAAAAGCCCACCAAGAAGACATCCTAATTCTCAAAGATGGCTTCTCCAGGATTCTCCCAGGCCCTGACCTTGGATTCTGCCTCTCATTCTCTTCCTGGTTCAGACATGAGACCCCCTGCAGCTGTGTTGGCATCTGTTCTTCTTATGACTTGGAGGTAGTGGGGTGCAGCCAGGTGGCATGTGAGTGGGTTGAGGGCGAGGAGCAGTGCTGTGCAGAAGGGGCCCCCCAAGCACCACACGGGGAGCCTGTAAGTCTCAAAGGCAAATATGGATTCTGTACAGCTTTGCTAATGGAAAGGCTTGCTTCAGTCTGAATTGAGGTCTTCCAAGCAAAATCACCAGCAGTGACAGGCTCTTCAATATGGGATCTAGCCACAGGCCAAAGATCAAGCTTCGCTGAACCAGAGAGAGGGAAAAGATGACAGTCAGACATCTTCTTTTTCCGCACACAGACTGTAATTAGCTCTCCACAAGGTCATCCTGGAACTCCAAGGGCAGTCCAGACCCTCCTGGCTCTCCTCAGTAATGGACGGAGGCAATGGTGCAGATAATCCAGCCAAATGGTGGGTAATCCAAAAGCCATTTCCATTTGGCCTTGGGAGAAGTTTCCGTGCTCATTCTGAGTGTGGGTGTATGCGAGCCTCCCCGCCAGATCTAGGGCGCACGTTGAGGTCTGGGCAGGTCCCAAGCTGAGGTTACCCTCAGAGGGAGGCATCTCCCAGCAGCAGCTGTGTGGACTGTGGCCACTGCAGAGCACGGGCGGCTTTGCTGGCAGTTCAGGATGGGATGTGGGTAGGGGTTCTCCACCTGCCCCCTTCCCTGGTCCATTCTCCATCCTTGTCTGACTTGTCCAGAGGGCTGACCCTGCCAACAGCATCACCTGGGCTCCTTTGCCTTCTGGCTTTCTGGCAGGTTTGAGTGATAGGACGCGGGAGAAGAGAAAGGTGGGAAAACCTGGGATATCTCTTCCCTACTTCCTTCCTGTTCTGGCATAATTTCCCTGGTAACCTCTATTTTCCTTCCACCTCTGCCCTGGTTCCAGTCTTCACTGAGCTCCAGAACACCACTCCCTCCTTTATGCCTTTGGTCCCCTGGTGGTAGGGACGAAGGCTTGTAGTCCCACGTGGGTTCATGAGTGATGCCTTCATTAACGCATTTTCACTAAACCGTCTGGAGCGAGCTCTGTTTCCCGCTGAACCCTGGCGGACAGAAGGTGGTACAGGATGGGGCTCAAGTTGGAGCTGGAGCTGAGAGCCTGGGAGGGCTGAAGCAGAGAGGCATCTCAATACCTGCTCAGAGCACAGCCCCTCCCTGCATCTGACTGAAGCCCACTGCCCCTCTTTCTGTAGAGGCCGCTTGGCTCTGCCTAGCCTGCCCCCCCCATTCCAGACAAGTGGCATCAGGTACAACCCACCCGAATAATTCAGTGTTGGAGGCCAAGCCATCTCTTCCTTGTGGCCATCTGGGATGACCAACTTCCCTCGGAAATGGAGACATCACATTTTAAAAGGAGAGACTTACATGTGGAATCTAGAAAAATGGTACAGATGAACCTATTTTCAGAGCAGGAATAGAGACGCAGATGTAGAGAACGGATGTGTGGACACAGGGCAGAGGAGAAAGGAGGGTGGGATGAATTGGGAAATTGGGATTGACATATATACACTGCCGTGGGTAAAACAAATAGCTAGCGGGAACCTGCTGTATAGCACAGGGAGCTCAGCTGGGTGCTCTGTGATAACCTAGATGAGTGAGATGGGGGGAGGGGGGGAGGCAGGTCCAAGGGGGAGGGGATATGTGTATACATATAGCTGATTCACTTCATTGTACAGCAGAAACTAACACAACATTGTAAAGCGACTATACCCCAATCAAAAAAATAAAAAGATAAAAGGAGCGACTTACCCAACATCCTTGAATTTTCCTTGAGCCCCCTTCTCTAATCCTGTCCTCTAAAAACTGGGATTGGGATTGGTTGAGAGGCTCTTTCATTGATCACCAGTTCTTTGACCTTGACCCTGACCCTATCTTCTATAATCACCACCCGCGTTCTTTCTCCTTAGTCTGCTCAACTTTCTGGCTTCCCATTGGTTGAAGCCATAGCTGCTCCAACTCTGCTTCTGTGGCAATCCATTTGCTTGTTCTATTGCTGGACAATTCAGTTGTTTCTGATAGATCTAACATCTAGTTATATTGCAGAGCTTCTGGCCTCTGTGAACGGCACCACCATCCATCCAGTTCCACACACCAAAAGCTTGGGTGTCATCCTCGCACCGTCCTTTCTTCCACTCCCCAAATCCAAGCCATCCCCGAGTCTCGGCATATCTCTCTAATCCATCCACCTCTCTTGAACTCTGCTTCCAACACCCTGGTTTAAGTGACACTACTTCTCAACTGGGTGGCTGCCTCCCTCCAGGAATCCCCACATCCACACCGCCTGCACCCCGTGGGCTTTGAAAATGTAAATCAAACCATGTCAACTCTTAAAGCCCCTTCTGAGGTCTCCACTACGCTGAGCACAAAGACAGTCTTTCCTGGATCCAGAGACCCCTGGCCGCTCTGGCCCCTGCCCTTGCCTCTGGCTGCATCTCGCACCATCTTCCCCTCCCTTTCTGCATTCCCTCCCTTTCTGCATTCCCTCCACAGACCTCCACCTGCTCCCATTGACCTTAGTACACTGCTCTGCCCCATGCCCACCTTTACCCCTTTATCTCCCTGACTCCTATTCATCCTTTAGATCTTAAACATCACGTCCTCTAGACCAAGTCGGTTCGCCCAGGTAAGTGTAGAAACCTGAACCTTCCTTCAAAGCTCCCATCACAGTTTGTAATATGTCATGTGTTCTACTAGCTTCATAAACCCAGGAATTACCTTTGGTTTTGCTCTCACCCCCACGTCCTGGTACATGGCAGGTGCTTAATACTCTTGAATAAATGACAGGTTTTTTCTACTAGAAATATGCTACAGACAAATTTCTGGGTCAACATGGCCAATTTACCACATGCTTCTATTTCCTCTCCTTCTGGAATCCCTCCAATAAAGGAATTTTTCAAAGGTGTAGACCCACAAGAGCGAAGAGCACTAAAGAAGAGACCATAAGGAAAGAAAGATTCAGCAGATTTGTTTGGAATACACAGAGCAGGTGGGGAAACAGTAGCGGATGCAGCAAAGAGCAGCAGCTACATCTCAGGTGCCACTAGGAAGTTAGCCAGGTGACACACACAGCACTGGGAGACACAAATAGTGTGGAAAGCGGGGGCAGGGCAAGTCAGGGGCTGAAAACAGAGGATTGGTTGAAAATTTGTAGACAGAAGGGTTAAACCCTCACTCCTTTCCCACCCTATGTAGCCAAGCAACTATTCCTCCCATCTCCACTCTGACATCACCAGCAGGCGAGCAGAGGGTTATCCTCCAGATAAAATGAACCTGAGAGCCTTCATAGGTGAGACGTGAGACATGGAGGTGAAGGAGCACAGGACTACAAATGGGCAATTCAGTGAAAGGCTAATAATCACAGTTAATCTGGAGAAAAGCCCTTAGGCACAGGGACGCAGCTTCTGGCAGCCACAAGTTGGCCGGAGCACACTGAATGGTCTCCAGACAGGGGCGGGGCACAGATAGAGTCCATTACAATGAACACGTGTGATGTGACAGCTGCAATTTGATCCTGGATCAGCAAAAGAAGAAAGGCAGCTATAAAGGATGACATGAGACCACTGGGGAATTCAAATACAGACTCTATATTGGATTTTATTTTATGATAATAATATTATGCAAATATAGGTGAATGTCCTTGTTCTGAGAAGAGCTATGCTGAAATATTTAGGATGGAGGCATCACAATACCTGTACCTTCCAAATATTCAACAAAGGAAATTATACTCATATAGATATGTATGTGAATATATGCATAGAGAGATAGAAATATAAGTGGATGGATGGATGATAGACCAACTGACCAGGAGAGAAAAAGACAAAATCAGAGGAAGCTGATGTGGCAAAATGTTAATAATAATGAGGCTAGGTGTGGAGTATTCAGGTGTTTGTTGTTCTGTTCTTTAGGTTTTTTTAATAGTAGGCTTGAAATTTTTCAAAATAAAACAGAAAAAAAAAAAAAGGAATCCAAGTAGCATAACCACTTCTCAGCAGCAGCACTGAAAGCTAAAACCAATAACAAGGGTGCCTTATTCTAAATGATTTTTCAATTCAGGTTTCTATTCCCAGCCAAACTATCTTCCCAAATAGTAAGGGTAAAACAAATATATTTTTACCACATGCAAGAACTCAACATTTTTAAATCCTATGTAAATTTTCTCAGGAAACTATTGAAATATGTGCTTCGAACTACACAGATGGGATGCGGGAAATAGCAGGAGAAAGAAGGGAAGACACAAGATGCAGTGGTGCAAAGAAACATCCACTCCAGACTGGAGCAGGAGGATATTGGGCTTCTGCAAAAAGAAGAAAAACAAAACAAAACAAAAAAGAACCTTATGCCTGCCCCAGTGGAGCTTGTTATCAGTAAACATGTAGCAGGGCATTAAGGAAAATGTAGTGATGATAGTACATAGAAAACTGAGCAAATGTAAAGTTGATGTCACTGTTAACTCCAGAAAAAAAAAAAAAGTATTCTGGAAAATAGACAAGGGACTAGAACACGTCTGGCTCAGCAGCTGACAACATTTGTAAAGTTACAGCAGACAAAACACTGGTTGTTTATTTAACCAAAACTATGCGCGGGTGGGGGTGGGGAGTGTGTAGAAAAGTAGGGAGTTGTTGTAATTAAGTCCTCACATGTCTGATTTAACATGTCTGGAAATTAAAAGATGTTAAAAAATGATTAATCAAGAAAGAGCCATCCAGGGCTTCCCTGGTGGCGCAGTGGTTGGGAGTCCGCCTGCCGATGCAGGGGACACGGGTTCGTGCCCCGGTCCGGGAAGATCCCACATGCCGCAGAGCGGCTGGGCCCGTAAGCCATGGCCGCTGAGCCTGCGCGTCCGGAGCCTGTGCTCCGCAATGGGAGAGGCCACAGCAGTGAGAGGCCCGCGTACCGCAAAAAAAAAAAAAAAAAGAAAAAGCCATCCCAAACAACGGAGCAGAGGCTCAGACAGATATTTGGATATCCATGTTCATAGCAGCATTTGCAGCAGCCCAAAGGTGGAAACCACCTAAATTCACAGGCAGATGAATGCATAAACAAAATGTGGCATATACGTACAATGGAATATTACTCAACCTTAAGAAGGAAGGAAGCTCTGACACCTGCTGCAACATGGATGAGTTCTGAAGACTTTATGCTCTGTGAGATAAGCCGGTCACAAAAGGACAAATATTGTGGTTCCACTTCTATGAGATACCTAGAATAGGCAAATTCATAGAGACAGAAAATAGAGGTTATGAGGGGCTGAGGGGATGGGGGAGTGGAGAGCTATTGTTTAATGGGCACAGAGTTTCTGTTTGGGAAGGTAAAAAAGCTGTGGAGTTGGATGGTGGTGATGGTCCCACAACATTGTGGATATGCTTAACGCCACTGAACTGCACACTTAAAAATGGATTAAATGGATTAAAAGAAATATTTGTGTAAGAATAATATTTAGAGTTACAGTGGTAACCAACACAAGCAACAGCTGGGAGTTGTGAGCACTTACCTGGAAGCGATATGGGGAGATGGGAGGAACGTGGCCAGAGACTGCTCCTTTTTATTACAGCCCTTTTTGCACTGTTTGACTTTAAAAGGTAGTGTTCACATTCCTACAGGCCTGCTTTAAATACTTTCTGTACATGCTCATTTAATTCTCATACCACCACAAGGTAGGTGTCTGTTCCACATTTTGAAAGGAAGAAAACAGATCGAGGGAGGTGGAGAGGGCTCCAGCTCAGGCAGGCTGACTCCAGAATCCCTGCTCTTAATCATTGTACTTTGCTGCCTTTAATGCATGTGTATTACCGTGATACAAGTAAAAAATTACTTTTAAAAATATGCTTGTATACATATTTTATGTGCTAGTGTGAGAATATCAGATTCCTGGGAGTGGAACACCCCCAATTTCTACAAAAGATGAAATATGGCATTCAGTTCATCATGTGGGCATAAAAGCTACTGGAATAACACTGATACTGACATTATGCTCATTTTATTATGGAACTGAAGCAAAGAAGCAAATGACTTGTCTTTGTATTATAATTTTTTAAAACATCTTTATTGGAGTATAATTGCTTTACAATGGTGTGTTAGTTTCTGCTTTATAACAAAGTGAATCAGCTATACATATACATATATCCCCATATCTCCTCACTCTTGCGTCTCCCTGCCACCCTCCCTATCCCATCCCTCTAGGTGGTCACAAGGCACCAAGCTGATCTCCCTGCGCTATGTGGCTGCTTTCCACTAGCTATCTACTTTATATTTGGTAGTGTATATATGTCCATGCCACTTTCTCACTTCGTCCCAGCTTACCCTTCCCCATCTCTGTGTCCTCAAGTCCACTCTCTACGTCTGCATCTTAATTCCTGTCCTGCACCTAGGTTCTTCAGAACCATTTTTTTTAGATTCCATATATATGTGGTGGCATACGGTATTTGTTTTTCTCTTTCTGACTTACTTCACTATGTATGACAGACTCTAGCTCCATTCACCTCACTACAAATAACTCAATTTCGTTTCTTTTTATGGCTGAGTAATATTCCATTGTATATATGTGCCACACCTTCTTTATCCATTCATCTGTCGATCGACACTTAGGCTGCTTCCATGTCCTGGCTATTGTAATTAGAGCTGCAAGGAACACTGTGGTACATGACTCTTTTTGAATCATGCTTTTCTCAGGGTATATGCTCAGTAGTGGGATTGCTGGGTCGTATGGTAATTCTATTTTTAGTTTTTTAATGAACCTCCATACTGTTGTTCTCCAAAGGGGCTGTATCAATATACATTCCCACCAACAGTGCAAGAGGGTTCCCCTTTCTCAACACCCTCTCCAGCATTTATTCTTTGTAGATTTTTTGATGATGGCCATTCTGACCGGTGTGAGGTGATACCTCATTGTACTTTTCATTTGCATTTCTGTAATGATTAGTGATGTTGAGCATCCTCTCACGTGTTTGTTGGCAATCTGTATATCTTCTTTGGAGAAAGGTCTATTTAGGTCTTCTGCCCATTTTTGGATTGGGTTGTTTTTTTGATATTGAGCTGCATGAGCTGCTTGTAAATTTTGGAGATTAATCCTTTGTCAGTTGCTTCATTTGCAAATATTTTTTCCCATACTGAGGGTTGTCTTTTTGTCTTATGGTTTCCTTTGCTGTGCAAAAGCTTTTAAGTTTCATTAGGTCCCATTTGTTTATTTTTGTTTTTATTTCCATTTCTCTAGGAGGTGGGTCAAAAAGGATCTTGCTGCGATTTATGTGATAGAGTGTTCTGCCTATGTTTTCCTCTAAGAGTTTTATAGTGTCTGGTCTTACATTTAGGTCTTTAATCCATTTTGAGTTTATTTTTGTTTATGGTGTTAGGGAATGTTCTAATTTCATTCTTTTATATGTAGCTGTCCAGTTTTCCCAGCACCATTTATTGAAGAGGCTGTCTTTTCTCCATTGTATATTCTTGCCTCCTTTATCAAAGATAAGGTGACCATATGTGCGTGGGTTTATCTCTGGGCTTTCTATCCTGTTCCACTGATGGATATTTCTGTTTTTGTGCCAGTACCATACTGTCTTGATTACTGTAGCTTTGTAGTATAGTCTGAAGTTGGGAAGCCTGATTCCTCCAGCTCCATTTTTCTTTCTCAAGACTGCTTTGGCTATTCGGGGTCTTTTGTGTTTCCATATGAATTGTAAATTTTTTTGTTCTAATTCTGTGAAAACTGCCATCGGTAGTTTGATAGGGATTGCATTGAACCTGCAGATTGCTTTGGGTAGTATAGTCACTTTCACAATGTTAATTCTTCCAATCCAAGAATGTGGTATATCTCTCCATCTGTTTGTATCATCTTTAATTTCTTTCATCAGTGTTTTATAGTTTTCTAGGTCTTTTGTCTCCTTAGGTAGGTTTATTCCTAGGTATTTTATTCTTTTTGTTGCAGTGGTAAACAGGAGTGTTTCCCAAATTTCTCTTGTATTATAATTTTTAACAGGTCTCCCTGGTTTTTGCAGCTCCCCCCACAAGTTTCCCTCTCAGCTCCCCTGTCACAGTGATCATCACCATAATGGTACCTGTGGAATAAAACACAAGAAAAATGAGCACGGAGACAGTAAATCAAGCTTCCTTTAGAAATAGAGGAAAACAATTTTTCAGTTAGAAAACATGTTGAAATATTATTTTTACAGTGAAAATAGTTACATCACAATTTTAAATTACATTTCCATTTGAAATGGAGTCGATTTGCACCACCTACTGGATAATACAGATCTATATATTCAGAGGTTTCAAAATTATAAAACCACTTTTAAATTTTAGAGTTACGTGTCTAGTTATCTTCAAGAGACCAGCCCCTTTGACATGCTGGAAATACCAAATGTTAATTTACTTCAGGGACCATTTTCTAAAACAAACTTTCTTTAAAAGCCAAATTTAATCATCTAGCTAAATTAACAAATTGTACAGCGCTTATAAAAATGAAATGATTAAGCCAAATACATCAACCAAAGAGATAAAAATGTAAATTAGAAGCAAAACTGAAATCAGTACACATTATCAGTTGCTAACTCACTATTAAAAAAGAGGATTCAAACAGACAAATGGAAAATGGCAGGAAACATAAGCAAACAGGATAATAAACAACATAACTCAACATTAATTTAAAAAGAACTCACCCAATGAAAATTTGATAGTGTTTATATCCAAAGTAATAATCATTGTCATGGCTTAAATACAGCCAAACATCAACACACAAAGTATTTGTATTTAGGTTTTTTGACATTTTAAAGGAAACATCCACAGAAAATTTCATGTTTCATTACAAACTACTCCAAGCCATAAATTTCTCAGAGAGAATTTCAAGATGGCGGAGGAGACGTAGAGATCACCTTCCTCCTCACAAATACATCAGAAATACATCTACATGTGGAACAACTCCTAAAGAACACCTACTGAATGCTGGCAGAAGACCTCAGACTTCCCAAAAGACAAGAAACTCCCCATGTACCTGGATAGGGCAAAAGAAAAAAGAAAGAGACAAAAGAATAGGGACGGGACCTGCACCTCTAGGAGGGACCATGAAGGAGGAAAAGTTTCCACACGCTAGGAATCCCCTTTACTGGCAGAGATGGGGGTGGCAGCGGGGAAGCATTGGAGCCAGAGGACAGCGCAGCAACAGGGGTGCAGAGGGCAAAGCGGAGAGATTCCCGCACAGAGTATTCGTGCCGACCAGCACTCAACAGCCCGAGAGGCTTGTCTGTTCCCCCGCCGGGGCGGGCAGGGGCTGGGAGCTGAGGCTCAGGCTTCGGAGGTCGGATCCCAGGGAGAGGACTGGGGTTGGTGGCGTGAACACAGCCTGAAGGAGGCTAGTGCGCCACAGCTGGCCGGGAGGGAGTCCAGGAAAAAGTCTGGACCTGCCTAAGAGGCAAGAGACCATTGTTTCAGGGTACGCGAGGAGAGGGTAGCAGAGCACCACCTAAACAGGCTCCAGAGAGGGGCGCAAACCGTGGCTATCAGCGCGGACCCCAGAGACGGACACGAAATGCTAAGGTTGCTGCTGCTGCAGCCGCCAAGAAGCTTGTGTGCAAGCACAGGGCACTATCCACACCTCCCCTCCTGGGAGCCTGTGCAGCCCGCCACTGCCAGGGTCCCGGGATCCAGGGGCAACTTCCCCAGGAGAACATACAGCACGTCTCAGGCTGGTGCAACGTCATGCCAGCCTCTGCTGCCGCAGGCTCTCCCTCCATTCCATACCCCTCCCTCCCCCTGGCCTGAGTAAGCCAGAGCCCCTGAATCAGGTGCTACTCTAACCCCGTCCTGTCTGAGTGAAGAACAGATGCCCTCAGGCGACCTACACACAGAGGCGGGTCCAAATCCAAAGCTGAACCCCGGGAGCTGTGCGAACAAAGAAGAGAAAGGGAAATCTCTCCCAGCAGCCTCAGGAGGAGTGGATTAAATCTCCACAATCAACTTGATGTACCCTGTATCTGTGGAATACCTGAATAGACAACAAATCATCCCAAACTTGAGGTGGTGGACTTTGGGAGCAACTGTAGACTTGGGGTTTGCTTTCTGCATCTAATTTGTTTCTGGTTTTATGTCTGTCTTAGTTTAGTATTTAGAGTTTATTATCAGTGGTAGATTTGTTTATTGATTTGGTTGCTCTCTTCCTTTTTTTATATATATAGATATATATTTTTTTCCTTTTTCTCTTTTTGTGAGTGTGTATGTGTATGCTTCTTTGTGTTACTTTGTCTGTATAGGTTTGCTTATACCATTTGTCCTAGGGTTTTGTCTGTCCGTTTTTTTGTTTGTTTGGTTTTGGTTTTTTTAGTATAGTTTTTAGCACGTGTTATCATTAGTGGATCTGTTTTTTGATTTGGTTGCTCTCTTCTTTCTTTCTTTTCCTCTTTTAAATTACTTTTAATTTTTTTTATTTTCAATAATTAAAAATTTTTTATTTTAGTAACTTAATTTTATTCTTTCTTCCTTCCTTTCTCTCTCTCTCTCTCTCTCTCTCTCTTTCTTTCTTTCTGCTTTCTTTCTTCTTATCTCCCTTTTCTTCTGAGCCATGTGGCTGACAGGGTCTTGCTGCTCTGGCTGGGAGTCAGGCCTGTGTCTCTGAGGTGGGAGACCTGAGTTCAGGACATTGGTCCACTAGAGACCTCCCAGCTCCACATAATATCAAATAGCAAAAGCTCTTCCAGAGATCTCCATGTCAATGCTAAGACCCAGCTCCACTCAACGACCAGCAATCTATAGTGCTGGACACCGTATGACAAACAACTAGAAAGACAGGAATACAACCCCACCCATTAGCAGAGAGGCTGCCTAAAATCATAAGGTCACAGACACCCCAAAACACACCACCGGATGCAGTCCTTCCCACCACAAAAACAAGATCCAGCCTCATCCACCAGAACACAGGCACCAGTCCCCTCCACCAGGAAGCCCTACACAACCCACTGAACCAACCTTAGCCACGGGGGGGCAGACACCAAAAACAACAGGAGCTACAAACTTGCAGCCTGGGAAAAGGAGACGCCAAACACAGTAAGTTAAGCAAAATGAGAAAACAGAGAAACACACAGCAGATGAAGGAGCAAGGTAAAAACCCACCAGACCAAACAAATGAAGAGGAAATAGGCAGTCTACCTGAAAAAGAATTCAAAGTAATGATAGTAAACATGATCCAAAATCTTGGAAGTAGAATAGAGAAAATACAAGAAACGTTTAACAAGTACCTAGAAGAACTAAAGAGCAAATAAACAATGATGAACAACACAATAAATGAAAACAAAAATTATCTAGAAGGAATCAACAGCAGAATAACTGAGGCAGAAGAACAGATAAGTGATCTGGAAGATAAAATAGTGGAAACAACTACCACAGAGCAGAATAAAGAGAAAAGAATGAAAAGAATTGAGGACAGTCTCAGAGACCTCTGGGACAACATTAAATGCACCAGCATTTGAATTATAGGGGTCCCAGAAGAAGAGAAAAAGAAAGGGTCTGAGAAAATATCTGAAGAGATTATAGTTGAAAACTTCCCTAATATGGGAAAGGAAATAGTCAGTCAAGTCCAGGAAGCATAGACAGTCCCGTACAGGATAAATACAAGGAGAAACATGCCAAGATACATATTAATCAAATTACCAAAAATTAAATACAAAGAAAAAATATTAAAAGCAGCAAGGGAAAAACAACAAATAACATACAAGGGAATCCCCATAAGGTTAACAGCTGATCTTTCAGCAGAAACTCTGCAAGCCAGAAGGGAGTGGCAGGACATATTTAAAGTGATGAAAGGGAAAAACCTACAACCAAGATTACTCTACCCATTAAGGATCTCATTCAGATTCGACAGAGGAATGAAAACCTTTACAGGTAAGCAAAAGCTAAGAGAATTCAGCACCACCAAACCAGCTCTACAACAAATGCTAAAGGAACTTCTCTAGACAGGAAACACAAGAGAAGGAAAAGACCTACAATAACAAACGCAAAACAATTAAGAAAATGGGAATAGGAACATACATATCGATAACTACCTTAAATGTAAATGGATTAAATGTTCCAACCAAAAGACATAGACTGGCTGAATGGAAACAAAAACAAGACCCGTATATATGCTGTCTACAAGAGACCCACTTCACACCTAGGGACACATACAGACTGAAAGTGAGGGGATGGAAAAAGATATTCCATGCAAACGGAAATCAAAAGAAAGCTGGAGTAGCAATTCTCATACCAGACAAAATAGACTTTAAAATAAAAACTCTTACAAGAGACAAAGAAAGAAACTACCTAATGATCAAGGGATCAATCCAAGAAGAAGATATAACAATTGTAAATAATTATGCACCCAACATAGGAGCACCTCAATATGTAAGGCAAATGCTAACAGCCATAAAAGGGGAAATTGACAGTAACACAATCATAGTAGGGAACTTTAACACCCCACTTTCACCAATGGACAGATAAACCAAAATGAAAATAAACAAGGAAATACAAGCTTTAAATGATGCATTAAATAAGATGGACTTAATTGATATTTATAGGACGTTCCATCCAAAAACAACAGAATACACTTTTTTCTCAAGTGCTCATGGAACATTCTCCAGGATAGATTATATCTTGGGTCACAAATCAAGCCTTGGTAAATTTAAGAAAATTGAAATTGTATCAAGTATCTTTTCTGACCACAACGCTATGAGACTAGATATCAATTACAGGAAAAAATCTGTATAAAATACAAACACATGCAGGCTAAACAATACACTACTAAATAACCAAGAGATCAGTGAAGAAATCAAAGAGGAAATCAAAAAACACCAAGAAACAAATGACAATGAAAACATGATGACGCAAGACCTATGGGATGTAGCAAAAGCATCATTTGTAAGAGGGAAGTTTATAGCAATACAATCCTACCTCAAGAAACAAGAAACATCCTAAATAAACAACCTAACCTTACACCTAAAGCAATTAGAGAAAGAAGAACAAAGAAACCCCAAAGTTAGCAGAAGGAAAGAAATCATAAAGATCAGATCAGAAATAAATGAAAAAGAAATGAGGGAAACAAAAGCAAAGATCAATAAAACTAAAAGCATTTTTTTGAGAACATAAACAAAATTGATAAACTGTTAGCCAGATTCATCAAGAAAAAAAGGGAGAAGACTCAAATCAATAGAATTAGAGATGAAAAAGGAGAAGTAACAACTGACACTGCAGAAATACAAAGGATCATGAGAGATTGCTACAAGCAACTATATGCCAATAAAATGGACAACTGGAAGAAATGGACAAATTCTTAGAAAAGCACAACCTCTGAGACTGAACCAGGAAGAAATAGAAAATATAAACAGACCAATCACAAGTAATGAAATTGAGACTATGATTAAAAATCTTCCAACAAATAAAAGCCCAGGACCAGATGGCTTCACAGGCGAATTCTATCAAACATTTAGAGAAGAGCTAACACCTATCCTTTTCAAACTCTTCCAAAATACAGCAGAGGGAGGAACACTCCCAAACACTTTCTACGAGGCCACCATCGCCCTGATACCAAAACTAGACAAAGATGTCACAAAGAAATAAAACTACAGGCCGATATCACTGATGAAAATAGATGCAAAAATCCTCAACAAAATACTAGCAAACAGATTCCAACAGCACATTAAAAGGATCATCCACCATGATCAAGTGGGGTTTATCCCAGGAATACAAGGATTCTTCAATATATGCAAATCAATCAATGTGATAAACCATATTAACAAACTGAAGGAGAGAAACCACATGATAATCTCAATAGATGCAGAAAAAGCTTTCAACATAATTCAACACCCATTTATGATAAAAACCCTCCAGAAAGTAGGCATAGAGGGAACTTACCTCAACATAAGAAAGGCCATATGTGAGAAACCCACAGCCAACGTCGTTCTCAATGGTGAAAAACTGAAACCATTTCCCCTAAGATGAGGAACAAGACAAGGTTGTCCACTCTCACCACTATTATTCAACATAGTTTTGGAAATTTTAGCCATAGCAATCAGAGAAGAAAAAGAAAAAAAAGGAATCCAAATTGGAAAAGAAGATGTAAAGCTGTTACTGTTTGCAGATGACGTAATATTATACATAGAGAATCCTAATGATGCCACCAGAAAACTACTAGAGCTAATAAATGAATTTGGTAAAGTAGCAAGATACAAAATTAATGCACAGAAATCTCTTGCATTCCTATACACTAATGAAAAATCTGGAAGAGAAATTAAGGAAACACTCCCATTTACCACTGCAACAGAAAGAATAAAATACCTAGGAATAAACCTACCTAAGGAGACAAAAGACCTGTATGCACAAAACTATAAGACACTGATGAAAGAAACTAAAGATGATACCAACAGATGGAGAGATATACCATGTTCTTGGAATGGAAGAATCAACATCGTGAAAATGACTATACCACCCAAGGCAATCTACAGATTCAATGCAATCCTATCAAACTACCAATGGCATTTTTCACAGAACTGGAACAAAAAATTTCACAATTTGTATGGAAACACAAAAGACCCCGAATAGCCAAAGCAATCTTGAGAAAGAAAAACAGAGCTGGAGGAATCAGACTCCCTGACTTCATACTATACTACAAAGCTACAGTAATCAAGCCAGTATGGTACTGGCAAAAAAACAGAAACATCGATCAATGGAACAGGATAGAAAGCCCAGAGATAAACCCATGCACATATGGTCACCTTATTTTTGATAAAGGAGGCAAAAATACTCAATGGAGAAAAGACAGCCTCTTCAATAAGTGGTGCTGGGAAAACTGGACAGCTACATATAAAAGAATGAAATTAGAACACTCCCTAGCACCATACACAGAAATAAACTCAAAATGGATTAAAGACCTAAATGTAAGGCCAGACACTATAAAACTCTTAGAGGAAAACATAGGCAGAACACTCTATCACATAAATCACAGCAAGATCCTTTTTGACCCACCTCCTAGAGAAATGGAAATTAAAAACAAAAATAAACAAATGGGACCTAATGATACTTAAAAGCTATTGCACAGCAAAGGAAACCATAAACAAGATGAAAAGACAACCCTCAGAATGGGAGAAAATATTTGCAAATGAAGCAACTGACAAAGGATTAATCTCCAAAATTTACAAGCAGCTCATGCAGCTCAATATCAAGAAAAGACACAACCCAATCCAAAAATGGGCAGAAGACCAAAATAGAAATTTCTCCAAAGAAGAGATACAGATTACCAACAAACACATGAAAGGATGCTCAACATCACTAATCATTAGAGAAATGCAAATCAAAACTACAATGAGGTATCACCCCACACCAGTCAGAATGGCCATCATCAAAAAATCTACAAACAGGGCTTCCCTGGTGGCGCCGTGGTTGGGAGTCCGCCTGCCAATGCAGGGCACGTGGGTTTGTGCCCCGGTCCGGGAAGATCCCACATGCTGCGAAGCGGCTGGGCCCATGAGCCATGGCTGCTGGGCCTGCACGTCCGGAGCCTGTGCTCTGCAGCGGGAGAGGCCACAACAGTGAGAGGCCCACATACTGCAAAAAAAAAAAAAATCTACAAACAATAAATGCTGGAGAGGGTGTGGAGAAAAGGGAACCCTCTTGCACTGTTGGTGGGAATGTATATTGATACAGCCACTATGGAGAACAGTATGCATGTTCCTCAAAAATGTAAAAATGAGCTACCGTATGAACCAGCAATCCCACTACTGGTCATATACCCTGAGAAAATCACAATTCAAAAAGAGTCAAGTACCACAATGTTCATCACAGCTTTATTTACAATAGCCGGGACATGGAAGCAACCTAAGTGTCGATCGACAGATGAATGGATGAAGAAGACATGGCACATATATACAGTGGAAAATTACTCAGCCATAAAAAGAAACGAAGTTGAGTTATTTGTAGTGAGGTGGATGGAGCTAGAGTCTGTCATACAGAGTGAAGTAAGTCAGAAAGAGAAATACAAATACCATATGCTACCACATATATATGGAATCTAAAAAAAAAAAAGTGGTTCTGAAGAACCTCGGGGCAGGACAGGAATAAAGACGCAGATGCAGAGAATGGACTTGAGGACACCGGGATGGGGAAGGGTAAGCTGGGACGAAGTGAGAGAGTGGCATGGACTTAACATACACTACCAAATGTAAAATAGATAGCTAGTGGGAAGCAGCTGTATAGCACAGGGAGATCAGCTCAGTGCTTTGTGACCACCTAGAAGGGAGGGATAGGGAGGGTGGGGGGGAGACCCAAGAGGGAGGAGATATGGGGATATATGTATACATATAGCTGATTCACTTTGTTATACAGCAGAAACTACCACAACATTGTAAAGCAATTATACTCCAATAAAGATGTTAAAAAAATAAATTTCTGGGTATATACTAGCCACATTTATTATTGTATAATTGACAGAGATTCAGGAAAAAAATTACATCTACAATATCATTCTAGATGAAATTGCTTTAGAATAGAAGCCTAAATTATTACATTTAAATTTCTTGAAACCTATTATAGCATTCCACTTATTTTATGGGTATTTTGTCTGAAAATTGATTTTATTTTTATATGTCAACTAAATTAGATATCAACTAAATTAACTGAAGCATAAAATATGCCAGCAAGATATATTTACAAATACACATGGCAAAATGATGTGCAAGTAACAGGAATCTGATTTAAACTCACAAGCACAAAAAGTCCCCATGCAACAGTGACCAACTCATCCCTAATCCTCTTTGTTGTTGCAGGTGATCTGTGCATGACAAGCCTGTTTACAGTGACCAGTGTCATGAGCAAGGCTGCTAGAAGGTTTTTGTCATTTTAGTTCACAGTTGGTGTGATTCCACTCTTAAGGTTCTCATCTGCATCAGAAAGCTCGGGTTGTTTAATTTCTATCAGGTGAGTGGACAGTCTCTCCCCAGACATCACATCCGTGGACCCTAATCCTAACCCTAAGGTTAAGGTTGGCTCACCACCTCTGTGGAGATGACTCGCACACCTAAGTCTGCAGCCCTGACCTCTTTTTACTGCTCAAGCGGTATATCCCCCTGCCTGCTGAGGACCGTCCTAGGTGCCCCAAAGGTACCTCAAACCTATATGTCCCAGAGCCAACTCATGACCTACCCCTCCAACCTCACCTCCTTTCAGTGTTCCCAGATCGTCCACCCCATTTATTTGACCAATTTCCCCTGATATGTATTTCCCACTTCCCCCTAATCCAATACCCCCGAAGTCCTGGCCATTTTACTTTCCAAATCTCCCTGGAGCCTGTCTGCCATTCTCCATCTCCATCACTATCCCACTGGTCCAAAGAACCATTATGTCTAGCCAGGATCAATTCAAGATGGTGTAGCCTTGTTTACCCTGATCCTGTGACCCTTTGCTCAAAGCCTTTCACTGAGGATCCTGAGAAATTCCTTAACAAGGTCACGGAGACCTCCCCTGGTCAGTGCGCACCTGCCTCTCCAGCCCCGCCTCCCATCTCAAGCTCCTGTGGCTCCCATCCCAGCCTTACCACCGTGTTCCCCTGCCTCACAATGGTTGTGCCTCTCTCCGCTGATACCTGGACTTCACCTATGTTTTCCCTCTGCCTGGAATTCTCTTCTCTGCCCTTTTTGCCTAGTTACCTCCTCCCTGACTTTACTGCCTGGGTCAAGTCATAGTTGCAAGTTCACATTTGAGAGGGGGAACTTCCTTGACAGCTTCTGCATATGCCCCCACTAAACTGTTTGCACTCACCTTTGTGTTCCCAGCACCCAGCATACCACCTGTACATGGAAAAATGGAATAATTCACTCAAATCAGAGTCAGAGGGGCACCTGCTCTGGCTTTCCTCTGGCCACCCCTGCCCTAACCCCCCTGCAACACACAGGGACACAGGCCCACCTGGAGCTGCTGAGAGCCTGCCCTAATGGCTCCAAGCCTGCTTTGCGGCCCACACAGTGTGCTTCCTAGGCCTGACGCCCAGAGGACCTGGTGTTTGTACCCCTATGCCCAAGGGGTGGCCAGGGGGCACCTGTTAGAAGGGTCAGAGGATAGAACATTTTAATAGTCTCCAAGGGGTTGCTGTGATGAAGGTGTACTAGCCAAGGAAGGAGGATAGGACATGTTTTATTTAATAATTTGTTGGCTTAATATATAACTTAGATATTTAGCCATATGCTCTGCAGACTCCATTTACAGTCTTCCCCAGGCCCTGCAAAAAAAACCCAAACCAAACGAAAAACAAAACAAAAACCAAACAACAAGCACAGGGCTGGTTTCATGCATATCTGAGAATAAACTTTCTCTCTCATTCAATATCGAGATGATCCCCTGTATTCCATCTGCAATCTGAGCTCAAAGGAGGACTGACTCTTAAAGTCAACAGAGATAGAAATATTAATGCCAACACTCGATAAGCACAATGAATGGGGTGGGGAGGGGGGCGGGGTGAATTACCGAAGTCATTCAGTATCAAAAACATGTTCCCAAATCGTCATATGACACAAAAACATTAAAAATTTTATGTTCTTTGGATAGTGGGACGATGCATTTTCTTGCCTTTTTGCGTTTTGCTACATTTGAATTTTCCAACATAAACGGGCCCACATTTGTAATGAAAACCTTATTCTTTTGAAAAATCAAGTTACTGTTCTGTTTCATTTACAAAACACGAACGTTTTGCCAAAGCTCACCATCTTCTTTGCCCTCCCTTACATGGAAGCAATGCTAGGAATTTTCTGTCCATGTATTTATTTCACTGGCAGAGACAAAAAACCCCATATTTTCTCAGAACTCAGCAGCAAAAAGAAGACTACAGTTATGCTTACATTTTATGTAGTGGGGAATCACAACAAGCCACATTTATATGTTTAAAAACTGCATCGCCTGGCTAGTGGAAGCTGGGTCCACTTTATTTCAGGCAGCTACCTGAGTTTTCTTATACCACCCCTGCTGCCTAACTTCCATTAAGCCCACCTTGATTTCTTCTGGTTTCCTAAGTGTGGTCTGCAGTATGTTTTTCATAGCCATGCCCTAAAAATCCAGTTTTGGTTTTCCTTACTTAGAAATAAGTATTATCTAGTTCTTAACCTAGGAAGAACCAATTGCCCTCCTCCCCCCACCACCCCTCCTTCCCCCATTCCTCCCACCAAGCCCCTTGCACCTTGTGTTCCAGCCAACTGGGGCACTCCCACAGCTCCCTCAGCTATTCCCACCTCCACGTTTTGGCAAGTGTTTTTCCTTCACTGTCCCACCCCACACTCAACCCTCCAAGTCCCTCCTCAACACCTCAGGCTCCATGGCCCTTGCTGACCTCCCTGAACCCTCACCCCTCCCAGCCCAGTGTGTCTATCTCAACCTGGAAGGTCCCCCACACCTGGTCTTTTCCCTTCCTCAGTGGTGACATCCGCCTCCTATTGCTGACTACTTGCTACAGCCCTTGTCCTCTTCCCAGAACTAGATCATATGCCCTTGAGGTTAGGAACCCTGTTCTGCCGACATCCTTAACCCAGCACTGTGCCTAGGGCTAGACGCGTGTCCGTCGGGGGGAACTGAATTAAGCCTACGTCGTTTGGCCAGTCTCAACATTTCTCCCTTGAGAAATGTGTCTGCTTAGGGCTCCCTTGAGAAAGGTGTCTTTTCATAGCCAATCCAGGAGACTGACTTAAGACAGTGATTGACAGAAGAAAATGGCCAGAAAAATGCAACAGGGGGCATTAAATTAAAAATAATTAAGGAGGGCTTCCCTGGTGGCCCAGTGGTTAAGACTCCGCCTGCCAATGCAGGGGACACGGGTTCCAGCCCTGGTCCGGGAAGATCCCACATGCCACGGAGCAACTAGGCCTGTGCGCCACGACTACTGAGCCTGTGCTCTACAGACCACGAGCCACAACTGATGAGCCCATGTGCCACAACTACTGAAGCCTGTGCACCTAGCGCCCATGCTCTGCAAAGAGAAGCCACTGCAATGAGAAGTCTGCGCACCGCAACGAAGAATAGCTCCGGCTCACCGCAACTAGAGAAATCCCGTGCACAGCAACGAAGACCCAACGTAGCCAAAAATAAACAAATAAATTTATTTAAAAAAAAAAGTATGAGCTAATTTCAATAATCATCTGAGGAAGGGGAGGGTGTGTGGAAGGAGACTGGATGGTGCTGGTCATTTTTCAAGGTGGATAATGGTGATGGGTACATGGGGGTTCATTTTATTGTTCTCTCTGCTTAGGTATATATTTGAAATTTTTGTGATGAAAAGATTTGAAGAAGAAGGCAAAGGAGGAGGAGAAGCAGCAGTTGATTTGCAGATTCAGAAGGGACCCTGGGCAGAGGAAAAAGAGAAGGGCTTGGCATATGGGTCTCTCCCTTTGGGAACCATCTCTCCTGGTAGCAGCACTCCTACTCTCCAAGCACCTCTCCTGCATCTATACACACCGCCCCACCACTCATTTATATGGCCCCCCACGCTCAGACCTTTGACCTGAGTAACACCATCCCAGGCTCTGTCTCTTGGGTAATGCCCCATGTTCTAGAACATTCCCAGAGGGGCATGGGAGCCCCTCCAAGCCAGGCTCTACTTTAACTAATACAGTTGGCAAACCCTCATCCATGTGTGTGATGTCACACACTGAGATCTTCTGGGGCAGAAAGTCCTTGATGCTTCTTAAATCATACAAAGCAGGGACCCTGCAAGAAAGGATCTGCCACGGGTCAAAGGAGCCATCATGGTGGAAACTTCTCCACTCCGGAAGCTAGTAGAGAACTGACCACGGTCTGTCCAGAATGGCTCCATTCTAAATGACCCCTCAGAAGCTCTTCCCTATGGCTGTGATTCTCCCATGAGTCACTGAAGTCAGGTAATACACATTCACTGCAGCCAAGATGCACAAAGCACCGTACTGAGTTCATACTCAGGTCTTTCCAAAATAATTCATGACATCCACAGCGACCATGTCCAACCAGTTTTAGGGATAAACAAGTGGGAGGCCCTCCAACATGAGAGCTCACTCTTATGCAGTCCCTTTCCTACTTCCAGGCCATTAAAGGAGAGATATTTGTAATGTAGATGAGGCCAGTCCTTTTGCACAATGTTGACAGACACGAGGAAGATTCCAGAGAGAAATGCCACAGCAGCAAATGAATATAAATGATGCTTTTTCACTCTGTGCTTATAAAATGCCTTTTGTACCTGAATCTCAAAGCGCTCCAGGAAGCATGTCTTTGGCACTTCCACTCAGGGTAACTGTGAATGGTCAGATCTTCTCAAGTCATTTGTGATAAGAAAGGACAAAAGTCCGGACACTTTTAAAATGCAATATTCTTGCCTTCTGGGTAGTAAACAAAAGCGTGCAGATGGATAATGACATCTGTGGATTCTGGCTTCATTTCCTGGAGAGAACAAAATGTAAATAAATATGTAAAAAATTGTCATATGTGGATAACACTCATGGTCCATCCAGTAGTTACCATTCTGTCCAACATGCTCCTGCAGTGGATTCCATTCCTGGGTGCAGCCTTGTGACTGCATTACACTGACAAGGTAAAATAGATCTCTTCAATGCCCACAGGAAGACAAATATAGAAATGTTTAGTAAAAAGGTCCAGTTCTGACACCAGACACTTTTGCACTAAGTGATGCCTTCATTCTGTTCTCTCCACTGGAAACTTCCTTGGAAATGTTTAATGGCTAGGCCAAGCCCTTAACTGGAAAGGCAGAGGCCTGCCTGAGGGATTGATTTGAAGGTTCATTTGAGAATTCTTTCCTTCTCACCCTCAGCCTAAGGTGTGTGCCCAGCATGAATCACCACTAGTGCTCCAGCCACCACTGAGGTGCCTGGAGAGCAGTCGTTAGTGAGTTTGGAACTTTGCTAGGATTCGTTTAGGGTAATAATCAGCTTAGGAGGATAAAACTCACAAAGACTCTAAGGACGTTTCTGCTGGGAAAGTAACACCCAGCAGAGACAGCCTGCCCCTACGACCATCTGTGTTGGATTCTGAAAGTCAAGGCTAAATGGCTTACAAAAGAATTTGAGTTCATCGTGTATCTAGAAAAGTATCTGCATTGAGTTCAAATGCAGTCGAAATGATTTCCAAATAGTTTCAAGTATTTTGCTTAAATGTTATTAGTCTACAGAACAACAATTAAATAATTGTCAAGAATAATTATGTAAGGTATCCTGTAATTGTAACCGAGTGTTCCTTGCTATTACACTGGTAAATGGCACATCAAGGTTTGCATTATCTTATACTCTAAAATTTTTCTACTCTGGTCAAATTAAAGTGTAAAGGAAAATACAGATTATTAATTTACTAACTGTTCTTGACCTAAAGAGTAGCTAACATGTGGTTTTTGGTTCTAAAAGCAGTGGTCTATAAACTCTTATCATATACTATTATTAGTTGAAAAAAATTCTGAACATGTAGCCCCAATATATGCATCTTAATTTATTTGTAAATAATATACTAGCAGCAATACATTAGCATAAAAATACAAAAGTAGAAAATGTTTAAAGTCTAAAACAATATTTTAAAAATTTTATTTATTGATTGCAAACTAGTTCTGCTCTCGCTAGCATTTTTTTAAAGAGAGTAATGTGGTCAAATAGGTTTATTTTTGTGACTCTTGGCTGAAAACGCTGTGATATAACAATTTGAAGTGTGCTTCTAAGTTCCGATTATTTTAAAACTTGGTTTTAATGGCTGTCATTGCTTAAAGTATCTCAAAAGATAAGTAAACTAACTAGGAAGAATCACACCGCTTACCAAGTCAAACTGCTCATTTCAATTGTTTCCACAAATCATGCAAAGGTTTTAAATGAAATTTGGCTAAATCTCCATCGTCTCTGAAGTCCACCAATCCTCCTTTTACAAACCAATTAAATGGTGTCAAGGAATAATTCAGAGATGCTTAGCTAGTTGTTTTACATGCAATTCATTTACTTGTACATGAGGAAGAAAGGTCAATTGACTGTTGTCATGGAACACAATTAAAAACAGGATGTATAAAATACAGGAGAGAGGAAAAACCCTGCTGGCAGCTGGGAATAGTGAATCTTACATGCACATTTTGGGGGTAAACAAATCAGTTGGAGGCTGACAAAGAGATCAGTCTGGGCGTCCTGAGTAGGCCAACTAGCAGTATCAAAGAAAACAATTACGATGTGGATCCCAAAACTCTCCATCTGGGAGATCTTTTTAAAGAGGTGAGAAATTTCAGTTTCTAAGTTTTGTGTGGACATTTGCCTTTTTTTTTTTAATAAGCGATACATGTCACTTTTAGCAACAAAATCATGTAACACTGGAAAGGTTTGCAAACCTCTATTTTCAGAAATGCTCTCTCCATAGGATTCAGTTCTTTTGAAAACCAATGAGTTTCTCACTCATTGTTAAAAACATCACCGTTATCGTGAAGGAACAGATTAAGTCTTTATTTTTGTGAAACTCTCTCCTACACCATCCTAATGACAGCTACTTGTCATCACAGAAAAGATGAGTAAATGTGGAATACTTTCTCTAAAACAAAATATAGTAACTCATTTTTTAAGCTTGACAGTTCTTTCAAGTGCTTTGTCACAAGGTGATCTGTGATCTGTGTGGTACATGAGATTTTCAAGGTCACCCCTCATCTTATTACAAAACTCTGAAAAGATTCTTCTAAAGGTCTTTTTTTTTTTTTTTTAAGTCTTCATTGAATTTGTTACAATATTGCTTCTGTTTTACGTTTTGTTTTTTTTGGCTGTGAGACCCGTGGGATCTTAGCTCCTCAACCAGGTATCAAACCCGCACCCCCTGCATTGGAAGGCAAAGTCTTAATCACTGGACCGCCAGTGAAGTCCCTAAAGGTCTTGTTTTGTCATATTTTACCCTGTGGATGGCATCCAGCGGCCCATCCAAGCCACCATATGCTGTGGTAGACGGCATAATGGTCCGCAGACACCCAATGTCCTTCCTTAGGGGACCATTAGTCTTCACCACCACCTGGATGCTAAGCTTGGCCACGTGTATCATTTTGGCCAAAAAAAGTGAGAGGCAGTGTGTTTGTCACTTCTGAGCCGGAGCTTTAGGAGCTAGTTTATGGTTCACCAATCTCTTTGTTGCCCCACAACCTCTACTAGTTCCAGATGCAGGTTGCTTCATCAGCCTGGGTTCTGGAGTAAAAATTACCTGGACCAGTGAAAGTCTGTCCCAAATGTCACATGTGACATACTGCTACTAAATATTTGGAAATTCTAACCCCCAATTTTTTCTGTTTATCTTAAATTTATTTATTTTATTTGGCATCCCTAGTTTAAGTCACTGACATCTGGGAATCATTTGTTTTGGCTGCATAACCCAATCATACTGGACTGATACACCAGCTGACCATGGCCCAAGGAAGGGCACCTGTGTCAACCTGTATGTTAAGCATTAGTAAGGCTTAATTTTGCCTCTACTTTCCAGATTAAAAAAACAAAACAAAACAGAAGCCACAGTTCTTCCTGCACCTCAGGGGATAATCCTTGGAGATCACTGTTCTAAGTTGTGGTCTGCAGGCCAAGGTGGTCAGACACTAGTAACTCACCAAAAACGTAGATTCCCCAGCACTTGCCTAGCAAAACTGACTTAGCATCTGGAGGTGGTTAGAGGATTTGCTCGCTTAACAAGTTCCTCAGGTGATTCGGAAGAAAATTAAAGTTCCACTGGCCAGTGTTTGCAACTTGACTGTTTTAAAGACTAAGTGTACTTACAAGTACTCCGGGGCCTGGTACCAGTCCTGCCTTTGCTATTGAAACTACCTTTGCACGATATTCAACAGGTCAATTCTGTCCTCCTTTCTGGACTGCACTGCTCTCATCTAAAGAGGGACAGGATTGGCTCAGATAATCTCAAATCTCTCTTCCAGCTCAAAGTCCAGGACCAGGAATCAGAAAACCAGGGACTCTCAGTGACCAGCAGGCAAAGTACACAAGCGAGGCTGAGTAGGTATAAGACACTAGGTCATGGAGGGGACGGTGGCAAACAGACTGAAGGGCCCAAGCCTCAGTCTAAGCACTCCCTGAAGTTTCCTTCTCTGCAGGCGGGGCTGTTCGGGAATTCCAAGGGCCCTAAGCATATCTGCCTTACATGCAACTGTAAAAGTTTTAGAAAAGATTTCTCATTTTGCTTTGGAAAGTACTGTGTGCTACGAGTAACTAAATGAATTTTTGATTGGCATTTCTCTGAAATCATCTTGGGCTCTGGGAGGATTTTTGTAAGCAGAGAAAATCTAACATACAAATAGTTTTAGAATGGAACAAACTGTGTGAATACTAACTTTAATAATTAATGACATTGACACTGCAAATTTTGTAGCTACTTCATTAAACATTTTAGCTTTCATTTTGCAAGATTAAAAATATGTATATCTTGGAGCCAACAACATTGTTTTTATGTCTCAAACATTTTGATAAGCATTTTAAAAGCCTGTTGGCACCAGTCATTTTAGCTGCATTAGCCCGAGGGCTAAAACGGTTCTGTGGGCCGGTGCTGCGCTGGCATTGGTGAAACAGATGCTTAGACAGAACATTAGCTCTCGAGGAGCTCACAGTCCGCAAGGGAGGTAGATACAAATACGTAATTTTTCTATAAAGGGGCAAGTGCAGGAAAAAGCTACATACAAGTTTTGGGAACAAAGAAAGGGACCCTACGGGGTAAGGAGAGGGAGGTGTCAGGAGAGACTTTTTAGGGATGATACCTGTGACGGATGAGTCTTTAGGAATGAGCCAGGTGAGGAAGGGAAAGGTATTCTAGGCAAAGGAAAAGCACCAGCAGACACAGGTTATGGGACAACTTGCTGAAGCATCAAACTATAAGCAGTTCATTCATTCAGCAAACATCTCTTTAGTGGTGATGGCATCAGGCACCGGGAAGACAGGTAAACATGTGAGAGCACTGATTGGTTACAAGATCCAGGATAACTGCCCCTGCAGGGCAGAGCAAGCCACAGATGGTGAAGTACACCTTGGCGGGGGCTGGGAGCTGGGGGGCAGGGAAGGAGGGGAAGGCAGACACTGGGAAAATATAAAAATGAACATAAATAAGTGCCTTAAAATGTGAAGTTCTGGAAGTAATGACCCATGTTTTCCCACATTATATTTCAATCACAGACATTAAAAACAATTATATTAACTTAAACCCACAGCACATAAACGTTTCTGAAGAGGGAAAAGAAAAAAATTAATAAGCACTTAGAGCTAGAAGAATGTGTAAACTTTATGTAATTCAGATGTGCTCAGTTTCTCCTGCCATCAGGGATCATCCTCCTTCACTACCTAAATCTCTCTAGTCCTGCCCTGTGAGAGGCCCCAGAATATCTGGTCCCTCCTCAGGTTTCCTTTCACAAACTGGGCATCCCTGGTTCCCCCAGCCCAACGGCCGCTCCCATAGTTCCCTCTGCCGCTGACCTCTCTTTTTCTGTGCTGCGTTCCTGGTTCTCTGTGTTTCACTCTTCTTGCTGCCTTTTCACAGGCTGTTTCCAGCACATTTTCTCCCGAAGCATTATCAACAAGGGTTCAGGCACTTACTTCTCAAGAGGCCTGCAGTATATGTGAGTCCTGAAGAAAGAATCACTGCTACATCAGGAAATCCCTTCTTGCAAACACAGAATTATACAATAAAAACAACAGAATTCAAAGATGATTCGAAGCTAAATTATATATGTATAAAAGCTTAATAAAATGACATTTTACTATAAAATAATGCATAATCAGAAAGAAAAATAGGAAAATGAAGCTTTAAAGAATAAATTTTAAATCATTTCATTTTACCCCGTAGAGATATGTTTTTATGGACATTGACACAGAAATAAACATGTTTGTGAAATTAAGATCTTATCACAGGTTTGCTTTACTTTTTTTTAATCACAACATCGCACACGATCTTACAGTACAGGTACACTTATATTAACATACAAAGTGCAATTTAAACGTTCTTGAATATTCTTTAAAAACAATTTATTGATAATAGTTGCACAAGTTAATGGTATTATGTACCAAAAGTAGACTTAACCATCCTCCTAATGTCCTTAGACCTTTAAGTTGTGTTCAACTTTTTACTATAATGTAAAATAACAATGTTACTTGCAAAAAATGAAAAAAGAATTGACTGCAAAATACAAACAGAAAATTATAGATATCAAAACCAATACATGTTGATTTAAGTTCTACAAAATATACTGATATTAAATTCACTGTTAAATATAAATCATAAAAATGTTTTGTTACAATTGAAAACAATTTGTAAATTGAGTTTGTTAACAGTTACAAGGACTTCTAAATCTGCAGATAATCAGTGTATTATCAGCACCTGATGTAAATTACAAATTGCGATAGCCAAGTAATTGCAAAGGCAAAACTAATTTTTCAAGAAACTTTCAATATTTTACTGCAAAACAAAACAGTTTTATGAAGGCTGTGGCTGCATGTAACGATACGATACTGGGTTTCGGCTCAGAGGATAAGAGAGCCGAGCACCTTCGAAGCTTTAAACGGAACTTGGCTATTTCTCTACCTCTTTGCTACTCAAAGCACTGGCATCATCTCCTGGGGGTCTGGTAGAGATGTAGAATCTCAGGCCCCCCTCAGACCAACTGAATCAAAATCTGCATGTCAACTAGATCCCCAGGTGTTTCCTGAGCCCTTTAATGCTCGAGAAGTCCCTGGACCACCGGAATGCCCTTTGCTAGTTCCCTGGGGCCCGACAAATAAGGGGCTCTCCGTAGATGCTCCAGGCGTCACTAAACAGCAAACTCTGCACCTCTGGCGGTGCCGTCTCCTCTGAAATCCATCCCTTCAGCAAAGGCGGAGGGCCTCCTCTCCCCGCGGAGCCCCGCCGCTCCTACACTCGGGACCGCGAGGCCCATACACGCACTGCGATGAGCGGACAGTACGCCGAGGCCGGGCTGGCTTGAGTCTGGACGGCCCCTCACCTGGGCATGTCTTTCCCTTCCTGGGCCTGCGAGCCCGACTGCAAACCGAGGGGGCACTGAAAACTGTGGCGGGAAGAGCGCTGACACTTCACTACTTTACGTAACGGTATCCGCTGGTTACAACTACGGTCGCTCTTCCCCGCCCACGCAGAGACGACCTCTGCGACTTTGACTCCGCCCAAAGCCCAAGTCCCGCGGACTGTTGGCCAACAAAGACCGGCGTGCAAGGGGTGGAGCCTGGGAGTCAGATAACGCGAGAAGTAGTTTCCCGCAGAAACTCTGGCAGACATCAGCGCACGACAGTTCCCGCCCCCGCCGCGAAGCTGGTATCTACCGGGGGAGGCGGGGCCGGGCCTCTGGAGCAAAAATCGCGAGATTTGAACGCGTTCGCTCCAGTTCTTCCTGTCAGAGGCCGGAAGTGCGGGGTGTATCTGGCGCCTGCTCTGCTGGCCAGCAGCGACCCTGGGCCCGGCAACTTGTTACGGCTTCTCGGGTCGAGACTCGCGTCGCCTCACCTCGCCTCACCTGGACCGAGGTGATGGGGGACTCTAAGGAGGCCGGGACCGAGGCTCCGCCGGCCGGGACCGCTGCTCGGGGAGGGCTCAGCCTCTTGTCCCAAGGAGAGTCCGAGGAACCTTCTGCACAGGTGAGTCCGCGGTGGGGCGGGACCTGCAGGGCTCCGTGGGCTGCGGGCCCGCTCGGCCCGGGAGGGATGTCACGGTTCCCGGCGGCTTCTGGCGCCTTCTCCACGCCTCCCCGACGGCCCCCCAAACGGAGTGGAAGTCCGTGTGCCTGTCGGTGTACTCAGGCATTTACTTGCAGATCATTCGTATCAAAAGCAGTCCTGGCTTCCCAGTCGAAGATAACCGACAGGTGAGTTAGACACGACCTCCGCTCTCAAGAAGCGTACGTGTAAATATGTGGTTCCCAAGTCGGCACAGCCTTGCAGAGCTGAAGGGAGAAGAGAGCAAGCTCACCGAGATGGCACTGAGCTAATTAATGTTAGAAGGGCGCAAAGTGTTTGCCAGGCCGAAGCGGGGCTACGTGAAGGGAGGTTGGAAGAGTTAACTTAGACCCTGAGCTTTCTTGGGGATGTGCAAGTGAAATCTGTGCGCACCCCCCAGGGACTTGCTATGAAGTTAGACATTCAGAGTATTTGCGTCGTAAACTGACCAGTTGCTAAACGCTTACTTAAAAACAAAAGAGGCCCAGATATCTCACCACAAACTACTTTCTAAATGATGTATGTTATTGACATTGAAATACATCTTTAGTATTGAACAGAGGTTTTATTAAATTTTGCATTTAGTTAACGTGCTACTCTTGACTCCTTGGTTTCTGCTTCTACACTTTTTTATGAATGTTTTAAAAGATAGTTCGGTTGGCCTGTTTCCTAGCTAATAACCGTACCCATCACACTCCTTGACTCATCTTTTTTTCTTTGAAATTATGTGAAAAAGAGCTAAGTAAATGGTACACATTTACGCTCACATTTATTAACTGCTGTTAGTAACATGTAGTATATGTTCTTGTAAGCCTGATGTGGTAGGGTTTTTATTATTATTAAGGTGGGGTATTTTTATTCCTAGTAGTGTATATTAAAATTTCATTTAATGTTTTAATCAGGGATCAGCTTTATTTCTTGGAGGCAATGAAGTGAAGAGCCGAGCTGTGGTGAAATACTCTTCTGCCCCTCCTCGGACAGCATTTGCACGCCTCCAAGAGAAAACAGACTTGAAACTCCCACCTGCCAACTGGTTACGAGAGAGTGCCAAACTAGGACCAGCAGGAACTACCATTCTTGGCAACAGTAGGAAAAGCAAGCCATTTTCAAGGTAAATATTAACTGATGGCATTTTTACCAGCCCCTCAACCCTCCACCTTAAAACTCTTAATACTCGCTGTTCAGTTTAATTTGTAATGCTCATCAACGTGCCAAGATTTCGCTTTGGTAAAAGATTATATTTGACTTTCAATGTCCTTTATCCCCCTGATAATAGGACTCTGTTAAAATATGAAGATATCAATCGCATATGCTTCTTTCAAGTCTGCATCATGTTATTAACAACGATGAGTTTTGACCACTAAAATTCCATCAGCTATTTTAATTTTAGCCAATTTACATACCTTTTGAATATGTGAACGCAGAGAATCAGGGTGGCACGTGATGAGGAAAGCCCTTAACACTGCCTAACCTGTCTTGTGGAATTTTTCATTAAATGGTGGTGGGTTGTCTGGGCTGAAAAAGCAGTGATGTAGAAACACAGCATGTCGAGTGATGTACACTCTTGACTTTGACACTTGGTGGTAGTATTTGAAGTTGAGAGAGTGACCTGGGTCTTACAGAGAAAAATGTAATGATGTCCATATTCTTGTAGACCGTTTAATGTATGGGGTTCTCTTTTTTCCTCTCAGCGATTGAACCTAAAATATTTCTGCATAACATATAGCAAGAGCCATAAATACATTAGTACCTTATGTGCCAGTAGTTTGGAAATTATCCTAATGTCTCAGAAGGTAAAAGTTATATTTGTAAAATGTTGCTTGTTTGTAGCACTATTTATACTAGCAAAAAAGAAATTGCTAAGTCTGCATATCTTCTTTTAGAAGAATGGCTTAATAAATTGTAGGTCAACAGAATTAAATGTTATAAAGTGATTTAAATGATAATTATATTGACTGTGTACAGACACTGTGCTGAGTACTTTATATGTTTATCTCATTTCATTCTCACAACAACCCTTTGAGTTTGGTACTGTTAACTAACTTTCCTGTGGAAAACTGAAGCTTGGAAAGGTTAAGTAACTTGCCTAGACCACATGGTAAATCGTCAGCATGCTTTGAAGTGAGGCAGTCCTAAATAAGTATCTTGACTCTCTGCCTCCTACAAACTGAAAAATGGTGACATCGGCTGCCTTTCGGGCTTGCAGATTATAGATGTGCCTCATGTGGTACCTGGCACAAGTTGGGTGCTCAGTTAGCTGTTTTTTCTCCTACTGGTTGAATTGGTTTCATGTGCATTTTTTTCTCATATATTTTTTAAAAGGGTAGTAGTGTATATCACTGGGAACATAATCCCAGAGACTAAAATTCTGATAAATGTTTCTGTTGCTCTTTTTCTCATCTCCCCACCTAAAAATAATAATAACTCTGACTGTTTTCTATTGGATATTTTTTAGACTTCATGACTACAAAAATAAAAATAATTGTTAATTGTTTTTATTCTAAATATTTACTATTAATTGCTTCTATTACTATTCTGTTATTACTATCTTTTATCAAATCCAAGATGCCATTGATTTTTAAGTCACCCCATTATTTTAATTTTTTTAAATTTATTTTTTCTTGAACTATAGTTGATTTACAATGTTATTTTAGTTTCTGGTGTACAGCAGAGTGATTCAGTTATACACACACACACACACACACGTACACACACATATGTACATATTCTTTTTCATTGTGGTTTATCACAGGATATTGATTTAGTTCCTGTGCTCTACAGTAGGATCTTGTTGTTTATCCATTCTATGTATAATAGGTTGCATCTGCTAATCCCAAACTCCCAATCTATTCCTCCTCCACTTCCCTCCCCCATGGGAACCACAAGTCTGTTTTCTATGTCTGTTAAGTGACCCCATTATTTTATGTACCATTGAGAAGGAAAAACTAGCCAACTGTAATGGTGATAGGCATACTGATTTCGGAGGTGTTAGAATGTGAAAAATGTGTATCCAAGAAGCGATGAAATATAGTATTCTATTATAAACAATACCTGCACCACCCTGAACGTGATTTTTGTGGCCTTTGTTTTCTCCTTCAGCTTTGGGATGGCATACGACTTTATTGATTCAGTGGGAAACGATGTGGATGTTGTCTCTGACTCTGAAGTAAGTGTTCTTATTGCAAATGTAGTTGGGATGTTTGTGCTGGGGATTTATAGCCTGCTTTGTCTGCAGTCTTGAAAAATTAGTGATGAAATAAGCTACAACTAGCTGATTATTGAATACCTTTTTTATTAAAGTAACACTGTTCACTGCATCTTTCCTCAAAGAGGAGGGAGCAACCCCCCAAATAGTAGCAGTGGTAATTAATATTCGTATTGATGGTTGTGTTTTAATGATAGCAGTTTTGATGATAGCACTTATAATGTTGGGTTATGTAATGTTACTAGTTGAGAATTAGATGTGATACTTTTGGTAAAATCTGTTGATCCTTGGTTGGCCAAGTTTATCTGAGATGCTAAAAGCCTGGGTCAGTGCAATAGTGTGACCTGTACATACTTCATGAAATTCCATCGTGTACAAATAAATCTTTGACTGTCATTTACATTAACACAGGGTGACTGGTAAAATGTAGGTGATTCTGGTTCTAAAGCTCTGTCTTCTATGTGTATATAGGTAGCTGTTTGTGTAAAATACAGTTTGTATGATCTTAAGGAAATAAGGTTTATTATGCTTTAAAGTTGAGTGAAGTTAAAATTTGAAAGATTCCAGATCACACTACAAAGGTCTTTCTAAATTGTTTTTTCCTCTTGATTTTTTTCAAGAACATAAAAAAGCTTCTGAAGATTCCCTACAGCAAATCGCACGTGAGCATGGCAGTGCACCGCATAGGAAGGACTCTCTTATTAGACGAGTTAGATATTCAAGAACTCTTTATGAGATCATCTCAGGTAATACTTGAAAAATAACAAGAAAAGCACTATTTTAACAACTTAAGGGAACTAGAAATGTGATTTTGTTTCAAAGAAAGGCCAAAGTGGAAATGTGGTTGAGTACTTCAACCAAGAAGTGAAAAGGTTCACTGAAGATAAAAAAGCTTTAATAAAGAAAAAATAGAAAAGAGAATGGTGAAGAAACTTACTTCATTGAAACCAACAGCCAGGATTCTTGCAAGGAGAAGGGTGAAGTGAATGAAGAAAGTTGTGAAAAAATCTGAAATTTCAGGGACTGGTTAAATTTTTGAAAAATCCTTTGATGTCTCCATTAAAGACATTTTCATGAAACATGGCTGCCAGGAAATGTGAAAAATGTTTAAAAAATTATTCCTATGAATATATAGTTATATTAGAATTAATTGGTTCTCTTAAAGTAGAGCTTCTCAAACTGTATGTGGTAAATGACTATTCCCCCCATTATTTTGTGAAGTATAGTAATAATATTGCAGTTTCTGAAAGCTTACTCTGTACTTCTGTATTTACCTTGTCATTATAAATAGTTCATGGTCTTGCCACTCCCATAGTCTACTCTTTAAAGAATATTCCTGCAGTGCTTTGATATAGGAAAATGAGTTACAGTGATTTAAATTGACATTTAAAATAAATGTTTTTCCATTTGAAAAGACCACAGTTCAGTACAGTCTGTATATGTTAGCCACTGGGCAGGATCTTGAGAATCACAGTCCTTGCTTCCTAACAGCTTATAATTTGGGGGTTATAAACACACAGATAATTTTAATGCAGTGTGCATAGTGGGACTGATTCCAGGCACTGAAGAACATGCTATAGAGAGAGTCACCTCTCCTTGTCTGGCTTAAAGAGAGGAGGAGGACAGGGAGATTTCCTAAAAGAGTTGATAGGGACTGAGTCTAGAAAGGTAAATGTTTTACGAGTGTAGGTTTATGAAGTGGAATTAGAAAATAAAAAGTATTTCCTATAAGAGGGCAATAGGTAAGGAATTGTTTTGACTGCAAGCTTGGTTAATTTATCAATTTCTTATGTTTGTTCTATTTATCAATTTCTTATGTTATTCAGACTGGTGATTGGACGTGGTTAAAAGAGTTTTATCAAAGACTTATTGATCAGAAGTGGCAGAGGAAGAAAAAAAGCAAAGAACACTGGTATCAGAAGGCTATTCTTTCGAAGTTTTTATATTACAGGTACTTGGCTACTTGTTTATTTTTATCTTAAGAGGAAAAATGAAATTCTGATCTAAAACCTAATTTGAAGCCAGCAAAAGTAATTTAAGTTTTGCCGCTATTATTGTTGACATTTGCCCTATATTGCTTTTTTAACGAGATTTGTGCTTGATTATAGAATCTGGTTTTTAAAAACCGGTGGCCTGTTACACAAAGTTAACTTAGTAACAGTGTGGTATTTTTTCTTTCTGATTTGGCCAGTATCAATGGTGATGGAGCTGCTCAGCCTGTCCCATCTACTGCAAAACAGCAGAAATCGTCCAGCGCAGATCAGACAAACGATTCGGATGGGGCTTCTTGGCCTGCCCCCTTTGAAATGCCTTCTTCAGTCTCTGAAGACCCCAGTGCTTCCAGTCAGGTTAGTTAGTACTTAGGTGCTAATTCAGCAAACTCATTTAAGGAGACAAAATCTATTATTCTGTTAATAAAAATAGACGAACCGGAGTGAAAAATATTCCATCAATTTATGTCTTCACAGTTACAATAAGTATTTTCTTTAGTTTTTCAATATGGAATTTACAAGGGATATCATGAATGGCTAGATCTGATGTTTTTTAAGAAATAATTCAAAAACATTTAAAAGTTTTTTACTACATTTAAGATAGCTTATCAATATGTTTATCGATACTGATTATCTCCTTAAAGTCATAAGGAGATACAGTATATTTAAACTGTAGAAATATTAAATACCTATCAGATATTGAGACTCACAGGCCTGTTTGTAATTTAAATACTGATCTTCTACCTTAACTTTTAGTCAGATTGTTAGGCCTGAAATAGCCCTGCAGATTTTCTAGATGAAGTTGCTAAGACTTAACCTACATTAATGTTATAAAGCTTTTAGAAAGGAAGAGAGAGTAGACTGTTACCTCTTTTGTCTCTTATGTTCTTGGTTCTTATTGTTCATTTGTTTTTGTCCTTATTGTGTCTATCAAAGAATAAAGTAACTCCATAGATGTAAATTGTGCATGTTTATTTTTAGGAAAATATATTGACAAGCTTGAGGAAGGTAAAAATAAGATCTTTAACTTGGTAAATTGTGTTTTTCCTCTCGCTGTGTATTCTCACACGTTGCACATTCAGCATTTGTCCAGGTACTATCTGTCCTCACAACTTATAAGGTTATAGGGGACAAATAGCTTTAACTTGATTTTAGTTTTAGTAGGTTTTCAGATAGAGATGCCTCGTTAAACTGTAGTGACCTTAAATTTTTTCCAAAGTTGGGAAAACTGTAAGGAAAAGGAAGGGAGTAATTACCATGCAAGTCCATATAGTGATAACTGTAGGAGGTGGGTATGTTACATAAATGAGAAGGGACATGGGTGCTGGGTGCTAGGAGGGTCCCATGTCATGACTTGGGTAGTGGTTACATAGGTAATTTGCTTTCTAACTAGTCATTATACTATATTCTGTATTATTTGTTTTATGTACTTTCCTATATGTGATTATACTTCACTAAAGGAGTTTCTAAAAAATTACTTAGTATTCCTTGACTTCAAAACACATTATAAAAAGACCACATAATAGAAATACTAGTCTTCTACCACCCATTTCCTCCTTTATGAGTGTTATCGTCTGTCCTTTAAGGGTTACTGTGAAAAGCCTTGGAGGCTTTTGAGAATGTGCAGACCTGCATGTGGAGGAAGGGAACTGGAACCTACTTAATGCCTCTTAGGCCATGTACTTTACTCCACGTGTGGCGTATAAATTTGTTTCATCCTTGGAGCTGCATATGTATTGTGTTGATGGTATCATTTTACAAATAAGTAGATAAAGCTCATAAAAAGTAGATGTTTGTCTGTGGCCACAGAGCTGATGAAGTTCCAGCTAGGGTTTAAACCCTGATATTTCTGACTTCAGAGGCCTGTTCTCACAGCATTACTCCAGTGTGCCCATGTATCCCACACGTTTAGAAGGGCCCTGTAAGCAGTTGGGTTGTCTTAGCAATGGCATATTCCTAAGTAGAGCTACCCTGCCTAAAAATAATCTTTTACAGAATACTTTTTATAACATATATAAATCTTTAAATTTCAACATTTAGAGATGCATTTTTGTTCGTAAGCTATCACCTCATGAATTCTTGCTCCCAACACTAAAACGGCTAGTTTCAGGCCTGTGTTAAGCATTAATAGAGCTTAAGTAGGTCTCTGTGGTATGGCCGTGAGCCAAACCTTTACTGAGGACATTATAAACTAGAGCCCAAACTCCCACTAAACAGCCACCTGGCAAATACAGTTTGGGGGGTTGATAACTTGTCTGTGTAAATAAACAATATAATAAATGTTTGAAATCCTTTAAGGACCCTTTGAAAAGAAGACAAGACATAGCAGAAGCACTGGAGATTCCCCCCCATGCTTGCAGTTATGCGTACTTTGCAGGCAGGTGCTAGGCCTGTTAGCACACACATAGGAATAAGCAATGCACACACATGCTCACATGTGCATGCACATATGCATGCTCATCTTGGTTTAAAGTAATGTTTCTTAAAGGTTTAAAGTAATTTTTTTTTTTTTTTTTTTTTGCGGTACGCGGGCCTCTCACTGTCGTGGCCTCTCCCGTTGCGGAGCACAGGCTCCGGACGCGCAGGCTCAGCGGCCATGGCTCACGGACCCAGCCGCTCCGCGGCATGTGGGATCTTCTCGGACCGGGGCACGAACCAGCGTCCCCTGCATTAGCAGGCGGACTCTCAACCACTGCGCCACCAGGGAAGCCCTAAAGTAATTTTTTTAATGGCAACTGCCCTTATGGTTGGAAAGTTGAGTGGTGGACTTTGTTTACCCATGTCAAAGATTCCTCTTCCTATGTGTTTTCAAAATATATTCCACAGAATCTAATAATAATAAGAAAGTGTTATGAGATCAAATACATGTGAGAACATTGGATTATACAGAGGCGAAGTAGGTTTTTCCAGTGCAGGACCTCTTAGGGGCTTTTTAATGGTAATAAGAATTGTTACTCTCCAAAAGCAAATCGTTGGTAAGCAGTGTTTTTCAAACCTGACTCCAGAAATTTTTCACCCAGGGACTAGACTTCCGTGAAACACACACTAGGAAATGTGAAACTGGAGGCTGTTCTGATGACCAGTGTCTCAAAAATATGGCTGAGGTTTCTTAGGAATTTTTTAATCCAGTAGGGATGGGGTATGCTGAAAGAGCAGTGCTATTCTGATTCACCCAAAAAAAGAGGAAAAAAAGCTTGGAAAGCTTAAAATAATCTTTCATTGTTATTTGAATAAGATCTAAATGTGATTAGCTTATTATAGTAACCAATAATTAGGAGCTCAAGTATGTCACCCAGTGATGAGAGTTAATGATTTGTATTAGCCCTGATTTACAAGAGTAGATTTGATGTGTATTCTTTGAATGTTTAGGTGATACTCTTTAACAGTAGGCCATTTTAAAGTAATTACGGCAGCAGAATCACTCCTTATCCTTGCACTTTTCACAGGGAGGTGAGCCTCTTGAACCCTCATACATAGTGGGGCATGTGGCCTCAGCACCTAAAGAACAAAACCTGACTACTTTATTCAATGACGGGGAGAACAGTCAGGTATGCTTTTCGTGGTGTCCAAGGTGAGACACCTAATCCCCAGTCTACTTCGTCATTTAAAAACTAGTCTAAATTGGATTCATAGGGGAAGAAATCCACTTGATCCTGAATCTCTTTCTAAGCATCTCTGTGATCTTATAGCTCTGTGGCTTTAATTTACCTTGTCTCCCTTGTCTTTTCCTCTTTCTAGTCTTTCTGTGGATCATGGGGGGAGATTACTGATCTCCTGTTTATTATATAATCTTTCTATTTGATTTTAAATCACAGGGTCTTAAAAATGATTTTGCTCGGAATATTTTATGGACGTTTGAAGACATACATATGCTGGTTGGCTCCAACATGCCTATATTTGGAGGAGGCAGATACCCAGCAGTCAGCCTGCGCCTCAGGTAACCAGGCTCGTGTCCCTTTAGATCAGCCTTCCGTCTGCTTTCGCCTCTCCATTCCAGCATCGTTGCCTTTTCTAGTTGTTTTCACTTCCCTTCTTGCCCCACCAGTTGAAATGGCTGCAGTAAGGAAGGAGTGTTTCAGCAAATGCTGAAAGCCCTCTGGCTGGCTTTTCATTCTAGTCCTCAGTGAGTGGAGTCAGAGATCTGCTGTGCTGACCTAGTCTTAAGTCTGAATCTACAACTAGTGAGAATATAATGTAGTTTATATAACTAGTCAAGGAGATGGTCTACCAGCTTTCTGTTAACTAATTGTGAGCATTTTTTTTAATGTTCCAGGTGTATGTGTTCATGCTAGTCCATGTGAATTCTGACTTGGGCACTATGATGCATGCTGGTCAGTCTTTCACTTCAGGTTGTGTGAAGAGCGTGCAGTAGGCTCCCCGTCATCCGCTGTCATAGTTCCTCCTATTCTTACTGAAAACTCTGATGGACACCCATTAGAAGTCCAAGAAAAGCTTGTGGAAGGATGTTAAGTACAACACACCACATAAGCTACATGTGCGTGTCTCATCAGAAGAGAAAGCATAAATGGCATTCTCCAACTAGGGAGAATAGATTAAAATATTTTAATGGGGGAAATAAGTCTCAGGTGATTGATTATGGAACAGCTTAATTAAATCAAATAACACTAGAAATGTGTATTTTTAGGGACAACAACAAACCAATTAATGTGCTAACTGGAATCGACTATTGGTTGGACAACTTGATATGCAATGTACCAGAGCTTGTCATGTGTTTTCATGTAAATGGAATTGTACAGGTAAGATAGATACAGTGTGACTTTTAAAATAATCTGTCAAATACAGATTGGAGCAGAAAGTACCTCACTAAAGTTTTTAAGACTGTTAAATACTAAGGTGTATTTTGGCAAGGAAGATAACTATGGATAAACTCAAATTTGAGTATTTTCACATTTGAGTTGGTGATATCAGAATTCTAGATGTTATAGGAGTCTAATTTTACAGGTAATTTGTGGGCAGGTCATAATACAGTACTAAAATCTATATTTGTAGCCAGAGAACTGTAATTTTAATGCCAGGAACCCACAGTAATTACCTGAAAGTGTCCTAACAGTAGAGGTGTTTATTCAGTATACAAATACCTACTCAGTTTATGCAAAGTTTTAAGGAAAGGCCCCAGCATTGCATAAAAGTAAATAGTTTATATAGCAAATTGTTATTGAGCATATTCTATTTATGAGGGACTTTGTCCCCATCAGAAATGTTGGAGGAAAAACAATAAGGTTTGGTCACTACTCAGAACGGTTTAACCTAATGGGAAATAAGAATGTGCAAAGAGAAAAATTGGAGACAGTGGGTGAAGGATTCACAGTGTAGTGCACACAGGAGTCTGGATGATCAGAGAAGGGTGAGATCACTTCTGTTTTGATCTGGTCTATTTTCCAACTGATATGTAGTTTCTAGTCTTAGAGTACTTCAGAAAATACGGTAAGTGGCCTTTAGGGAAGTGTAAGCAGAAGACAAGCTAAAGCTACGGAGGCGCTTTAAAAATCTTGATAGTGGTCTTCCCTGGTGGCGCAGTGGTTGAGAGTCCGCCTGCCGATGCAGGGGACACGGGTTCGTGCCCCGGTCTGGGAAGATCCCACGTGCTGCAGAGCGGCTGGGCCCGTGAGCCATGGCCGCTGAGCCTGCGCATCCGGAGCCTGTGCTCCGCAATGGGAGAGGCCACAGCAGTGAGAGGCCCGCATACCGAAAAAAAAAAAAAAATCGTGATAGTAATAGCCTTGCAGCCTTTACTCTTACTGTTGCCTCCACACGCCATGCTCCATTTCTGTAAAGGAATAGACTCCATAGCTCAAGGGGAAAAGAGGATATACTGGAGACACTGCCCAGATGACTATAGTGTCAGGGGAAAGAAAAAGCCAGAAATACATATTTTGAGAAAGTTTACTGGGCAAAGTCTGCCTTCATTTACCACCTTCCCAGTGGAAAACCATTAGGGTAGAATAGAAGAAAGTGTACAGTGTGACTTGTTCCATGGTTAGGACAGAAATGAGATCCTGCCTAAGTGTGTGGTTCAAAATCTGGTGATGACTCCCCCTTGAGAATTATTCCTGTAGTAAACCACCACATTGCTGGCAGGGATGGGTCAGATTTCTTTGGAGTATCAGGGCAGAAAAAAGACCAAAAACCAGTGCCTTAAACTCTCATGCTGCGTAGGTCTCTAGTTGCCGGATTCGTATGTTTGGTCGCTTTTTCATAAGAGAAGTGTTGCTGTGTAGGTTTTCTCTTAAACTATCTTCTATCTGTTTTACAGAAGTATGAAATGATAAAGACAGAAGAGATTCCCAATTTGGAAAACTCTAATTTTTCTACTAAAGTCATAAAAGATATTGCACAGAATATTTTATCATTTTTGAAATCTAATTGTACCAAAGAAGGACATACCTATTGGCTATTTAAAGGTAAGCTAATTCTTGAATGAATAGTAATTGATTTGAGTGGCAACTGTAAAGTGAGGTTTATTTGTTTTTTTTGTTTTTTTCCCAGCAAGTGGCAGTGATATAGTGAAGCTCTATGATCTCACTACTCTTTGTGAAGAAACTGAAGACAAATACCAAAATCCGTTCACAATGCCAGTGGCTATTCTCTTATATAAGTGAGTGCTTTAAGAAGTTAAGATGAAGAATTAGCCTTACTTACAATTTTTAAGTGTATAGCCACATAATCTACGCCAAGGTTTTACATACCTTTTAGATTTTCATAGTTTAAAAAAAGTGTATGTATGTATGTATATATACACCTATATACTGTTCCAAAATAAATGGGGAAGGGGGAGGGCAGGTATATAAAACACAACATTTGGTTGTTTCTTATGGCCCTTATTCCACTGGAAGGAAAGAAGAGCATGCCTAGACTTGAGTCATGTAGAGAACGATGAATGGGGAGTAAATTTGATATGAACTTCTTTTAGGGTTGCTTGCAACATGATGATGAAGAAGAATCAAAATAAGAAACACTATGGGACTGTTAGAACCCTGCTTCTGAATTGTGTTAAATTGCTGGACAAAAGCAGGCATCCTCAAGTAAGATTAACATATGCTCTCTAAAAGAATTCTGGCATTCCGATAGAGAATTGTTGCCTAGACATTAAAGCCGCCTAATTCATAGTCTGCAGCTGCCCAATGGATCCAGTTTGGTAGCCAGGTACCACGTGTGGCTCTTGAGCACTAAAATGTGCTTCATCTGAATCGAGATGTGCTTTCAATGTAGAATACACACTGAATCTTGAAGAGTGTGTGTGCGCATGTGTGTACACATTACATGATGAAATATTTTGTTTATTGAATCAAGTGTAATATTAAAAATTGATTTCGGGCTTCCCTGGTGGCACAGTGGTTGAGAGTCCACCTGCCGATGCGGGTTCGTGCCCTGGTCCGGGAAGATCCCACATGCCGCAGAGCGGCTGGGCCTGCACGTCCAGAGCCTGTGCTCCGCAACGGGAGAGGCCACAACAGTGAGGCCCACGTACCGCAAAAAAAAAAAAAAAAAAAGAAAAAATTGATTTCAACCAGTTTTTACTTTTTTTAATGTAGCCACTAGAAAATTTTAAATTTTGTGTCTGGCTCACATTTCTCTTGGATAGCACTGTTCTATAAATTTACAATTCACACAATTTTAATAAAGTAGTGCTGTTTTTCCTTTGTATTATCATTGTTAAAAGGTGGAAAACTATATAGTCTCTTGAAAGATCCATTTACATGAATGTCAGTATGAATAAGGTCCACATCCTGTACCTCAGTATATAAAAGCATCTCTTAAAACAACCTCAGTTCTGTGCCCATGGTTTTACACCACCCTTATTACCCTCAGGTGTCTGAATTTGACAACTGTATGTTTCAGTGTAAGGATAGTTGTGTCCTGTTTAAATCAGAAGAGATATGTAGTATCTGTGATTTTTTTTTTTTAAAGATCCAAGTTCCTTTTAATTGTGGCCACGTGCAGTTTGGAGATAAAGATTATCCTAGAGACCAAACCAAGATAAACTGTTTTTGAAGAAAAATGGCAAAGCAATTTCTGGCTTAAATGTCTAATTGCTGATTAAGGTGATGGTGGTTAATAAGTTAAAAATAGTGTTAAGACTATTGCATGTCTGAGACTAAGAATTACTTAAAACAGTAGAGTAGAATAAATGCTAATACATAAGTGCTAATTTTAAGAGAAACCAGATTTTCTGGACTTTTCCCTCATTAAGCTAGTGGAGGTTTTCCCCCTGGAACCATAGGTCATATAGTAAATATTAGTTGCCTATTAAAGATAAACTAATAAGTTCATAGCTTGTAAAGAGAAATTCTGGTTTCTTGGTTGATACGGAGTGATGTGTTGCTAACATTTTAGTTATGACACTTTATACGTGAAAACTTGTCTCCAGTGAAATACATTTGCCACTTTTTCTTAAGAGAGAGGGCTGGGAATGGAATAATTTTAGGAAATAAACATATCAACCCATGAGGATTTTACAGAGTACATTCAGAGTATTGGTACTTTGAAACAGGAACATTTCAGTGTGTATTAACAGTCTGTGGTGGAAACAGCCTGTCTGCAGGTCTCTTAAAATTTGTTAGTACAGTAGTAAAATTCATTCCACTTTAGAATGCTCAATTTTGATGAGTTACTTATATTTTTTTTCTTTTTATAAGATTATTGCTTCAGCCAATTACATGCTTTCAGAACTCTTCCAATTGGATGAACCTAAAAAAGAAAGTTCAGAATCTCCATTAAATGAGAATTCTGATGAAAGTTATAGTGAAGAGGAGGAGGAGATGCCAGACAGCGATGAAAACGGATCCTACAGCACCTGTTCTGATCCATCAGATGATAACAAAGCAGTAGCTATAATTAAGTCTGTTGGAGAATTGTCAGTTCCAGAAAAGTACAAATCCATTCATCAAATCAGAGTAAGCATATTGAAATTTGTATTAAAATTTCATCAATGGAAAAACAAACAATTGTTAATTGAATACAGTTAGCATCTCAAAAGATGGCATTACTTCAGTAAATCTTTTATGGTCTAGGGTCTAATAATCATTAGCTCTGTGAATTCTGAAACTTGGTTTTATAGTTGTCCCAGGGTAACTGATCCACATGCAGACCTATGGTGGGCTGATGTGTAAACCACATCAATATGTTAATTTTTATGTGGGAGATTTTCCTTTCCAGTGACCAGTGTGCAGCCCTGGCTGCTCACCATGGTACTTCTTCCCGGTTGCTGTGTTGCTGGGAGACTGAATGTATAGGTTGCTTGGTGCACGTAGAATCAGAGCACATGGGTGGCTGATTATTGATCCATATGTGGAGAGATCTGGCACATTGTCCCTGTGCTACAGGATGGTGCTTTTCAGTGACTGTGGCCATGTCAGCTGGATTGGACATGTCTCTTCTCTGGTCACAGCCCGAAAGACCCTAAGAGCTTCCTGCCCTTTTGGTTTCTGTTGGTGTCAGTTGTATTGACTGTCATACCATCCATCTTTTTCTAGACAGTGTAATTAAATTATAATTAATTTCCTGTCATATTTATAGATAATCTCTTAATTTGAGCTCTGAGTTTAACTTTCAGGTGGAAATTTTATATCCAAATGGGTTTTTAGAGGACACCTCTGTGTCACCCCAAAACATTGCCTGTCCTTCTGACCTTCTCTTCCTTCATTTCTCCTCTCATTTACCTTAGCCCCACTGCCTATTTTTCTGTCTCTCATAAACCGTCTTTCTGAATTTTAGTGCACTTGCAGCTTGAACCCCGCAGTACAGTAAAAAAATGTTTCTGATTATAAACAAAAACATTGATTGTAAAAGGTACCTGTATTTGGGAAACTGCATTGTAACAGAATGTGATGACATTTGGAGAATGGTATGCTTACAGATTTTTTTTATTTTTTCTTATTTTTACAGAGACAGCACTTTCTATCAATATTGAAAGCACTCAGAAATACAGTCATAGTATTCATATAAACATGTCTTTCGTGGTAGCTTTGCCTTATCTCAGTACTTTTTGAAGTACAGACAGCATGGCTCCAGAGCCCCGGCCTCAGCACTCGCTCACTGAGTGCTTGAACACATTACTTAACATCTGTGTTTACTTCTCTGTATAACGAGAATGGTAATTCCAGCCTCATAAAATTCCAAATGGAATGCCTCGCAGAAGCTCTTACACATGATATCACTTAGTAGATGGAGGCTGTTAACTGGTTCTCCTTCTAATTAAGTATATAAATTATTCAGTGAGACCATTGGCCATACTTGTTAACTTATTGCTAAATTGATGATATTGTTAACTGTGTGTTACCAAGAACTAGTGCTGATCAGGACTCAAGCTCACCCATCGGATTAGGTATACATTTATTTAAAACATTACTACTCTCATTCTTGCTTTTTTTGTTGTAATAGAATTTGTTTTTTGAATTTTAAGTACTTAAAGCAACATGTATGCTGGAAGATCTTTTTAAGCAAGATTTTTGTTGATGCTTATATCAGTTTACTCTGCAATTAAACAGTGCATTAGCCTTAAAATTTCAGATACCTCACTAAGCTGAATATACAGAAAACTTCAAAATTATTGTCTTGTAGAGTTTTAGTAATTCCCAGGAGATGGAATTTGTCATATCAGTGCATATTAATAATTTTAAATGTTTGTTTCTGAAGCCCAGTTGTGCATTTCCAGTTTGCCATGACACAGAAGAGCGCTGTAGACTTGTGCTCAGCTACGTTCTGGAGGTAAGTTTCAGTGTAGACTGCACCGTTTCAGTAAAACTTGTACTTGATATGCAAATAGTGTTTGTTTATTGGTGCCTACATGTTATTCTGAATGATATTCTACTGTGATTTTCCCCCCCTTTAAGCATAAGTTGAAAATTAATGTCTCCTAATTTTCAGGTCAAATGTAGTTTTTTAAAGTCTGTTTTCAAAATTTAAATTCTCCTAAATGTATCTAGTAGTGCAGATATTGCCTTATATTTAGTTTCCAGTTGGTGTTCAGTGACACATATAGTCAATGTTTCTCTTCTTTTAAAGGGTTTAAAATCTGTGGACAGCAGCATCAAAAAAGAAAGTGACCTCCCTGCTGCTGACCCCAACACCCCAATCCCACTAAAATATGAAGATGAATCCACAAGGGGGGGTCCTGAGGGTCTGGAGAAGCAGATGGCCTTGTTTTTGGACAAAAGTAAGTTGAATTGAAGTGCAAATAAGGCCTTTTCAGCGGAATAATATAGTAGGCCTTTTCAACAGCAGACTTAGGTCAATTAAGGCATTCATTGAAAGGAATTCAGAAAAAGGATATCATGTGAATGGAAAGTAGGGGAAGATATCCTTTCATTTGAAATATAAAATAAAACAGGATAATTTCGATCCTTTGTAGATAGTTCTAAGAAGAACATAAGGAACCTGCTTCCTCCTGTTACCTGCTGTGAGGAACTAATGCCTTCAGCGCAGTGGGGTTCTCCTGAGAAAGCCCCACTTCAGTAGATGCAGTCAAGAGTTTAAACACAAGGACTTAGGAACCAAACCGCACAGCTTCAGATCTCGGCTTCACTAGGGCAGGTTGTTTGACTTTTTTGAGCCTTGTTTTCTCTCAAAGTAGAGACAATAATAGTCCCTACTTTAAAGGGCTCTTACACGGATTCAGTGAGTTAATGTATGTAACGTGCTTAGAACAGTGCACATAATGAGCACCTGAGGAGTGGTAGCCGTTGTCTCCTCACGGCACTTGGATAAGCTGCAGGAGTCACTTATAAAGGGTCTGATTTGTTCCTCAAGAACATCACTTCATGTGGAACATGTGGACTTTGAAGTCAAAGTCCTGAATTTCTCATTTATTTTAATCTAAGTTGTATTTCTTTTTCCAACCATATCCCGCTCCCTTTGTTTTTTAAATCAGTTTCAGTTATTTTAAAAAGTGTTTTGAAAGCCTGTATGTTTAAAATAGTATCAAGTGCTTTCTAAAAGGTCTTGTCTTCCCTTCATGAACATAAGGGGGCGGGGGGCAGCGTGCGTGGCAGGATTCATTTCCCCAGCATTTATGTAGTGCTTCCTATGTGCCAGCCTGAGTCTACCCACAATGAGGAGGACCACACCAGCACTCGAGACCCCTGTCTCTGTGCTTCCTTCATGGTGTTCTCTTCTCTGAAATGCCTTTTCTGTCTCCTCCTTCCTCCCCATCTCAGCTGTTGAAAATCCTGCTCTTGTTTAAGGTCTCCGTCCTCACCTCTATCCCCAGAATTACTTGGTTCCCTCACCACTCTGTCCTGTGAGCACTTAACTGAAGCCTGCCCCAGTCATCATCAGCTGTGTCTAATGGTTTTACACACACACACACACACACACACACACACACACACACGAACACACTTGTGAGCAAAACTTCATCTTCTTCATTTTTGGTTTTCTCACAATGCCTCAGCACATAGAAAATACATAACAGTAGCAGAGGAAAAAGAAATACATGCACAAATAAAACCATAAGAGACTAAGTAATTTTCATTGCTTTGAAAGACTCAAGTGCTGGAGCTGATCAAAAAATGAGACATCTTTAAAAAAAGTAAAATAAAATGAGACATCTTGAAGCTGGAAGATGATGGGGGTGGGTTCCCACAGCATTTTGCTCTTCTCTCTGTCATTGCACTTAATATATTTTGTTGTGGTTTATGTTATTGGCCCATCTCCACCCTTGGTCTGTGGGGTCTTCAAGGACAGAGGCCATATAACTTCATGTCACTGTTTCTGGTGCCTAGCACGGTGCTTGGCACAGAAGTGGTCATTTGTTGGCTGAAGAGGGTAGTAATGGGCTGGACTTTAGAAAGTATTCCTGGTGGAGGAAGCAGTAAACCCAGATGGGATACAGGGAAAACAGGGTCTATGTAGGCAACAAGCTGCGCCTTGATTTTGGTTGGTGGAGAGTAGGCGTGGAGTACAAGGAGGTAAGGCTAAACAAAATGGAGCTTAGGAAGTGGGCTAAGATGCTGAGACATGATTGAATAAGTGGTGAGAAGCCATTTTAATGTTTTAGAACAGGAGTTCCACTGTGATTAAAGCTGTGCTTTAGGAAGGTGAACTTTTTGGCAGGTCGACGCATAGACTAGAGAAAGGACGTAGATGTCAGTCATGAGCTTAGTTATGTTAGTGACCCTGAAAGAGTGACAGAGTTGACAGCTACGGAGAAGCAGGCCTTCGGAAATCCCAAGTGAGAATGTCAAAACACTGCTATTCTACTTCATTGCATTTAAGTAGTAAGATACAGTATTTACCAGTTTTGTTGTAGCTATTAATAGTACCTAGGCCTGGAGTGTTTTTATCAAGAAGCAGAATTTTTTTACAGTGAGACTTATATTCAAATAAAATGTGCTGCCTTTTTTCCCCCATGTCGTAGTGGGCTCCCTTCAGAAGGGTAATTATTCCAGCCAGTCTGGAATGATCCCTGGTTCTTGGCAACATAAAATGAAACTCCAGCTGATTCTCAAGTCATCAAAGGCCTATTATGTTTTGTCTGATGCTGCCATGAGTCTTCAGAAATATGGAAGAGCGTTACGATACATTAAATTAGCTTTGCAGAGCCATGGTAAGTTACTATAAATGAAAATATTTAATAGGCATTGGGAGGAGAGAACGGAGAAGGCATCTGAATCAGTGAAATTTTAATCCTATTTCTGTTTTAAATTTAACCAAAATTTTTTTTTCTAATCTTGTATATGTTTCCTAGTATTTTCCACTTTGGTTTAACATCGCTTCACTTTGAAATACATGAAGTCATATGTGATATGTGACATAAAATAAACTTAGATACAGAGGTACAAAGCTTTCAGCTGGTAACAGATTTTCTTAATTTTTACTGTATTCCTTCATTGTTAATGTGCTGTGTTTTTTCTCCTTCCTACCCTTTCCACATAGATACTTATTGCTGCCTTTGCACCAATATGCTTTCTGAAGTGCTACTATTTCTTTCTCAATATTTAACACTCTGTGGTGATATCCAACTAATGCTCGCCCAGAATGCAAATAATAGAGCGGCACACCTTGAAGAGTTTAATTACCAAACAAAAGAAGACCAGGAAATATTACACAGCCTCCACAGGGAGTCCAGTTGTCAAGGTATGCCAGTGAGACTCATCGTTTGATTCAGAAAAATGCCAGAAATGTTAGTGTTTCGGTATTGCTGTTTTGTTTCATTTCTTAATGTTAAATTGAACATGATCCTGTGTATTTGTGTATAAAGTGGTTTTGAAGTATTTTATAATTAGTAATTATACAACTAGAACTAATTAAAAAATAGTCTCTGGAGACAATCGTATTGACTTTTTACACTTCTCTCTTTGTAAGGTTTTTCTGGGAAACCCTTTAGTCAGCTAACCAAGCCATGATTTTCTTTTGAAAAGGAGTAACAGTTGGTAAAAGTGGACGAATTACTTTTTGAATGGTTCACCTTTTGAATGGTTCCTGAGGGCTAAGATACAGTGATCATTATTTTTTTATTTTATTTTTTTTTTGCGGTACGTGGGCCTCTCACTGTTGTGGCCTCTCCGTTGCGGAGCACAGGCTCCGGACGCGCAGGATCAGTGGCCATGGCTCCCCGGCCCAGCCACTCCGCGGCATGTGGGATCTTCCCGGACCGGGGCACGAACCCGTGTCCCCTGCATCGGCAGGCGGACTCTCAACCACTGTGCCACCAGGGAAGCCCCAGTGATCATTATTTTTTAAATGTAGTTCACAGCTGTCTGTTTTTGGAGTTGTCAGATTTTAAACCTGGAAGATAGGAGAATTCAGTCTGCAGAGCAGTATCCCTCCCTCTTAGCTCAGTACAGTTATATATAAGCACCTTGCAATTAGGGCAGTAAGTGAGACATTAGGTGCTTTTGTAATGTATGGAGTTGTTTTATTATGCTCTTAAATCGTTTATATCACTTTATATCCACATCCCAAAAAACTTTGGACTGTTAACATCTAGAGAGGTATACTGGGGGAGGAAATGTATTATTGTGGGGGTTTTTTGCCCTCTTTCTCCCCTTCTCCCCTTCTGAGTTTCTCAAATAATCATTTTATTTTAATAAACATGGTGATAAAATCCTTAAGTTTGTTTTTGCCATTCCCATCATGTTAATTTCATATAATTTACTTCTTTGTAAGAGTGATGTGCTCCTTGAAAGTTATCGGCAGGAGTACTACCCTTTTTCTCCCTTGAATTTTTGGGCCCTGCACCTGAGTTTACTCCAGTCTCCACTAGAGGGCACGTTTAAGTCTTTGAGAGCTTATCTGTCAGCTTCTTCAGTGACATAAACTTACATTGGCAAACTCTAATGTACATAACTAGCCTCTGTAGCAATCCGAAGTTTATTTCAAGAACTGTTTCCAGTAATTAAAAAGGAAAAACTGGTTTACCTTGTATCAGTGGACAACTTTAGGTCTGTACCAATAAGCAGTGGACCTGGTAAAATCTGGGTCTTGGGAGTTGTTTTTAGGCAGGAAAATATTTCTTTTAATCCAACATTAATGTCCCAAGAAAATATAGTTTTTAAAATAAATTCAGAGATCTTTTCTTTTGAAATTTAAAATTTTAGTTGTATTAATTGAATCTTACTATGTTTATACTATATTGCATATTATGGTATAAGCATAATTTTACTATATGTTATTTTGTCTTAAAAGTATTAGATTACTTAGATACTAAGGAAGAAGGGTTCATATGACTCATGGTGATGTTTCCTTTTTTTTCTTTTAAGGATTTGCATGGGCAACTGATTTGTCTACGGACTTAGAAAGTCAACTTTCAGTTAGTTGTAAATGTTATGAGGCTGCTAATGAAATCTTGCAGTTTAGTGACTTAAAAAGTCAAAATCCAGAACAGTATATACAAGTATTGAAGAGAATGGGTAACATTAGAAATGAAATCGGTGTCTTTTACATGAATCAGGCTGCCGCATTACAGAGTGAGAGAGTAGGTGAGTACGTCTCTGGGGTCCTGTCTTTATTGCCCGTTCTCTTAGAAAATCATGCTGATTTTACATGGTTCAAGCCAACTGTGGCATTTGATTTTATGTCATAAAGGGGTGCGCTATTAAAGGATCTTTTATTATTAAATTCTCAAGGAATAAAAGTAGGAAAAGACATTATTTCCCCTTGGGAGTCATCATTTCACTGTCCTCCGTCCTCCATCTGATCACTTCAGAAGTGAGTTGGACAGTCAGCCATGTGCTAGGCTCTATACTGGATATGTAATTGGCTAAGACATAGTTCTCCGAGCTGGGAAGCCAGATATGAATACAAATCTCTGAAAAATGCTATAAGTACAAATGCCGTACAGTAGAGGAGTGGGGAAAGGAAGACGTTCCTTGAAGTTGTGGCTTTCTTGGAAGGCTTGTGGGAAGAAGGTGTAGTTTGGGCAGATTGCAACATGATATGATTGCAGCAGGCAGATGTGGGAAAGGTGGGATGTCTCGACCGGAGTAGGCAGCGTTAGGAAGGAGCCAAAGATATAGTGTCCAGTGGGTGTTTAGAGGAGCAGCGAGTGGTCTTCAGTGATTCAGGCAGAGGGGGATGGATTCATCTGCGCCCATGTTGGGTTTGAGAAGCCAGTGGACATGTACATGGATGGTATGATTTAGTCGTCAGTTAGAAATGTGTGCTTAGAGCTCTTTGGGTTAGCAAGGCATAGGTTGGGAACCATTCACATAGGGGTGATAGTTGAAGCCATGAGAATGGGTGAAACTGTAGAGGCTGTACACACAGCATGGGAAACCAAAAGGGCCGAGATAAGACTGAGGACAGCAGGTAGGTTGAATAAGTTATTGTGTGCCTGTTGATCTGTGAGCTGTACTTGCCACAGGGGTACAGAGGTCATTGCCGGTGGAGAACCTGTGCTTTTTTGTTGTTGTTATTTATACATATATAATACATTTTTAAAATTGAGATATAAGAACCTGTGCTTTTAAGGTGCCTCTGGAGGAGGAAGTTGGTGAAGGTGTATGACAAGTGGTTGTCAGAAACCTAGGAGAATTAGAGAAGACACAGACTGTGCCTCTTGAAATTCATGGGACCATGTCTTTTGAATCTTTATACAGTAGTGCTTTGCTCGATGTTTTTATATGCCTGCTTTAATATCATCTGGTTAATAGAGAAGAGGACTCCAAGTGTTGTGTCAGTCTGCCCGGCTGCCATAGACTAGGTGGTTTCAACAACAGAAATTTATTTCTCACAATGTGGAGCTGGAAGTCCAAGGTTGGATTTCTCTGAGACTTCTCTTCTTGGCTTGCAGGTGGCCACTTTCTTGCTGTGTCCTCACCTGGTCTTTTCTGTGTGTGTGTTCCTGACGTCTCTCTCTCTTATGAGAACACCAGTCATTTTGGATCAGGGTCCCACCTTATGACCTCATAAATGAGACCTTAGTCACATTTGTGGTTAGGGCCTCAACATGAATTTGGGGCGGGGGGCGGGGGGGACACTGGTGTGATGAGAATAGTGCGCTGCAGTGGGGTCCAGGTGGCTGGTGGTCCACTAGACATCCTGTCACTGCCATGCTCTCATCATCTCATCGAGAGACACTGGTGGGTTTACGCTGATATCTGCTTACACAATTGTTTTCTTTCTTTTTTTGTGAAGTGAGCAAAACTGTGTCTACTGCAGAGCAGCAGTTGTGGAAAAAAAGCTTTTCTTGTTTTGAAAAGGGAATTCACAACTTTGAGTCAATTGACGATGCCACAAATGCTGCCCTTTTATTATGTAACACGGGACGACTCATGCGAATTTGTGCACAGGCTCACTGTGGTGCAGGTGATGAATTTAAACGTGAATTTTCTCCAGAAGAAGGCTTGTATTACAATAAGGTAACTTGCTTACATGTTGGACCTCATCTATTCACACCTGATTGTCCTTTACACTTTGCCACAGCTCCACTAAAAGGTTATAAAACTAAAATAATTAACAGCTGTGGTGATGGCACAGGACTAGACAGATCATTAAAACACTTAGAAACTGGAAGAATACTGAGAATTTAGTAGTGAAGATGACAGGTAGGGAAAGATAATTGTTCAGTAAATTACGTCGGTGTAGTGAGAGCAGGTCAGATGGATTAAAGATCGACACAGAGAAGTGAAACTCTGGAAGTCCCAGAGGAAAATACAGGTAGACGGTTCTCTGATAGGATGGGAAAGGACTTTTGCAGTGTAACACAAAGAGCAAAAATTGCGACATAAAAGATGGATAAATTCAAATGCATAAAAATTGTTTTTTAAATGCACAACAGAAAGCAAAATTGAAAAGCAGTCCACAATCCAGGGAAAATACTTAGAGCATACATGACAGATCAGAGGTTAATAAATCCTTAATATATAAAGAACAATTAAGAATCATTGAAAATAAACTGCCCCAATAGAAGAACAAATAACCTTGAACAAAAAAGTCATACGTGTAAAAAAAAAAAAAGTAAATAGTTAATATGTAAGAAAAATTTCAAAATTTAAACTTTTATGAAATTTAAAAATCAAGTTTTTTTAATCAAATTGTGAACATTTTTTGGCAAATGGTAATATCCAGCGTTGGGGGAGGTACAAGAACACTCATTTAGTCGAGAACTTTGAAGCTGTTTAAATTACATTAGTGAGCAATGTTCATTGCATAGAGAACTTAAAAAAAAAAAAGTGACCTTGCTTTTCTTTAAGCCTACATATACACAGAAAAAGTGGATAAGTACACACCAGAAATGTAGAAATTATTGTTGGGTGATGGAATTCAGTGTGATTTTATTTGATTACATACAATGACCATGTATTTCAGCATGGTGGTGACAGAGGTGGGAAGGGTTGCTTCTTTATACAATCAAACCCAGCAAATTTTTTATCCATAGACTTGTCAGATTATTTTTTCTAGTTTGCTAGTTACATAAGCTGTAATTCTCATTTAGAAAGAAAGGAAAGCAAATGAAAAACATGCATCCTTATGCTTCACATGAGTCATAAGACACTCAGATGGGCTGATGATAGACTCGAGAGGAAATGTGGGCAACATGTAGTCCACTTTAAATCACTTTCTTCATTGAAATTGTGTCACTGATTTACTTTTTTCCTTTCCTCATGATATTGGTCTTTTATAAATTCTCTCAAAGTAATGTTGGGGTGATTGTGAGACATGTTTTACTTTATGGTGTATATTTAAACTGAGTCACAATGGTCCTCTTTCCTCCCTTGCAGGCTGTTGATTACTACTTGAAAGCTCTAAGATCCTTGGGAACACGAGACACACACTCAGCTGTTTGGGACTCAGTGAATTGGGAATTGTCCACTACTTATTTTACTATGGCAACTCTACAGCAAGATTATGCTCCGTTATCTAGAAAAGCTCAAGAGCAGGTAATATTTGCTGGATTATAAAGAAGGCTTAACCTTACTTATTCCTTTGTTTGACACATATTGAGCATCTGTTGTAGCCTTTTTCTTGACAAGCAGTATTTAAATGTTTTTAAAATTCTTACATAAGATTATGGGATTGTCATTTTTTTCCTCCCCCTTAAAAAAAATACACAGATTGAAAAAGAAGTCAGTGAGGCTATGATGAAGTCCCTGAAATACTGTGACGTGGACTTGGTGTCTGCTCGACAGCCTCTTTGTCAGTACCGAGCTGCAACCATCCATCACAGGCTGGCGTCCATGTACCACAGTTGTCTGAGGAATCAGGTATTGCCATTTCGATTCAAGTTAAGTGCCAAGTCCATTTAAAAGTGTTCTGGTGCTTTTCTTACATTTCTGTAGACATTTAAAATGCCATCTATTCTTTTAGCCATTTGAGAAAAACTTGGACTGTGGGTATTTTTCCCCTCTCTCCTATGCTATGTATTTTTTTTTTTATTATAATTGGGTCTTAGTTTGCAAAATTATGTGTTTGCCTGGGTGTATTATTTAGATTTTTTTAAAATGTAGTTAGGCTTTATAGTAATGGTTCTATGTCAATTTTAAAGTATGCATTGCTCACTTAAAAAATTTTTTATTTTGAAATAGAGCATGCATATAAAAGCACATAGAAAATGTATGTGAAGCATTTATACAGTTTAAAGAAAAACAAAGGAAACTCCTGTGTACCTCACCTTGAGGTTAAGAAATGGAAGACTCCTTCAGGGATCCCCTGTGTACCCCTCCCTGTTGAGTCTCTCTCAGTACCCACCCACATTAACTACTGTCCCTGATTTTCTATTATGTCTGTACCTTTTCTGTGTTTTACCACTTAAACAGCATGTTTACATTTTACCTGGTTGTGAACTTTATAGAACAAGTCATACTGTACATATTCTTCTGTGGCTTATTGCTTTTTAGTTAACATCATGTTTTGAAGATTCTTCCAGGTTGATACACGTAGCTGTTCATTTTCTCAGCTCAGTAGTATTCATTAAATGAATATATCACAGTTTATTTATCCATTCTATGATTAGTGAACTTTGGGGTGGTTCTAGTTTGAGGCTATTAGCAATAATATGATGAACAGTCTTGTACCTGAATCCTGGTGCTCAAATGCATGTATTTCTAAGGATAACTTGAGGCCTGAGCTGAAGGTGCCCTCCTTCAGAGAGGTTGCCTTGCTTCTGCCAGGAGTCTTGTGCTTATAGTTTCTCAGGGATATTTTTTTATTGTTTTGTTGTTCTCCCTTTCTTAGCTCAGCACCAAGACAAATTATCTTGCAGTTCCTTGGGTGTGGGTTTACTTCTGGGATGCCTTTATCCTGGAAATACTGTCCTTTGAGGTCCAGCTGAATCTGGAGAGGGTTTTTTCCACTCTGAGCTGGCCCTAGACTCTTTTCCCCTTGCCACAGAGGGCCGCCAACCTAAATTCACATTTGTCCAGATGGCCTAATATCCTCACGGCAAAAGCAAGCTTGAGAGAATTCGAAGACAATTCACTGGGGGAAGAATTGTCCGTTCAGCAAATCATGCTGGGACAACTGGACATCTGCGTGCAGAAGGATAGGGTTGGACTCCTCCCTCACATAACATATAAAAATAAACAAAATGGATTAAAGACCTAAATGTAAGAGCTAAAACTCTAAGACTTATAACAAAACACTGAAAAGTATTTAGTGGTCCAGAGACTTCGTTAAGTAGTTATTGTGAAATCACAGCCTTAGGATTTATTTTATTTCTGGTTCTAGGTTGGTGATGAATGTCTTAGGAAGCAGCACCGGGTGCTAGCAGATCTTCATTACAGCAAAGCTGTAAAGCTTTTTCAGCTTCTGAAAGATGCTCCATGTGAACTACTTAGAGTACAGTTAGAAAGAGTAGCATTTGCAGAATTTCAGATGACCAGTAAGTCTCACTTTTTTATTTCCCAGATTTGTATGCATTGGCTTAGTGTTGGATTGTCTTAGAGTGAGGCAGACTATGGATCTCTCTTGGATGTAAGCAATATTGCTTTCTTTTGAATTTGCCCATAGTTAATGTCTTTGGGTAGGGACATCTTTTGAAATGCTTTTTAAAACTTAGAGAAATGCATTAGCTTATGTTTAATGAATAGATATACTGAAATATAGCCCAGGATTTCTTACTTGAAAAAGAATTATGACAAGTTAGTTTAGACAAATAAAGATTTTAAGCATCATGAACAAGATGGGAGTGGAGAAGCAGTGATGGAGAAGTGGTGGGCCTCACTGAGTCCCCTTGAACGAAGAACCAAGACTGGCAGCTTTGGATTGTGGTTCTAGAACAGACTTTAACTGCAGATCCTGAGCAAGGTGGCGATGAAGTGGGAGGGCAGGGAGGGTGAAAGCGAGGTGCTTCATTTATCATTTCCCACGGCGGAGTAAGCTGGCCCTCCACCACTGAGCGATTTTTTCTAAATTCCCTCCTTGGTCTTGTTCACCTGCTCCCCTTCTGCACAGGGATCTTTTGAGAAATATCTCTTGTGTGGTAAAGAAACAAGAGACATTTATTTGAAGTACAGCAATTCCATTGGTTTATTTTCAGTTGTTTTCTTCTATAAAATTAAAATAAATTTAATATTTAACATATGCATGACTCTTTATATAGTATCTCTGGAAGGATGGATGAGAAACTGACAGCACTGTCACTTCCGTGGCTTTCAGTGTATGCCCATTTGTACCTTATACATTTTGACAGTGTATTACCTATTCAGAACAGTTTTTAGAAATACTTTTTACTAAAAGCATCTTTTTAAACTTTTTGCCAGTATATAGTGCCTAGCTGAATGTCTTGGGTGGTCACCCAGGATTAATAGTAGCTCTTTCTGGGGGCAGTCTGGGGTGATCTTCTTTTCCAATTTGCATCTTTGAATTTTCTGCCATGTTTGAATTCCTTAGAATGAGCAGGCATCGTTTTTATTAAAAAAAAAAAAAAGTGGATACTGGGAACAAATTTGCTAAGATGGTAAGTATGCTTAATTTCCTTTTTAAAAAATGTTTAATACTGTGACTGTAAAACCAGATAGTGAGGCAGGGAAACAATGATTGTTTATTGCCTTGTCAAGTCTTACTATTTTTCTTCAGGGATAATTACTAGACAAAAGTTGGATTTAGAAGATTTCTTGGGATTCTCATGAGCTGCCTTTACAGCATTTGAAAATCGGAATTTTCATTAATACATTGACATTGGATGGGTTTCTAGATTTATATTTAAAGGAATGATCATTTTGTGTTTGACACTCTAGGTCAAAATAGCAATATTGGAAAATTAAAAACACTTTCTGGGGCTCTTGATATAATGGTGAGAACTAAGCATGCATTCCAGCTCATCAGAAAGGAGCTTGTAGAGGAATTTGACCAGGTAAATGGAAAAAAGATTTATCATTGTTTTTTATGTATCTTAAACTAAATGCTACATGATGTGTATAGTGGGCATATGGGATGCGTGTATGTGTATATATGTGTCTATATGCATTGTGTGTGTACAGATACATAAATACATATGCTCTGCATAAAAACCTGTTAACAGTGATTATTACATTTTCTTGGTGGAATTACTAAACTCAGATTTACAAGTTCATCTTTTATATTTTAAAATTATTTCTTGTGGGCTTCCCTGGTGGCACAGTGGTTAAGAATCTGCCTGCCAAATGCAAGGGACACGCGTTCGAGCCCTGGCCCGGGAAGATCCCACATGTCGCGGAGCAACTAAGCCTGTGCACCACAACTACTGAGCCTGAGCTCTAGAGCCCGCAAGCCACAACTACTGAGTCCACGTGCCACAACTGCTGAGGCCTGTGCGCCTAGAGCCTGTGTTCCACAACAAGAGAAGCCACCACAATGAGAAGCCCGCCCACCACAATGAGAAGCCCGCGCACCACAATGAAGATTAGCCCCTGCTCACCGCAACTAGAGAAAGCCCGCACGCAGCAACGAAGACCCAACACAGCCAAAAATAAAATAAATAAATTTATTTAAAAAAAATTATTTCTTTAAATAACCACATAGACCTTGGTTAACAATAAGGCCCTGGGAGTATAAAGTCTATTAAGTTTTGCTTTTTTTTTTTTTTTTTTTTGCGGTACACGGGCCTCTCACTGTTGTGGCCTCTCCCGTTGCAGAGCACAGGCTCCGGATGCGCAGGCCCAGCGGCCACAGCTCACGGGCCTAGCCGCTCCACGGCATGTGGGATCTTCGTGGACCGGGGCACGAACCCGTGTCCCCTGCATCGGCAGGCGGACTCTCAACCACTGCGCCACCAGGGAAGCCCTGTTTGTTTTTTTAAGAGAAAGGTCTGTGCCTTCTTTTATAATTTCCACTAAACTGTCTGCAGTTGAACGGTGATTGGGCTTAAGCAGGCTCCTTGGGAAGGCCTTTCCAGTTTGCCAGGCGTTCCCACATTCATGCTGCCTTCTGCTGAAAGCTTCCCTGAGTCCCAGTGGCCTCCAGCCTATTTCCAAACTCTGGTTCTCAAACTATACAGTACCCATTTCCATCTTGCTCCTTGAGCGTCTGACGTTGGAAAGTCAGGAGGTTTTTGTTCAGGATTAGTTTCTACTATGTAAGTGCCTTTTAGGTCTGAGACATTTTTTTAATGTGGTTTAGTCTATCAAAATGTTCTCAGGGGAGGGAGGAGGAGGCCGTGATGAGGCTGCCAGCAGGCTGTCCCCGAGGGAGAAATCATCTCAGGTTTGCTCTTTTTTGCTTTTGGTTTAAAAGTTTACTGGATTATTGAAATGGCGGTTCCATCACTTTAGTATGAAACTGTGAGGTAGCTTAGGTGAAATAACGTTTTGTTGTTTCTAGCCTAAGAGTGAAGAGACCCCTCCAGCTGCTGATTCTTCTAGTCTCAATCGAGAAGAAGTGATAAAACTCCTGGGTATATTTGAATCTCGCTTGTCATTCCTTCTTCTTCAGTCCATCAAACTGCTGTCTTCAACTAAAAAGAAAACAAGGTAAATTTTTTGGAAATTTCTTTCCAAGCACCTTACCTATATACTTTTTATTACTGATACTGTAAAAGGATGGGCCCCATTCTTTGTTGTGTTTTTTAAGTGGTGCTCTTTCGTGATTTGTTAAATTGAGTGAGAATCATCTCCATGTGGCCTACTACATGTTGAGATTATAGAAACAAAGAAATCTTACTGCCTAAGGATAAATACCCTATAGGTTGTAATATTTTCCCTGAGAGAGATGAATGACCTGGAATGAAGACTTTGACTGTTTCTTGTAACTCTTCTGAGCATTGTGTTTAATGGGAAGTCAGAACTATAGTTTAGATACTCAGGGCCAAGCGCATCATTAAAAGTAGGTGACAGAACATCAAAGTCTCTCTACCCAAGAAACTAGTGAAGAGAGGAGTGAGCATCTCAGCAAATACACCTATAACATACAATTATGTTGTTTTCCAGAGTTATTATGTTGGGATTATTAATTTAATTTGAAATTCTGGTAGTAAATACTAGATCAGGAAAATAATATAAACAATATGCCTTTCATTTATTTTTAGTATAAGTATAATCCAGCCATATTACAAAATTTGAAAAGTAGAAAAAGGAAACTCATTTATCCTAATATATTCATTCTTATCAGTTATCCTGTGCGTATTTTACCAGTTTATAAAATTGGGATACAGATAACTTTTTGTCTCTTTTTATGTTTTATTTATATATAGTGAAATTCATCCTTTGTGGTGTACAGTTCTTCAAGCTTTGACAAATGCATAGATATGTATGTCTACTGACAAAGTCATGGTACAGAGCAGTTCCATCAATTCAAAAATTCCCTCTTGCTGCCTCTTTATAGTTAATTCCTCTCCTGATTTCAGTTCCTTGGTATCTCAGGGAGAAGGCATTCTGTCTCCTGCTACGAAGTGTGATATCAGCTACAGGTTTTTGTAGATCAAGTTGAGGATGTTCCCTTCTATTCCTAGTTTGCTGAGAGTTTCTATCATGAATGAATGTTAAATTTTTGTCAGCTGCGTGTGCTATATACATTGAAATGACTGTATCATTTTCCATCTTTAATCTGTTAATATAGTGGATTACATTGATTTTTTTTTTTAATGTTAAACCAGCTTTGAATCCCTGGGATAAACTAGTACTTTGTTGTGGTGTATTGTTTTTTTTATGTATTGTTGGATTCCATTTGCTAATATTGTGTTGAGAATTTTTGTGTCTGTTCATAAGGGGTATTAGTCTATACTTCTCTTGTGATGGTTTTATCTGGTTTTGGTATTTGAGCAATGCTGGCCTCATAAAATCAATTGGCAAGTGTTCCCTCTCCTGTTTTTTGAAAGAGATTGGAATTTATTGGTGAAACCATTTTAACATAGAGTTGGCTTTATGAAAGGTTTTAGTAATTAGTTAAATTTCATTTCATAGATATAATATTATTCAAGTTGTCTCTTTTTCTTCTTGAGTTTCATCTGTTGTCAAATATATAGGTTCACAGTATTCCCTTATTAGCCTTTTAATATCTAAAGGAGTTTTTAGTGATAGCCCTTCTCTCATTCCTGATACTAGTTTTATCTTCTCTTTTTTTTTTGGTCTGGTTAGAAGTTTACCAATTTTATTGATCTTTTCAAAGAACTAGCTTTTGGTTTGGTTTCTCTTCCGCCATTGTTTTTTTACTTTCAGTGTCATCGATTTCTACACTTATATTTCCTTGCTTTTGTTCATTTTGGGTTTAATCTTCTTTATTTATTTATTTATTGCTGTGTTGGGTCTTTGTTGCTGTGGGCAGGCTTTCTCTAGCTGGGGCGAGCGGGGGCTACTCTTCGTTGCGGTGCATGGGCTTCTCATGAGGTGGCTTCTCTTGTTGCAGAGCACAGGCTTTAGGCGCATGGGCTCAGTAGTTGTGGCGCACAGGCTTAGTTGCTCCACGGCATGTGGGATTTTCCTGGACCAGGGCTTGAACCCGTGTCCCCTGCATTGGCAGGCAGATTCTTAACCACTGTGCCACCAGGGAAGTCCCTTTTTCTGGTTTCTTAAAGTGGAAGCCTAAATTACTGATTTGAGACCCTTTTTCTTTTTAAATATAAGTATTTGCCACTATAAATTTTCTTCTAAGCACTGCTTTTGCTATGTCTCACAAATTTTGATATATTTTCCTTTTCGTTCAGTTCAAAGTTATTTTTTTATATCCCCTGAGATGTCCTCTTTGATCCATGTATTATTTAGCGGCATGCTGCTTAATGTCTGAATATTGGAACTTTCCAGATATCTTTCCATTATTGATTGCTTTATTTTAATTGCACTATGGGCTGAGATCATAACTGCATATGATTTCTCTTCTTTCACAGTTGTTTAGATTTGTTTTATGGCCAAGAATATGGTTTGCCTTGGCAGGTGTTCCATGTGCACTTGAAAATTATGAGTAGCTTACTGTTTGGTGGAGGGTTGTGTAAATGTCAGTTAGGTTTAGTTGGTTCAGCGTGTTGCTCAGGTCTTCTGTATTCACACTTTCTGTCCACTTGTTCGGTCAGTTACTGAGAGAAGCATGTTGAAGTTTCCAGTGACAATTGTGTGGATTCATCTGTCTCTCCTTTCGATTCTTTCAGTTTTGTTTCACGTATTTTGAGGCTCTATTAGTCACATACACATTTAGGACTGTTGTATCTTGGAGAACTGAGCCCCTTATATAACATGTGATGTCCATCTTTGATATTAATATAGCTGCTCAGGTGTTTTTGGTTAATGTCTTTTTCCATCTTTTGCTTTTGACCTATCTGTGTCTTTTAACTTAAATGTGAGTTTCTTATAGATCGCATATAGTTGAGTCTTGCTTTTTCAATCCAAACTTATAGGTGGCATTTTTTTTTTTTTTTTTTGTGGTACGTGGGCCTCTCACTGCTGTGGCCTCTCCCGTTGCGGGGCACAGGCTCCGGACGCGCAGACCCAGCGGCCATGGCTCACGGGCCCAGCCGCTCCGCGGCATGTGGGATCTTCCCAGACCGGGGCACGAACCCGTGTCCCCTGCATCGGCAGGCGGACTCTCAACCACTGCGCCACCAGGGAAGCCCTATAGGTGGTATTTTTAGACCAGTCACATTTAATGTGATTATTGATGTAGTTAGATTTAAATCTATCATCTTGCTAGCTGTTTTCTGTTTGTCTTTTTCTTCCTTGAGTTAATTGAACATTTTCTATGATTCCTTTTTATTTCACTATTGATTTATTATTTATACCACTTTTTAAAGTGTTGGTGGTTGACCCAGCATTTACATTCTTAATCGGAGGCCACCTTCAAATAATATTATACTGCTTCACATGTGTGAAGACTTTAAAACAATATGCTCCCAGTTTTTCCCTTCCATCATTTGTACTGTTATCATTCATTTTACTTTTACATGTAATAAGCAAACAATACACTCTAATGTTTTTGCTTAGATAGTATGCCTTTTGTTTATATAAAGTTTTAAGAGAACAAGGAATTTTTTTGCCTTTATTCCATTTCTAGTGCTCTTAACTTCTGTGTAGATAGACCATTTTTTTGTGTGGTATCATATTCTTTCTACATGAAAAACTTCCTTTATCGTTTTTTATAGTATAGGTGTGCTAGCAAGGAATTCCTCCTTTCTTGTGAAAGTCTTTATTACTTCTTCAGGTTTTAGAAGATCTTTTGGCTGGGTATAGAGTTCTTTCCACACTTCAGAGATGTCACTGCATTGCCTTCTGGTTTGCCCATTTTCTGACAAAGTCTGCTGTTCTGATCTTTGTTCTTCTGTATGTCATGTACCTTTTTCGCTCTAGCTGCCCTCAAGATTTCTTCCTTCTCTTCCCCCAGCAGTGTGGGCATTATATGCCTAGGTGGTATGATTTTTTTTTTTCCCTCCTCAGTGTTTTTATATCTTCTCCAATTTCTCTTTTTCTTTGGTTCCACTTATACCTATATTAAACTGTTTGATAGTGTTCCACAGCTTTGAGGTGTTCTGTTTTTTACAGGTTTTTTCTTCTTGCGTTTCAGCTTAGGCGATTTCTCTTGACCTGTCTGCAAGTTCACTGTTTGTTGACTCCGTTTTGTGTCATATACGGTTGGACTTGTTGAAGGCATTCTTTGTCTCTGTCACTGTGTTCCTCATTTCTAGTATTTCCCTTGGTTCTTTCTTATAGTTTCCCTCTCTCTGCTGAAGTTACCAATCTGATGCTGCATGTCGTCCACATTTTCCATTTGAGCCTTTTAATCATTGTCATTTTAAATCCCCTATCAGATGGTTCCAACATCTGTGTCGTGTCTGAGTCTGGTTCTGTTGCTTCTTTGACTCCTGGCAGTGTGTGGTTTCCTTGCCTTTCTACATCTTGTAATTGTTTGTGGGAAACTGGGCATCTCCTGTAGGATAGTAGACTGAGGGAAATGATTATTAAGCCTGGCAAGTTTGTACACCTGTCTCATGCTAGGCCTTCAGTGTGGGGAGTTTGAGTTCATTTTTCAGGTCTGGTGTTGAGCTGTGGTTGAGATTTTCTTGTTGCCTTGGTTACCTCCTGTGCCCCTCTGGCAGTGCCTGGGTCGGTGTGGAGTAGCTCTGTGGAGGCCTCTTGTACCGCCTTCTCCATCTTCACGTTTGGTCTTTTTCTTCCTGTAGCATCTCAAAGAGGGCCTGTCTTCATGCTCTTAACAGCTCCCAGCTGTATTCCACTCGCTGGTCCCTCCGTGCTTTGTAGCTGTTAGGGAGGGGAGGGGGAGTTGGCCAGGCTTCGCACTTGTTTCCGTAAGCCTCAGTCTGGGGCAGACCCTGTGTCCCTGAGTGTCAGGGGTGTGGCCTTACCCCTGCTCCCGCCCCTCCCCCAGGGCTAGTGTTTCTTCCCTTCCCTTCCCCTGTCTGCACTGACCTTCACCACCAGCGCTGCTCCCTCCCCAGCCCCGCCCCACATATTCAGGCTTCCGGTTCCTGCGGAGAAGTGTCCGGTGGGTTTGGGTTGCCTGCCCCGCCCCCTCCCACCGCTGCTGCAGCAGCTGTTCCCCTCGCCCAGGCCTGCACCACGGGAGCGTGGCCTGGGACTCTCATCAGGCTCTCACGTCAGCTCCTGCTGGGGCTCTTGCAAGCCCCTCCCTCACCAGCCCTCTCTCAACCTCTACCAGCTCATTAAGGATTTTAGCTGAATTCTTCTTGCCCTGTCCAGCTGTGTCCGCCCCAGGTGAGAAAGAACTTTCCTGTCTCGCCCAGTGTTAGCCTCTCTGTCCTTAGTTTTCAGACTGGTTGGTGGCCCTGCAACCCCAGCTCTCTGATGGGTTCAAGCAAAGTCGTGGTCTTGTAGGTTGTCCTGCGTTTATTGCTGTTTTTTTCGTAAGGGTGGGAATGATACTTTTTCCAGCTCTCTACGTCCTAAGCAGAAACTCCCTCTCCTGATTGTTTTTGAGTAATTCTCTCTGGTCTAAGAAGAGCGTTCGTTTTGAGAGGAGCCCTGGGTATTAGGTGCGCTGCCGTCTCAGCCCCATTGTTAACCCTGGGCGGCTACTCCGTGTCCTGTTACTGGTGCACAGCAAGGGTAGCCGACACACCCATCTTCTGAAGAACCAAAAGGCAAAGGAGCTGTGCGTGTAGTGACGCACAGTTGGGAAAACTCATAGTTTTTCCTTTTTAACAGCAGTGGGTAAATTTTGAGAAATTTTTTACTGGTTTCCACAAAGTGGCAGTATAAATATATATGAGATGTGAGAAACACAGTGATTCATAGGTTTTCACAAATCCGTGGTTTAAGCAGTTGGCTGACACGTAACAGTTCAGTCTTATCGTATCCTTTATACTCGTTAACAGCCATCTGTGTATGACCTAAGTCCGTTTTATTTTAGTGGAGGGTCCTCTAACGTTCTGTTTATTCAAGTTATTACTATTCTAGTTAAAAAGTTTTAACCTAAACTTTTTACACGTGATGCATAAAGCCCTATTTAGCTAATCTCTTAGTTTCTTAAGGTTTATTAAAGACTTAAGTGTGCTGCATGTGTTAATACGGTTAGTATGTTGACAGGTTGCACAACATAGAGACGTATTGACTAGTAAGTCAATGACCGTTTCTCTCACGTTTCACTGATACACACGTGAACGTCTATAATTTTTTTGTGGAGAGGAGAACATCCTGTGCTGCAAGCCCAGTTATTTCACCAGGAATTAATGAACATTCCTTTTTGGAGTAAAGGGAAATCAAAATTAGCCTTTAAAAGAAAGGAAATAGTCATATGTTTTTATTTTGACTGTTTCTTCCCTCCCACCAAAAAAAAAAAGAATAGAATAAACTGAGCTTGGTAATTTAATTCTTAGAATCCTAAAGAATTGGAAAGAAATCTAAGAAAATTAAGATGCATTTAATTTAAAACAATTTTTGTTTTCCTTTTGAGATTGTGTAGGTACTTACGACGGCTGTGTCAGCACTGTCCTGCCAGAAACACTAGTTTTGTCTGTTGGGTTGTTTTTTCTTTTTGGATCAAGAATTTATTTGCTCTTGTACTGCATTTTAATATTCACTGCTTTAGCCTCTTGACCTTTTGCTGGCTTTGGGGTTTAATATAATGAAAAAGTATAAAAAATAGAAGTAGTCTCTGAGGGTTTGGATGCCCTCTTCCATAGTCACAGAACAGACCCTTTAGATTTATGGGTTTTCCTGGCCAGGTATGTCCGTCTAATATTTGGTTAAGAATAGTGAAAAGGAAAATAAAAGAATGTAGGTTACCTTCTTTTGGGAAAAAGGTAACCCTAAGAAATGATAAGACGCCTCAGAATAGAGTTCATGGTTTCATTAACTTTGTGTGTGTGTAGATACCATAATGTTTATTTCTGCAGGAAAAATAAACATGAACAAAAACAAATCAATTATAAAATTGAAAAGGACAATACCATTGTAAATCCTAAATAACACAGCTAGAACTATACTTCATGTCAATTTTTATTAAGCATGGTCAATTTTAAAACGGTCAAATACTGGCAATTACATACGGTTCAATAAAATGTGAAGTGCATTATAGAGAACTTAATGGCATAAGATAAATTCCTTTCTTTTACTTCAGGTTGCCTTTTTCAGTTTCCCAGTTTCTAGATTGAATGATATGGCTGTTGACAATACTTAAGTTTTTGCAGTATAGAGAGAGAAAGAGAGAAAAAAAGATACAGAGAAATGGAAGCACAGTGAGACTAAATGATAGAGAAGAGAGACTGAATTTGTACTGGGCCTGAACCTGGTTCCTAGAGAAGCGGCTTTGAGCAGCGCCTGCTCTTGGACCAACCAGCATAGTCAGTGCCGGGGTGAGGGCAGAGCCCCTGCGGAACGGGGTCCAAGGGTTCACCCCTGCAGGCCAGAACAGAGTGGTGACCAGCACAGTGATCACTGACAGGTGGACAGACAGCCCAATAATCGTCCTCCAAGGATGTGAGTCTTGGAGCTGCTATTCCACTGCTCTGTCAGGGCTCTGTATGAGCCCTGAGATAAAGAAGTAATATTGAAAATATTTAACATCAGGTAGCAATCAGTCAGAAATCAGACCCAGGTTGTGAACAGGTGGCTGAGCCATCCCAGTGCATTCCCCTGAAGAGTGTATGAGGTCCTCTCAAATATGAATATCACTATTCCCGGAGTTATTTATTTTGTGGACCTGGGCAGGTTTCATTAACTGTTGATGAGAGTTGCTTAAGGAAGGGAATGATTTGTAGAAATTGGAAGATAAAGATTTAACATTCAGAATTAAGATCAGAACAAATCAAAGGGTTTTATATTTACGATCTCAGAAGCCCATCAATTATCCTTAGGCATCAGCTGAAATGACAGTGTGAGGTCATTGCCCACAGAGACCAATTCATATTTCAGACAGTGTTTCTAATTGTTAAGTGCTACTGCCTTGATTACTGTCAGATAGGAGTTTAAATGTCTTATAAGGTTATCAGAGGTTTGTGAATGTTTACCTGCCCCCCACAAAACAACCAAAAAAACCCTAAAACATATCCATCTTAGGCCCGAAGTGCAGAGTGAATACGTTTTGAACGTTCATTTTTACTGTGCTGTGGGTGGTGCTGGCTGGGCGTGGGGCGGAGAGAGATGTGCCTGGTGAAAGTCAGAACGAGCAGGAAGGAGAAAGGGGTCTGTAAGGGGGGTGTGGGCGGCCTCCCGTTGGCTGCCAGCCTGGGCCCGTGGTCAGGCCGGCCGCAGCACGGAAGAGGTGGGTCCTGTCGAAGAGCAGTAGTGGGGCTGTGAGAGAAGTGGGGCTCCCTACAGCCTGAGCCTTGATCTGCGGCAGAAGGGAGGGTCCAGGCTGCTGGTTTGCTCTCCGGCAGGCCTGACCAACAGGCACTCGGGCAAAGGTGGAAGATTTGCATATTGGAGAGTGGAAAGAACATAGCATTTGAAGTCAGAAAACATTTTGACCTTGAACCAAATTATTTAACCCTTCTGGGCTTAGTTTTCACATCATTTAGTTTCTCATTACAAAATAAGGATACCAGTCCTTGCTCTCCCGAGGGGACAGGGTCACGGGCAGATCACGTGTGCATGTGCGCACTCCCAGCTGTTCTCTGTATGTGTGGCCAGGGCTCTGCATTTATTATATCCGGACTCAAAAAATAAAAAGGATGCTGGAAATGAACTGCCGTGATTACTAGTCTTTTTCAGTAACATAAATATAATCCATCGATCTACCCTACCGGGGAGATATTTTCAAAATAAACTGCAAACTTAAGAAATTTTTGTTAAGACAGTTTTGAAATGGAAATTCCCTCTAGAACTCTCCAGCTGAGAGGCACTCTTCGCACAGAAGCTGCACATCATTTCAGCTAGACGAGGGGCAGTGCGTCCGTCTCCGGCAGTGCTCGCTCCAGGGGAGCAGTCCCGCAGTCGCTCTAGGTGTGTGCCCAGAAGCTGTACCGCGTGGCTTCTCGCCCTCGCCTGGCCCCACTGTGTTTTCTTCACAGCACGTCATCTCACAGTCTGTTCTCTTCACCGTCTCGACATGTCTTCCCCCAGCTCTTCCCTCAGTAGAATGTGGATTCCATGAAGGCAGGGGCTCTGGGTCTGTTTTGTGCATGACCACGAGTAGTTCCTGGTACATAGTAGGTAGTCGAATATTTATAAAAAGAGTAATCATTGGCTTTAATTGATGTTTGAAATAAATGTTTAAAAACAGGCCCATAAGCAGTCAATGGAGTCGGCATTAATAGAACACCTGCTTCCACCTGAAAAGTCATGACAGGGCTGCCCGTGTTCAGTTTTTGGATTTCTTTTACAGCTGTGGGTGGGCATCACTCTTTGCTTCATCTCCCTCTCTTTTTAACCCAGTAGTAACCTTGAAGAAGATGTAGTCCTCAGAACCAACAAGCAGATTTACTCCCAGCTTCTAAGAGCTACTGCGAACAAAAACGCATCTCTCCTGGAAAGAATCGACGTTCTCGTCCACTTGCTGGACCAGCTGGCTCGTGGCAGCGGCGGAGACGGTGGTGCTCTTCAGTGACTCCCGCCTGGGGCTGCATCCGCAGAGATGCTGTCAGTGCCTTCTGCACTCGGGGGCTAGTGTGTCCATTTGGTGCTTCGTTTCATTAAATATGAGGGACATATCCACTTAAAACAGGCACGGCATGGAAACAGAGTTCTCATTTCCCGTGGCAGACAGTCAAGGTTGAGTTCTTTGGCTTCCTCGTTGGAGGTGCCAACATCAGAATCAGACCTAGAGCTCCCACCTTCGTTTCTCTGAGAAGCATGTGGTACCTCAGTATTAATAGACTTGCTGTGAGGCAGTTAACACTTTTAAATATTTTTGAAGTATGTTAAGCTACATGGGTTTAAGAGATAATTATCTTGGATAAATGTTACTTTGGTCAAGGGAACTTTTATCCAAATGATTTTAGTGGTTCAGGTCAGTTAAAGAAACTTCCTGTACATCCACAGTGTTCCCTTCTCAATTGCACAGAAAAAGCCTGCCCTTTTTAAGCTTCAGTACAGGATTTTTCGAAGACTAGCCATTGCACAGTTCTCTCTTCAGTGCATGTTCTGAACGGATCTGCTTTTCTCTGACTTTGTATGACAGTTGATCAAGAATTGGTACTCTCCCCCCCTTTTTTTTCATTTTAAACTTGAAACTGTGAATAAGGTAAGAAAACTATTTTGAATAAATAAATTATTTATTTAAAATGTCTTTGTAGTTTTCCATTTCACATTCTTCACATTGAGTTTTGATGTGAACTGGTTTAATTAATAAATTTTACAAAGTGAAGATTAAAACATCATTAAAAATAAAATTCTGCCATCCACTAAATTCTCACTAGAATATTATACTTACTACTTGCTGCTATATGGCTCTTGTCCAGTTGCTTAAAACATACTCTCTTTTTCCAGTGCCTACAGCATGCAAGGCTGTCTGTACTTGGCACAGTTAATTGATCTCAGTTTCAAAAGATACCGTAACCTACAGATCCAGCATACTCTGTGCTGTTGGGTTGATGGTTTGGATTTACATGCATGATGCCTCTGTAGACAAGAGCTTGCCCTGCCACCAAGTCCACTGGCCTGGCCCGAGTGTGGGAAGACATGCTGCTGCCGACCCCCTCGGTGCTACGTGCAGATGACTTTCACTGTGCAGCCCCCCCCACTCACTAGCCACACCCTTCTGAAGAAATATGAACTAGACTAGAAAACTGTCTGGAATAAACTTGTTTTAAGCTGAATTTTTACAGACCCCTTTTTCGTACACTGAGATTTTCAGATGTTCACACTGGTGAGTTGGCAGCTCTCATAGCCCGGCAGAATGATCACTTGCCATTTGTCCACTTCCTTGTAATTATGCAGTTTGCATTGTCCTCGGGACAGATCTGCATCAACTAATCACTGAAGCATTGGAAGTTTTGCCTAAATTGTAAAGCAGTTGTACAAAATCAACGATGTCTCGTATCAGGACAGCTGTCATTCTGTTTCCCCTTGTGGCAAGCACACACACAGAATAAAACTCTTGTTAGTTAAACCCGGACATGTCCATTGATAATATCTAATTTGGGGGTTAATGAGTTCCAAAGGATATTCTACTTAGGCAGAAAGAAGCTGGAGTTCACGGTATTAGAGTCGCTCATCTTACCTCTCTCCTTAGCAAACAGCCTTTCAGTCAAGAGGAAGATGTGCTTTTAAGCAAGAAGATATCAATTCCAGCTCTCTTCATTTGTCAGAGCAATAACGTGAAAGTTCCTACAGGGGAAGAAAAGATCCTTTTAAAATGTTTTTGTCATTTGCTGATTTTAATTTAAATTAAAGCTTTTTAAAGTGCCTGTGTTTTAGCTGCGTCTTTAGAAGTATGGGGTATTTGTGGCCTGATCGTTGAGAGTTCTTTTTCAGTTTAACTTCAGTGCCCACATTTTGTCCTTATTACATATGACTTTGGGGGGGTTTGTTTACGTTAAGGACAGGTAATGGTGGCCATATTATGTATTATGTAAAAGTTAAAGGAGCATGATGGCTAAGATAACTGATACAGGAAAAATAAAGTTATCCAATTAGCTTCAAGAGTCTTATTTTGGTAGTCTAACCCTCGGAACATAAATAAGCTGCCATATAAAGTGTTTCCTGCCTTGAAGAGGGAGGAGCACATTATAGGAATTACAGCGAGCTGGAAAGCTGTTCTGTTCAGGGCCATTTGGGATGCAGGTGTGTATATTCAAACAGAAGAGCACCACGTGAAAGGAGAGAGTGCAAGGGCACTAGGCTGGGATGAGGAGAAGCAGGGTCAGGAGCGACTGGCGGTCGACCTTTGGCCAGAGACACAACTGGGGAACTTCAGTTCCTTTATCTAGAAACGTGCACAGCAGTATCTGTCCCGCCACTGACAAGAGTTGTGAAGAGCAAGAGAGAAATACACATGAAAACCTTTTGTACACTGTCAAGTATTAGAAAAAGATAAATTGTTAGGACAGGGATTTTGGAGTGTAGTTAATTCAAATTCTGTGCTCTTTCCCATTGAATCCCTGAGTTTTCAGTGCAGTAAAATCATTTCCATGCCCTTGGGGTTCAGGGGGTGAGTGGCCTCTCCCGTGATTGGACCCATGGCTATGGCTGCCTTCCTGTCTCTCGGTGAAATTGGGGCCGAGGTGGGTGGAGGGACAGACGGTGGGTGTTGGGAACGTGGCTACAGAGTCCTAGACAGTGGAAGGCAGACAGGTATTCCTCAGGATGCTTTTTCTAACCTTTCCTAAAATTTTTGTAAAATTATTTGTTGAGAAATTTGATTTTCCAATCAAGTAATTTAAAAGCTCAAGTAATGCTTTTCCCATTGGGTTTTAAGTTAAGGAGGCATATTTGCTTCAGTTACTAAAAATCTGGTTTGTTTTCTTTATAAAAGAAATCGGACTTTTTCTCTTAGAAATCCTCTGGCTCTCCATTTGCCTATTTTTCTCATTACGAGTTCAGGATGCAGGAATCAACGTCACAGACGTCAAGCCACTGCTCTGAGCTAGACTGCTTGGGAAATAAGCCACTTGAAGGCAGCCAGGAATCTGTTGTTTGTCCCTGCTATTGACAACTTTCCAGCACGTGCTGCCTTTGCAGAAGGCAAGCGGTGAGTGCAGGAGTAGTCAGCTGAGACTACATTGACAGAATGGCTTTGTGCCTCTATTTCCGGAAAAAACCTTAATAATCTTCATCGGATAAGGATCAAGGACTTGATTTCTATTCACATCGATGCAAACACTTGCAAAGCAAAGTTAAGACTGGCTTTTCTGGAAGTCATTGATTTTTAGGTTAATTTATAGCAATGAGGTAAGCAAATCTGTGGCTTTGCACCAAATATTTTGGGCTTGAAGTTCTTAATAATTTTCTGTATGATGGGATGATCTGCCATGGCCATATATATAGGTCTGCAGTAATTGAAAACAGCTTTTAACTAAGAACTTGGTCATCTGACAAATTTCAGTCAAGGATGACAGAAGCAATACCAGGCTGGAAAGCCGCCTATTACGAGGGACCCTTTGAAGAAGTAAATGAACTGCTTTCTTCGGTTATAAAAGGCATCGTCCAGGGACTTGGGATGCCAGGAAATCCTTCTGAAATCAATCTGGGGCAGCTTCTTCCCTGTTCATCTTCTGTCTAGGCCTGGTCCTTGTCACTGTCATATCTCTGGTATTGATTTTCTGAGAGCCAAACAAGTTTTAATGTGTTCTATTACCATTAAGTCACAGGAAACGAGAGAGACAGCTTTCAGTGTGGGCCCCAGCCATCCGTGCTGTTCTGCCATGATTCCAGGAGAAAGCAGGACTTGCAGCATCCATCCGAGTGGCCTCTGCTCAAAGCAACGACTCCCCAGGCCTTGAATCACCTCTAGATTTAACCCCAGGAGTCGATTTCTCTTTCACATCTTCGCTGCAGCTCCCAGCCCACTGGTGCTCATCAAAAGCAAAAACAGAACAACAAAAACCGTGCAGTCTTCTTCACATCAACATCTCATTTTTCTTCTCCTTCCTTTATAGTCTCAAGATTTTCCTTTTACATGTTAGGGGCCCGTGGATTGTCCCAAATCATTTTCCTATCCTAATTAATATATCCTCTCTTTTTAAAGAAAAACATCATGATGCTTATTATTGGATTCTTCTTTATTCCAGAGCTTTAGAATCATCTAGTTCCACCACCAGCCCCGTTTTTGCAAATGAGGAAACTGGAATAGAGTTGAAGCAATTCACCCCGATTCATACAGCCTAGGTTGAAGCAGGGATACAGCCCGGGACTCCCAAATTTTACCCAGGTGACTTTACCCACTGTCCTATGAATATTTTGTAATTTTGCTTCATTTCATTTTAAGATCCAAATGCTAATTTCATGCTCTGAAACAGTGTAGGATTATTTTAAGCGGTCCTTATTTGTTCCTTGCCCTGAATATTTGGTATATTGTCGGTGTGCAATAGAATAAATCCACTGAGTTAGATACTTTTGAGGTCACAACGCACAAAGCATCACAAGCAGTTACATTCCTTAGCAACCAAATATTCAATATATTTGAAAGGTTTACCACTGAGAAGAGTGTGACATGTCTGGCTAAAGGTATGATTCACTCCAACTGGAATGATTTTTGAATTTAGAGTATTCACAGCAAGTTAAATTTAAGATGTTTTTTAAAGCTCCAAGAATGAAATACAGCTGTAATTATAGAAACCCCCATGATGACCTAATTCTGTAATTGAGGTTCTTTGAGTGTTCCCAATATAAATTCTGGACTTCTTAAGGCACAGAAAGATGTGCTTACAACTCCGAAAGATCCGAACCATCAAAGTCCGCTCTGAGGCCATTTCTTTATGTCACTGAACTAATTCCTCCTCTGTGTGATGTGAAGGAAAAGGACAACCGGATTCATGCACAGGTCTCTTATGGCAACAGTTGTGTGCAAAGTTCTTTCAGCTTGGCTCCGGCCTCAACTCTTTTCGAGCAATTTAAAGAAATGTGGTCCTACTACTAGGATTCAGGCCGAGGGAGGGCCCACGACTTATTTCTGGGCGGCCAGAGGAAGGAAAAGCAGCAACCACAAAACTGTGTGTGTGATTAGACTGTGTGCACCTGGTCTGCACAGGTGGCCAGCCTCCGCCCCGGGCATGGAGGCCGGGGAAGGCCCCCGGCCGCCTTCTCTGTGTCACCGCAGGCTCCACCTCGGCTTCTGTCTCCCGGCCAAACACTGCCCCTTCCTGCTCAGAAACTGCCACTGATCCTGGTCAGTGAAGTCCCCCCGACCCTGGTGTTCCATGCACCCAGGCTGGCAGGTCTCTCCAGCCCGGCCTCAGCTGGGGTGAGGGCCCTGCCGCCCCTCCCAGGGCGCAGCTGTCTCGCAGCTGCACCTCATTCCTGCTCAGCTCTGAGGCCCTCCTTCTGCTTCCTGAGTCTGTACCCTGGCCTCACCTCCCAAGACAGACTGAAGAAAAAGAAAAGCATCTGACCTACCATTATTGTGCCTGAAAACTTAGCAATAACCCTTTAATCTTGTCACATTTACCCAGGCAGCATTCACACTTTCAACTGTGTTCTCATTCTTTATTAAATTTGAAATTAGCTTTTGATCAGAAGCTAAAAACTTTCTGTAAAACAAAAACTAAGAAGATGAAGGGCAGAATAAAATTATGTAAGGTGTCGCGCCGGCATCTTGTACTTCCCATGTGACTCTGATATGCGACATTTACACAGAGCCAGAGAGAGACCCACGCCTGTGCCCGTGAGGTCCACTTTGCTCCCCTCCTGCCCCTGGGCTTCCGTAAGGAGCCCTCGTGTAGCTAAATGAACCCCCTCGTCTAGTGGAACTGGCTTGGCAGGCTCTCCATACCTTGTGATCAGAGAAACGTGACCAGAACCAAACTCTAGCTTCTTCTCACCGCACGGTACGTTATCGATGTCAGTATACAGCTCTCAACTATACTGTCAGTTGTATGCTCTCTGTATAACATAGATAACCATACATAGAACTCTGACATGTATGTCAATTGTATGTTTTATATATATAGTCATTTATAAAACTATGTATATAGTTATAGGGACTTCCCTGGTGGTCCAGTGGTTAAGACTCTGTGCTTCCAGTGCAGGGAGCATGGGTTCAATCCCTGGTCAGGGAACTAAGATCCCGCATGCCATGTGGCACAGCCAAAACAAACAAACAAAAAAAAACCAAACAAAAATTATGTATCAATATATAGTTATATATAACTATATGTCAGTTATATTTATCAATTTACTTAATCAGATCAATATATGTCAGTGAACACAGATCTGAGTTGTGATAAGTGGCTACATAGTGTCCACCATGTGGCCATAACTCTTGGGTCTAAGGACACTGACTTCCCACCACGTGGCAGGGTTTTTCTTCCATCTTTTTATCAAAATCTCAAACTATGTTTTGATTAGAAGACAAACCCTAAATATTTTCTCTGAGGGAAACCAGAACCTGCAAAGCTGCAAAACTTAGAACAAAATGATGCACAAATTTCATCCGGACATTCTGCACTTCCTGGGAGGTGGAAATCAACCTAAATGCAGGACAGAACTGAGACGTCTGTGATTGGG
>NW_021703781.1:75872236-75884364 GCF_005190385.1 Monodon monoceros
ATTTCCTGGGAGGCGGAAATCAACCTAAATGCAGGACAGAACTGAGAAGTCTGTGATTGGGAGCTGCTGTTCTGAAGGCTGATGTCACACAGCCTGCGTCCCGACGGGTCTCAAAGCCCCAGAACCTGCCTGTCCCTCCCTTGAGCTCTGGCGGAAGACGGCACATCTGGAAGTCAGGTCTCCCTCTAGATGACAATGAGATCCTTCTTAGGATCATAGGAGCAGGGGATTTATTACTGAAGGGTCTTGTTCCCTACAATTCATTTTATTTTAAATTTATTTTTATTTGGTTTCATGCAGCTCAGGACGCCTGGACTCAGGGAGGTGTTGCTTACCATTCGAATTGTTGGCTTTTCTCAGGGAGTTACTTCTCTCCTCTCCAGTGATTACCGAGCCTTTGAAGGGACTGGCTTCTCAAGGTTCAGGGTGTTTGATTAACCAAATTGCTTATTCCAGGTAAATTGGATTTTGAGGAAATCAGTTGGATTTCAGAAGAAAAATAGCTGAGGGAGGCGTGTGACCTACGATAAAGAGAGAATCAGGGAGAGGGGCTCCTGGCGAAGGTGGCTCCTGGTCTGTCTGTGCAGGACACTCTCCACCTCGGAGCTGGGGGAAGGGTTTGGCGGGGAGCTTCTAGAATTTCCTTAAATACTAAGCTGGCATGACCTACTTGTCATTGGGAGAACTGACATTTTTTTTCCCCTAAAACACATATCATTTACAAAGTGGGTTTGCACATTCTCAGCATTGCACACACAACATTTTTGAAAAAAAAACAGACATTCCCTTAGTTATTCCCACAGGAGATTTTTAAGCCTGACTCTGAAAGTGAATATATCTCAGGAGGCCCAGGGTCTGGGAGCGAAGCCACTGGCTCAAATGTAGGTCTGTCTGATTTGCAACTGCGCGTTACTGCCTGTGAGAGGGGGAGAGAGAGTCCTCCCACCATGTGTCCTTCTGACTTCCTTCTCTCTAGACTTCGCATTTCAGTCCCTTTTCATCCACAAATACACCCTTTACCCACCCTGGAGCAGCTTAGGAAGGTTTATCCACGTTTTACACGCAGAAGGCTCTGTGGTTGGGCTCGCGCCCTCCGCTGAAGGAGGCATGTTGAGGTCGCTAAGCGGCTGGGGCACGGTGAGGGCACATTCACTGCCCCCAGCGCTTCTCTGCCCGGGTGTGTGCTTAACGTCAGGATGGTAACTGAGAGGCTTGACTTCAAGATTATGGTCACCATGGTCGGAGGCTTACTGATCGTTGCAAGCCTGCTGAGGTGCTGTGTCATCTGTCTTAGCTGCAGAGTGACTAGGGCACTGAAGTGAGCAACGAGGGTAAGAGTGGCTAACGACCCCCCCAAAGGGGATCCTGGGGCTCTGTGCTGAGCGGGGTCATCCCGTGCCCCGTGGCCGCACCCCGGGTGAGGTCAGGAACAGCGGGAGAGTTTGAGACGACAGAGGCAGTGCGTGTAGTAGAATCCTGGTTTCTTCCCCTTCTGGTTTGGGGCTGTGAGCTCATAAGTAGAATGTTCTCAGCCGGGTGGTTCTGTGCTGCTTTGCTGTCACTTGGCCTCATTGAGTTTACCCTCAGCTGGCTAATTCCACAGCACTGCAGACTGAAGACTGTGTGAATGAGTCTCTGCCTCTGTTCACCCAGAGGACGGGCCGAGCTGACCTCCTCTTGCCTGAGTTGGGGAGCTCTCGGGGTGTCCTCTCACTCGTGGCCTTGGGGACGGGGAGGGGGGCCTACAGGACTGGGGAAGCTGAGCGGTGTGGAGCTCCTGGCTGACCTGGCCGTGGGGTGCAGGTCAACATCGTTAACTTGCAGCTCTTTCCAAAATGTTTTTCACTTTATCTGGCGCCGAGGAGCAATTTTCCAGGAGGTAAAGTGAACGTTTCCAGTTTGGGGAATTTAAACCTGTGAGGGAGATGGGACCCCAGGAGCCCAGTCTGGCGGCCTGCGTGCTGCCTGCCCTTCTCGCCTGCACCTCCTGCCTGGAGCTGGCACACACCAGGCACTGATGGTCAGACCGGTCAGCCCTGGTGCCACGTCCCTTCTCATTTATAAAATGTTTGGGGAGGAAAGGATTGGGTCAGGATTCGGGAGAGGGGCAGAGAGGTATGATCGAGGGCTGAAGGCACATGACACCATTGCCCAGCCAAGAACCTCTGACAATTGTAAGAAATGGATTTAAGGGAAAAAAAAGAAATCTAATTTTTTAAATAAAATCTCTGAAGGAAAATATGACAATCAAAGACACTGACACAAAAGGCAGGCAACTCGGTTTCGAAGACGGCCATCCTGGTACTCCACTGTCAGGCTCCTGGCGACAGAGCCTCGGAGAGTGAAGCTGTGGACCGCCCCCCTCTCCCGGCCACAGTCCTGCCGAGTGAAGTACAGACCAGCTCTGCTGAGCTCAGCTGCCTCCCGACTTTGTCCCTTCACAGTGTTTGCAGCCCCTTGAGGGCAGGAGCCGTGCTGTCTCTGACCCCCAGGTTCCCAGCACGTGGCCCAGACTCATTAGGTGTCAGAGGTCATGACCCGACATCACCTTTGCACCAGATAAACCTCTCAGACACAGCAGTAAATCCTGAATGGCATTATTTGGCTTATTGTTAAGAATATGTTACACATTAGAATTTTTAGTAAAATGATTTCCTGCTAGTTTATTTTCTAAAAAAACCATATACATCGCAATGTTTTTATTTTACCTTCCATTCACAATTAACATAATTGCATCAACATTTAACCTAATAGTTGGCACGGAGCCATTATTTTAACTCCTTAGGTGAGTTATTACATGTAACTAATGAGTTAAAGCATCTAAAACTTGGAACAGCACCCGAGAACGCATCCCATAATTATGAGCTCAGCTCTAAGGTCCAAAGGGAACACCTTCAACTCACTGCTGACCACCCCAGGCCCGAGGCCCAGCACTGGTTCGGCGTGCAGATTCCCGCACGATGCTTTACTCTCTTCCCAAAGGTCTTCCTGCACCAACACTCGGCGGCACCGGCTGGGGTGGGCGCACAAGAGCCCACGTAAAGAGCGAACGCAGAATATGGCAAACCCTCTACAGCACCTCTGTTCAATGTCTGCTCCCTGATCTGTCCTCTCCCACCTCATGTTCTGTCCCTTCTGATCTTCAGGAAGGACACAGGAAACTTGGGGCTGGGGGCTCTATCAGGGTCGTGTGGAACTCGTGCCTCATGCCGGCTCCACAACCTCAAAGCTAACCCTTCCCAGGCTGGACCTGTGCCTGTCGAGCTCCTGTCCTGAGGTCGCCATTCACTCTCTCCTACCAGCCCACAGACAACGAACCGGCAGAACTCTGGGCCTTAGGAGGAACTGTCAGCCTCTGGGAAGGGGTGAGCAGAACCACGTGTGGCCTCTCTGGGTTTAACTTTCCAGAGCTGAAAGTTACTGAGACGCTGCCTTCTGCTGTCCCCAGTATCTGCAGAACCAGGGGTCCTTCCCCAGTCACTTTAAAACTCACGTTTGCCTACCCAGCCCTCACGTTCTAAACTGCTAACAGGAGCCCCCAGCCCAGCTGCCAAAGCCCAGGTTCCCCACTCACAGCGACGGCCAGGAAACCTGCACCTTCGATGCCTGGCTCACCTCCCTCTGATGGACTGAGTCGGCAGCAACCCTTCCAAATCCCAAACTGACCTCCATCTTTCCAAATCTGCCCCGCCTCTCCTTAAACCCTGGTCACCTCCTCTCCAAAAGGTCACTTCAGGCTGCCATGCGGATGAAAGACATTTAGGAAATCCTTGTCGCCTGTGCCCAGCCCCGCTCTCACCCTCCCTGGGCCGCCTCCCGCCCCTGCCCCCGTGGGGTGATGCGGCCCCTCTTCTGCAGCCCACGCACCCCTTCTCACCTTTGTCTCCCCGCCCGCCTCCAGCCGGGTTTCTCGTCTCCTCCTCCACTGCCCGGCGCCTGTTTCGTACTTCTCCAGCTTCTAGACTCGACCGGGGACTGCACCCTGCCCAGGTGCGATGGTTTTCAAACGTGGTTGCAGATGGGAACCACCTGGAGGGCTGGGAACCACCTGGAGGGCTTCTGAAACGCCTGCTGCTTGGGCTTTGCCCTAGGAAACAATTAAGTAGAATGGGGGTGGGCGAAGCAACTCCCTTTGTAGAAGCACGTCACGTGGTTCTCATGTGCAGCCAGAGTTCCTGATTCGTGGTCTAACCTATTTCACTTTGATAATACAGAGAAAAACGTGTGTATAACGCAGCGCTCTCCGAATTATTTTACGCAATCCTCCAGGACAAATGGCCTCCCTGTGCGACCAACGCCACGATCGGTTATAGGACACACCCGTGGCCCCACAAGTTCCCTCTGGCCCGCACCCTGCATCCCCCTGGTCTGTGTCGGGCCGGCACTGCACTGCACACAAGCACTCCTCCCAGTCGGCTAACCCAGTCAGTCCTTCTGTGGAGCTCTCATCCCCACGAGGTCCCCGTTCCATTTCTGATTGGTCTGTGGCTCATCCCAACTGGGACCACAAGCTCAGACTAGCAACGCTGCAGGTTTTCCTATTCCCATCCTACAGGGTTCACCACCTTGCACTGAAAAAACCCTGGTTTTCTCCTCCTGCCCGAATCTAGGGTCCCAGCAGTGGGTGCACAGGGATGAGGGGCATCTCTAGGCCACGAGGCCACTCCCGCTGGTCTGGCCCAAAGGGCGGGTTTTCAAGAATAAACGCTTCTCGATTTGTCGTCTGACTCAGGTCAAATTCCAGAGCCCTGAAATGGTTGTTTGTAACCATTTTGTCCAATTCTACCTTTGTTTTCGACTGGAGAGGATGAGCCTCCCCCTCCCGGCCCTCGGTCCTGCACATATTCAGTGATACGGTGAGGCACACATGGGGCTCCGCCCCAGGTCAGAACAGATTCCCTCTGCTTCCTGCGCCAGCCACACCTCTGGTCTCAGAAGGGTTCTGAGGCCACGGCACTGGCTTCAATCCTTGAGAATAATGGAAAGAAAAGGAAACAATTACAAAGGAAAGGAAAACTATGTTCATTGCACTTAGTAAAGTAACAAAGCAGACTCCCGTGGTTCAGCATTGTTAAAAGGATTTTTATACATAGCTTTATAATTTTCAGTTCTGCTCATAATGCTAAAGGTTTGTGCTTGCAACTCTGCCTTAGCCAAAAGTACAGAAACCACCGTTTCTATAGCAACTTGACCTTGCCCTGACCCCCAAGCACGTGATCAGGGGACCGGCTCACCCAGTCTGGGCATCATCGACCCCAAAGGACAGTCTTTTATGGGACCCAGCAGGCTGGGCTCTGGGCCCTGGGACCCTTTGCTGCAGTGCTTGCACCTGGACAAACGTCTCCTTGAGCAACAAAATACAAAGAAACTATAAGGGACTAAAAATAACTGTGTGCATGTGCCGTTGGGGCAAATTCTGGGCAACGAGATACAAAAAGACCCCCAAAACCCAACTGCCATTTCTGAAGAGCCGGGAGCAAAAACAGGGTACTGCGCATGCCCCCTGCACTCAGCACCACCAAAGTGGTGGGCAGACCACCTAAGGCAGCCCTGCAGCCCGACCCCTGACACACCCCTCCCCTGCCCCCATGTCAGGAACAGACGGCCGCCCCCCCCGAGCTAATGCCCATCTGGCGCGAGGTTGTGTATGAACGTCACCGGTCCTGGTCTACGTGCTGAGCGCACAAACCCCTGCTAAGTTCATCCTGGTTCTGTCACTCACTCGCTGTCCCTTAACTTCCCGAGTCTCCTTTTCTTCACCAGACAAATGGGAATACTAGTGACATCTACTCCCGAGGGCTGTTCACGGGAATGGACATCAGAGAGGCAAAGCCCCTGCACGGGGCTGGAGTCGCTCAATAGAAAACGCCTTCCAACGGGACCCGCCATGTGTGGGGAGCACAGGGATCTTTCCTACCACAAGCTCACGTGACTGACAGACAGACACGGGTTTCATTCAACCCAGCTCAGAAGCCAGGCCAAGCTTATAAAAATGGGAATAAAGCTCGGGGACGGATTCCCGAAACCTCCCTGCAGGCCCTGCATCTGCACGGGAGCCCCTCGAAGTAAATCAGCCTCCCCAGCCTCTGGGAAGCCCGGCGGACTGATGCGGTTTTTCTGTCTCTGAAGGAAAGAAAGCCTCTCTGTATTCGAATTACGTTGTCCACAAAGCAGGAATTTCGAGGTCCTGTAAGATGAATAAAACTCCTTCACACACAGCAAACTTTATTATTCATACCAGGTTTGTCAGTTCTCAGAACGTGGGCGCCAAACACAGCTTTGCACTGAAACCACAGACAGCAAGTAACAAGGCACAGTCAGCAGGCGTGGCCAGTGCACTTTATTTGATTTCCTTCTGCTGCCACAGGAGCCGCGTGCGCCGGGCGGGGGTCCGAGCTAGACTCCACGAAGGGACGTCAGGCGCACGTGGGCCTGACGCGGCCCCGGGTCCCGGCCCAGCCTCGGTGTTGGCGGGGGCTCCCCCGGGCGCGAGGCAGAAGTGTGAGGGGGCGGTTTCCCAGGAGCCCCTGCCCGATGCCCAGCTCCACCGGGACGTGGTAGCACCTGGCCCTGGGCCCACAGGGGCAGCTCCGCCCAGGGAGGGCGCCGGGGCCTCTGACTCAGCATCCATGGGACTGGAGCGCCGTCCTGATGCCCGCGGCCAGGGCTTGCGGCGTGGGGCTCTCTGCGGTGCAGCTCACGGGCAGGCCCTGCGCGGCCAGGGCGTGGGCTGTGGTGGGCCCAATGGCCACGAACTGCAGGGAGAAGACAGAGGGGCCTCAGTGCACCCGCAGGGGGCGATGGGAGCAGGGCCTGTTGCCTCCTGTTAGGACATCGCTCCTTACGTGAGAGCTTATAAACGAGATGACACCTCCTGATGTGATCGCAGCTCTACCACCTGCAAAAAGCCTCAGTCTCTTGACAGCCTCACCATCGGCCTGAGCGAGCTCCCGCTAGCCCTGCGGCCCGGGCTTGGTGGGGGGGGGGGCGGGGGTGGGCAGGAGAGGCCTGGAATCAATCAGCGCCTGCCACGGGCGGGGCCGGGTGGAGCACAGAACAAAGTCTGAAAGGGGCTCTGCGTGCAGCATGGGGCGGTGGCTGGGCCCTGGGAAAGCAGAGCGGTCAGGACCAGGGCCCAGAGCCAGAGGGTCGGGTTCACATCGCAGCTCCACAGGACGGTGGCCTCAGCAAGTGACCTGCCCTCTCTGGGCCTCCGTCCCCTCCTCCGTGAAGCAGAAAGGTTAAGAGGCTTCCTCCTCAGGCTGCTCTGAGGATTAGATGAGCAATGCGTGTAACCACCCGCATGGCCCTGTGCCTGGCACAGACAAACGCCCAGTGACCGTCAGCGGCTGCTACCTGTAGGACCATCGTTATCCCAGATTAGAAGCTCCAACGGCCTGGGCCTCGTCAGCAGGACGCCCCTCTCCAGACAAGCTTGTGTCTGAAGGTCCCATCCAGAGCCTCACTTTGGGCTGAACAGGATTTTTAGTTGTGACTCTGGCCCTCGCTAGCTGTCATTACAAATCACTTAGCCTTTTTGATCCTCAGTTTCCTCATCTGTGAAAGGGGCACAATTGCCCTGCCTCTCAGTGGCCAGTGCAGGGGTGAACTGAGAAGATCGACAGCTTCTGGCAGAGAACGTGCTCATCCCCACGCCCCTCTGGACTAACACCGTGGACATGGACCCGCCTGGGAGTGGTCTGTGAAGGTGAGCCCCCCGACAATGGCAGCCCCTGCCCAGCACCCCCTTCACCCCCCTTCCCAGGCAGGCTGGCGGTAGTGTGAACAAGATACCGCCCTTGCACAACCTCAGGATGCTGTGGCCTGACACTCCTCCCCAGCACGTGTGGTAATGAGGGGAAGGAGGCTGCTGTCTCACAGAAGCTCGGGCTCCTGTAGCTCCCACGCTCCCCCCCATGAAGCAGCCACCCCTCAAGAAACTCCCTGAGGAAAAAAAATGAAGCTGGACCCCTACCTCACATCATAACAAAAATTAACTCCAAATGGATCAAAGACCTAAATGTAAGAGCTAAAACCATAAAACTAGAAGAAAACATAGGAGTGGATCTTCAATGACCTTGCATTAGGCAATGTTTTCTTAGATACATGATGAAAAGCACAAATAATAAAATAAAAACTAGATAAAGAAAACTTTTGTGCTTCAAAGAACACCGTTAAAAAAGTGAAAAGACAACTCACAGAATGGGAGAACGTTTCTGCAAATCACATATCTGATAAGGGACTTGTATCCAGAAAAAAAGAACTCTTACAACTGAACAAAAAGGCAACCTAGTTAAAAAGTGGCAAGGATGTGAGTAGACATTTCTCTAAAGAAGATATAAAAATGGCCAACAGCACATGAAAAGATGCTCAACATCACTAGCCATTAGGGGAATCCAAACCAAAACCACAAGAAACTCCTTCTGGTATATTCGTAGAATGGACTGTTACCTGGCAATACAGAGGAAGGAAGTACTGACACATGACGGTATGGGTAAATCCTGAAACCATTATGCCAACTGAAAAAAGCCAGTCTCAAAAGGCTATATACGGCATGATTCCATTTATATGAAAAGTCCAGAATAGGTAGATCTGCAGAGACAGAGATTGGATTAGTGGTTGCTAGGGGGTTGGGGAGTGACTCTAATGGATATGCGGTTTCTCTCATGGCTCTGAAATGTTCTGCACCGAGAGGGTGATGGTGGCACGCCTCTGTGAATTTACTAAAAACCACTGAATTGTACACTTTAAAAGGGTACATATGTAATTCATAAAAAGTGAGTTTTATAGTATGTGAATTATATCTCAATAAAGCTATTTTTTAGGGAATTCCCTGGTGGTCCAGTGGTTAGGACTCTGCGCTCCCACTGCTGAGGGCCCAGGTTCACCCCCTGGTTGGGGAACTAAAATCCCACAAAGCCCTGCAGCACGGCCAAAAAAAAAAAAAGGCTGTGTTTTTAAAAAAGAAACATTAAAAAAGAAAGAAAGGTGGTCTTTTCTCCATTGTATATTCTTGCCTCCTTTATCAAAGATAAGGTGACCATATGTTCGTGGGTTTATCTCTGGGCTTTCTATCCTGTTCCATTGATCGATAGTTCTGTTTTTGTGTCAGTACCATACATACTGTCTTGATTACTGTAGCTTGGGGGAAAACTGGACAGCTACGTGTAAAAGAATGAAATTAGAACACTCCCTAACACCATACACAAATATAAACTCAAAATGGATTAAAGACCTAAATGTAAGGCCAGACACTGTAAAACTCTTAGAGGAAAACATAGGCAGAACACTGTTATCACATAAATCACAGCAAGATCCTTTTTGACCCACCTCCTAGAGAAATGGAAATAAAAACAAAAATAAACAAATGGGACCTAATGAAACTTAAAAGCTTTTGCACAGCAAAGGAAACCATAAACAAGATGAAAAGACAGCCCTCAGAATGGGAGAAAATATTTGCAAATGAAGCAACTGACAAAGGATTACTCTCCAAAATTTATAAGCAGCTCATGCAGCTCAATATCAAAAAAACAAACCACCCAATCCAAAAATGGGCAGAAGACCTAAATAGACATTTCTCCAAAGAAGACACACAGATGGCCAACAAACACATGAAAGAATGCTCAACATCATTAATCATTAGAGAAATGCAAATCAAAACTACGATGAGATATCACCTCACACTGGTCAGAATGGCCATCATCAAAAATTCTACAAACAATAAATGCTGGAGAGGTTGTGGAGAAACGGGAACCCTCTTTCACTGTTGGTGGGAATGTAAACTGATACAGCCACTATGGAGAACAGTATGGAGGTTCCTTAAAGAACTAAAAATAGAATTACCGTATGACCCAGCAATCCCACTACTGGGCATATACCCTGAGAAAACCATAATTCAAAAACAGTCATGGACCACAATGTTCACTGCAGCTCTATTTACAATAGCCAGGACATGGAAGCTACCTAAGTGTCCATCAACAGATGAATGGATAAAGAAGATGTGGCACATATATACAATGCAATATTACTCAGCCATAAAAAGAAACGAAATTGAGTTATTTGTAGTGAGGTGGATGGACCTAGAGTCTGTCATACAGAGTGAAGTAAGTCAGAAAGAGCAAAACAAATACCATATGCTAACACATATATATGGAATCTAAAAAAAAAAAAAAGGTTCTGAAGAACCTAGGGGCAGGACAGGAATAAAGATGCAGATGTAGAGAATGGACTTGAGGACACAGGGAGGGGGAAGTGTAAGCTGGGATAAGGTGAGAGAGTGGCATGGACATATATACACTACCAAATGTAAAACAGATAGCTAGTGGGAAGCAGCTGCATAGCACAGGGAGATCAGCTCGGTGCTTTGTGACCACCTGGAGGGGTGGGATAGGGAGGGTGGGAGGGAGGGAGACGCAAGACGGAAGAGATATGGGGACATATGTATATATAGCTGATTCACTTTGTTATACAGCAGAAACTAACACAACAATGTAAAGCAATTATACTCCAATAAAGATATTTTTAAAAAGGTTTTTAATTAAAAAAAAAACAAGGACTGTAACAAGAGACAAAGGACATTACATAATGATGAAAGGATCAATCCAACAATTATATATAACAATTGTAAATATATACGCACCCAACGTAGGAACACCTAATTATGTAAAGCAAATATTAACAGACATAAAGGGAGAAATGGACAGTAACACAGTAATAGTAGGGGACTTTAACATTCCACTTATATCAATGGACAGATCACTCAAACAGGAAATAAGGAAACACTGGCCTTAATGGAGACGTTAGACCAGATGACTCAATAGACATATACAGAACATTCCATCCAAAAGCAGCAGAATACACATGCTTTTCAACTGTACATGGAACATTCTCTAGGATAGGTCATATGCTAGGCCACAAAACAAGTCTCAAAAAATTTAATAAGACTGAAGTCATATCAAGCATCTTTTCTGACTATAATACTATGAGACTAGGAATCAATTACAAGAAAAACAACTGCAAAAAATACAAACATGTAGAGGCCACTAAACAACCAACTGGTCACTGAGTAAATCATAGAGGAAATCAAAAAACATCTGGACACAAATGAAAATGGAAACATAATGATACAAAATCTCTGTGACACAGCGAAAGCAGTTCTAAGAGAGAAGTTTATAGCAGTACAAACCTATCACAGAAAACAAGAAAAATTGCAATTAAAGAACCTAACCTTACACGTCAAGGAACTAGGAAAGGAAGAATAAACAAAACCCAAATTTAGTACAGGGAAATAAATCATAAAGCTCAGAGCAGAAATAAAAGGATTAGTGACTAAAAAAACTGGAAAAGATCAATGAAACGAAGAGCTGATTCTTCAAAATATAAGCAAATTGATAAACCTTTAGCCAAACTCATCAAGGAAAAAAAAGAGAGTACCCAAATAGATAAAATCAGATATGAAAGAAAAGTAGTTACAACCAAGACTATAGAAAGAGAGAATGATAAGGGATTACTATGAAAAAGCACACACCAATAAAATGGACAACCAAGAAGAAATGGGTAAATTCCTAGAAATGTATAATCTCCCAAGACTGAATAAGAAACAGAAAAACTGAACAGACCAATCACCAGTAATAAAACTGAATCAGTAATAAAAAAAATTCCCCCCCAAAAATCCAGGGCCAGATGGCTTCACAGGTGAATTCTATGAAACTTTTTTTTAAGTTATCATCTATCCTTCTTAAACTATTCCAATAATTTACAGAGGATGGAGTGCTTCTGAACTCATTCTAGGCGGCAAGCATCACCCTGATACCAAAATCAGACAAAGATATAACCAAAAAAAGAAAATTACAGGCCAATATACTGATGAACACAGATGCAAAAACCCTCAATAAAATATTAGCAAACCAAATTCAACAATACATTAAAAGGACCATGCACCATGATCAGATGGACTTTATCCTGTGGGTGCAAGGAGGGTTCAATATCCAGAAAGCAGTCAATGTGATAAGCCACATTAACAAATTAAAGAATGAATAAAAATCATATGATTATCTCAATAGACACACACAAAAAAGCTTCTGACAAAATTCAACATCCATTTATGATAAAAAACTCTCAACAAAGTG